>NC_060177.1:79758674-79763674 GCF_021184085.1 Oncorhynchus gorbuscha | reverse complement strand
TTGGAAGTATGCTTGGGGTCATTATCCATTTGGAAGACACATTTGCGACCAAGCTTTAACTTCCTGACTGATGTCTTGTTATGGTATTTCAATATATCCATATCATTTTAATTCTTTATGAAGCCATCTATTTTGTGAAGTGCACCTGTCCCTCCTGCAGCAAAGCACCCCCACAACATGATGCTGCCACCCCTGTGCTTCACGGTTGGGATGTTGTTCTTCGGCTTGCAAGCACCCCCCTTTTTCCTCCAAACATAACAATGGTCATTATGGCAGTTCTACAGTTCTATTTTTGTTTCATCAGACCAGAGGACATTTCTCCAAAAAGTACAATCTTTGTCCCCATGTGCAATTGCACACCGTAGTCTGGCTTTTTATGGCAGTTTTGGAGCAGTGGCTTCTTCCTGCTGAGTGGCCTGATGAACGTGGTACCTTCAGGCATTTGGAAATTGCTCCCAAGGATGAACCAGACTTGTGGAGGTCTACAATTTGGTTTTTATACTTGGGTACTAATGTTTTTACAGATGAAAGTGGTACCTTTATGCATTTGGAAATTGATCGCATGGATGAACCAGTCTAAAAAACAATTCTGAGATTGGCTTGGCTTTTAATATTCCCATGACATCACGCAAAAAGGCACTGAGTTTGAAGGGAAGCTTTGAAATACATCCACAGGTACACCTCCAATTGACTCAAACGATGTCAGTTAGCCTATCAGAAGCTTCTAAAGCCATGACATCATTTTATGAAATTTTCCAAGCTGTTTAAAGGCACAGTCACCTTAGTGTATGTAAACTTCTGACTCAGTGGAATTGCGATACAGTAAATTAAAAGTGGTCCTTCTGTAGCTCAGTTGGTAGAGCATGGCGCTTATAAAGCCAGGGTAGTGGGTTCGATTCCCGGGACCACCCATACGTAGAATGTATGCACACATGACTGTAAGTTGCTTTGGATAAAAGCGTCTGCTAAATGGCATATTATTATTCATATTATAAGTGAAATAATCTCTCTGTAAACAATTGTTGGGAATTACTTGTGTCATGCGCAAAATAGATGTCCTAACCGACTTGCCAAAATTGTAGTTTGTTAACAAGAAATTTGTGGAGTGGTTGAAAAACAAGTTTTAATGACTCCAACCTAAGTGTATGTAAACTTCTGACTTCAACTCTATATACACACAGACACACACCTGGTTAGGATGTTGAATAGCATTACAGCTATTAATGACCTAACATTATTTAGGAGAATTTAATAAGTGTATTCCGTATCTAATATGCCTGTAAATAATGAGATAAGGGACTGTCATGTGTGTCTGTTACTGTGTGTCTGTGCATGTCTGTGTTTGAATATTCCAATTAATATGCCAGTAAATAATGGTCTAACCCTGACTGCTAGGGCAGATAGAACTAAACTAATTAAGTGTATATTTTTAAGTGCACTCCCTAGTCTCACAGAGTGGTTACAAGGTTGATCACTACTTGACCTCCTTCTCATAAGAAGGGGAGCTGGCTATCAGATGGAATAAGTTGTTTAGATAAGAGTTAGAGGGTGGCGGGGGGTAGAGCGAGAGAAAGAGGAATAGAGAGAGTAGGAGGTAGAAAGATAGATGGGGATAGAGACAGAGTAGGAGGTAGTGAGTGAGAGGGGGATAGAGACAGAGTAGGAGGTAGACACAGTAAGAGTTAGGGGGATATAGACGGAGTAGGAGGTAGAGAGATAGATGGGGATAGAGACAGAGTAAGATGTAGAGAGAGTGAGAGAGAGGGGGATAGAGACAGAGTAGGAGGTAGAGAGAGTGAGAGAGAGGGGGACAGAGACAGAGTAGGAGGTAGAGAGAGTGAGAGAGAGGGGATAGAGACAGAGTAGGAGGTAGAGAGAGTGAGAGAGAGGGGGATAGAGACAGAGTAGGAGGTAGAGAGAGCGAGAGAGAGGGGGATAGAGACAGAGTAGGAGGTAGAGAGAGTGAGAGAGAGGGGGATAGAGACAGAGTAGGAGGTAGAGAGAGTGAGAGATTTTGAAGTTGGAATTTTATTTTAGCTGAATTTTACATTTGAATTTTGAATGTTATTAGGATCCCCATTAGCTAACACCACGGCTTACTGAGAGAGAGGGAGGGAGAGAAAGGATTCATGAAATACACACTCTCTCCCAGTGAATGTTATTAGGATCCCTATTAGCTGATGCCATGGCTTCCTTAGAGAGAGAGAGAGAGAGAGAGAGAGAGAGAGAGAGAGAGAGAGAGAGAGAGAGAGAGAGAGAGAGAGAGAGAGAGAGAGAGAGAGAGAGAGAGAGAGAGAGAGAGAGAGAGCGAGAGAGAGAGAGAGAGGGAGTTCACCACAGAGAGACATAGATGACCAAAGAGAAAGAGGAAAAACCACAGAGAAAGAGAGAGGTGACCAGAGAGAGATGCGACCAAACAGAGAGATGCGACCAGAGAGAGAGAGATAAGCTCTGTCGCACACTGGGTATGTACATAGTCAATCGTAGGCTTTGAGGGGACTCCTATGGTAGGTACACCTATAGCTCATCTCTTGGCAGTAGTACTGTAGACAACTTTATCACTGACCTCAACCCAGAGTTCTTCAGAGCGTTCACAGTCAGCCAACTGACACCCCTATCAGATCACAGAAAAATCATAGTCTACTTAAACAGAGCAATACTCAATCGTGAGGCATCAAAGCCAAAGGAACTGGGTAATATTAAGAAATGCTATAGATGGAAGAATGTAGTTTGTAAATCTATCAAAAAACAATTAGGCAACAACAAATTAAATTCCTTTCAGACAACTTCCTGAACAAAACGTTCCACTGTAATAGTGAAGGTGTAAGCTTGGCAGTAGAACATATTAACAGTATATTTGACCTCTCAGCTTCCCTATCAAATCAAAAAAATCTTAAAAAGAAGACCAAAGAAAACAAACAACAATGACAAATGGTTTGATGAAGAATGCAGAAATCTAAGAAGGAAATTGAGAAACCTGTCCAACCAAAAACCTAGAGACCAGGAAAACCTGAGTCTACACCTTCACTATGGTGAATCACTAAAACAATACAGAAATACACTAAGGAAAAAGAAGGAACAGCACATCAGATATCAGCTCAATGTAATTGAAGAGTCCATAGACTCTAACCACTTCTGGGAAAATTGGAAAACACTAAACAAACAACAACACAAATAATTATCTATCCAAAATGGAGATGTATGGGTAAACCACTTCTCCAATCTTTTTGGCTCTATGACAAAAAACAAACAGCAAAAAAATAAACATGATCAAATACAAATCTTAGAATCCACTATTAAAGACAACCAGAACCCACTGGATTCTCCAATTACTTTGAATGAACTACAGGACAAAATAAAAACCCTACAACCCAAAAAGGCCAATAGTGTTGATGGTATCCTCAATGAAATGATCAAATATACAGACAACAAATTCCAATTGGCTATACTTAAACTCTTTATTAACATCATTCTTAGCTCTGGCATCTTCCCCAACATTTGGAACCAAGGACAGATCTCCCCAATCCACAAAAGTGGAGACAAATTTGACCCCAATAATTACCATGGGATTTGGGTCAACAGCAACCTGGGAATGTCCTCAGCATTATCATTAACAGCAGACTCGTACAGTTCCTCAGTGAAAACAATGTACTGAGCAAAAGTCAAATTGTCTTTTTACCAAAATATCGTATGACAGATCACGTATTCCCCCTGCACACCTTAATTGAAAAACAAACAAATCAAAACAAAGGCAACGTCTTCTCATGCTTTGTTTATTTAAAAATACAAAAAACATACAACATTATAAAATCCATGTACACAACAAGTGTGTAGTTAAAATAGGCAAAAAACACACACATTTCTTCCCACAGGGCTGTGTGGTGGGACAGGGATGCAGCTTACGCTCTACCCTCTTAAACAAAAATATCCACAAATTGGTGAGGGCACTAGAAAAGTCTGTAGCACCCGGCCTCTTCCTACTAGAATCTGAAGTCAAATGTCTACTGTTTGTTGATGATCTGGTGCTTTTGTCACCAACCAAGGAGGGCCTACAGCAGCACCTAGATCTTCTGCACAGATTCTGCCAGACCTGTGCCCTGACAGTAAATCTCAGTAAGACCAAAATAATGGTGTTCCAAAAAGGTCCAGTCGCCAGGACCACAAATACAAATTCCATCTAGACACCGTTGCCCGAGAGCACACAAAAAACTATACATACCATGGCCTAAACATCAGCACCACAGGTAACTTCCACAAAGCTGTGAACAATCTGAGAGACAAGGCAAGAAGGACATTCTATGCCATCAAAATGAAAATAAAATTCGACACACCAATTAGGATCTGGCAAAAAATACTTGAATTTGTAAAATAACCCATTGCCCTTTATGTTTGTGACCAATCACGAACCAAGAATTCACAAAATGGGACAAACACCAAGTTGAGACTCTGCATGCAGAATTGTGCAAAAATACCCTCTGTGTATAACGTAGAACACCAAATAATGCATGCAGAGCGGAATTAGACCAATACCCGCTAATTATCTAAAGGAATGTCTACAACCACCTAAAAGGATGCGATTCCCAAACCTTCCTTAACAAAGCCATCACCTACAGAGAGATGAACCTGGAGAAGAGTCCCCTAAGCAAGCTGGTCCTGGGGCTCTGTTCACAAACACCCCCCACAAGGCCCCAGGACTGCAAGACAATTAGACCCAAGCAAATAATGAGAAAACAAAAAGATAATTACTTGACACATTGGAAAGAATGAATAAAAAAATTGAGCAAACTAGAATGCTATTTGGCCCTGAGCAGAGAGTTTACAGTGGCAGAATACCTGACCACTGTGACTGACCCAAATGCGTAGCTTTTGAGAAAGGCCGCCGTAGGCAGACGTGGCTTTCAAGGGAAGACAGGCTATGTGCACACTGCCCACAAAATGAGGTGGAAACTGAGCTGCACTTCCTAACCTCCTGCCCAATGTATGACCATATTAGCGACACA
>NC_060177.1:79531174-79753674 GCF_021184085.1 Oncorhynchus gorbuscha | reverse complement strand
CAGTAGCTCTCCAGTTCAGGGTTGGAGTTAGGACAGGGAGTAAAGATGGAAACGTAAGCAACTGAATTTTCCACACAGACCATCCCCTGGCATGGTACAGTGCTATAAGAGCACACTACCCCTATACCAAAAGAGAGGGCAGTTGCCCAATGTGGAAACTCAGAATATAATACATTGAACCTCTGTTAATATCTGGAACAGTAATAGTGCAGGGCATCCTCATGCAGTATCAGCAGGACCTTTACGGGATCGAAGAGAGAGCACAAAAGGAAAAGCTCTCTCTGTGACACCCATCCTGAGTGAGTACGATCAAACCTCATCCTCAAACTGCTCTCCAGATGAGCAGCCCCAAGAGGAGGGTCACCACCCAGCACTGAAGAGGCCACGGTCCCACAACTGCACAGCTATAACATTGTTGAGGGAGATACAGTTGAAGTGGGAAGTTTACATACACTTAGGTTGGAGTCATTAAAACTTGTTTCTCAACCACTCCACAAACGTCTTGTTAACAAACTATAGTTTTGGCAAGTCGGTAAGGACATCTACTTTGTGCATGACAAGTAATTTTTCCAACAATTGTTTACAGAGAGATTATTTCACTTATAATTCACTGTATCACAATTCCACTGAGTCAGAAGTTTACATACACAAAGTTGATTGTGCCTTTAAACAGCTTGGAAAATTTCAGAAAATTATGTCATGGCTTTAGAAGCTTCTTTTCGGCTAATTGTCATCATTTGAGTCAATTAGAGGTGTACCTGTGGATGTATTTCAAGGCCTACATTCAAACTCAGTGCCTCTTTGCTTGACATCATGGGAAAATCCAAAGAAATCAGCCAAGAATTGTAGACTTCCACAAGTCTGGCTCATCCTTGGGAGAAATTCCCAAATGCCTGAAGGTACCACGTTCATCTGTACAAACAATAGCACACAAGTATAAACACCTTGGGACCACGCAACCGTCATACCGTTCTCCTAGAGATGAACGTACTTTGGTGCAAAAAGTGCAAATCAATCCCAGAACAACAGCAAAGGACCCTGTGTAGACTCTGGAGGAAACAGGTACAAAAGTATCTATATCCACTGATAAACGAGCCCTATATCGACATAACCTGAAAGGCCGTATGGCAAGGGAGAAGCCACTGCTCCAAAGACACCATAAGAAAGCCAGACTACAGTTTGCAACTGCACATGGGGACAAAGATCGTACTTTTGGAGAAATGTCTTCTGGTCTGATGAAACAAAAATAGAACTGTTTGGCCATAATGACCATTGTTATGTTTGGAGGAAAAGGGGGAGGCTTGAAAGCTGAAGAACACCATCCCAACTGTGAAGCACGGGGGTGGCAGCATCATGGTGTGGGGGTGCTTTGCTGCAGGAGGGACTGGTGCACTTCACAAAATAGATGGCATCATGAGGTAGGAAAAATATGTGGATATATTGAAGCATTTCAAGACATCAGTCAGGACGTTAAATCTTGGTCTCAAATGGGTCTTCCAAATGTACAATAACCACAAGCATTCTTCCAAAGTTGTGGTAAAATGGCTTAAGGACAACAAAGTCAAGGTATTAGAGTGGCCATCACTAAGCCCTGGCATCAATCCCACAGAACATTTGTTGGCAGAACTGAAAAAGCGTGTGCGAGCAAGGAGGCCTACAACCCTGACTCAGTTACACCAGCTCTGTCAGGAGGAATGGGCCAAAATTCACCCAACTTACGGTGGGAAGCGTGTGGAAGGCTACCTGAAACATTTGACCCAAGTTAAACAATTTAAAGGGAATACTACCAAATACTAATTGAGTGTTGGAAAACTTCAGACCCACTGGGAATGTGATGAAAGAAATAAAAGATGAAATAAATCATTCTCTCTACTATTATTCTGACATTTCACATTCTTCAAATAAAGTGGTGATCCTAACTGATCTAAGGCAGGGAATTTGTATGTGGCTAAGGTATATATAAACTTCAGACTTCAACTGCACATTCACAGAGCTGGAGAGAGATCGTGGAGCTCAAAGAGCTAGTCCACACACTCCAGACAGAACAGACCCACAAAGCAGAGCAGCACAACAACACCCCCCCCTCATGAGACCCTTAGGGCTGAATGTCGAGATAAAAGGCTGTCTGAGAAAGCTGGCTGCACTACGGACTGAGGTCAGATGTTTTTCAGCAGCAGGGACTGGGAGACTAGTCAGCATGGAGGGAAAGTTGAATGGAGCAAAGTACAGAGACATCCTTGATGAAAACCTGTTCCAGAGAGCTCAGGACCTCAGACTAGGGTGAAGGTTAACCTTCCAACAGGACAATGACCCTAAGCACACAGCCAAGACAACAAATGAGTGGCTTCGGTATAAGTCTCTGAATGTCCTTGAGTGGCCCAGACAGAGCCTGGACTTGAACCCGCTCGAACATCTCTGGAGAGACCTGAAAATAGCTGTGCAGGACACTCCCCATCCAACCTGAGAGAGCTTGAGAGTATCAGCAGAGAAGAATGTGAGAAAGTCCCTAAATATATGTGTGACAAGCTTGTAGTGTCATTCCCAAGAAGACTTGAGGCTGTCATTGCTGCCAAAGGTGCTTCATCAAAGTACTGAGTAACAGGTCTGAATACTCATGTAAATGTAATATTTCAGTTTTTATTTTTAATCCATTTGCAAAAATGTCTAAAAGCTTGTTTTTGATTCATCATTTTTGGGTATTGTGTGTAGATTGATGAGAAGATGTAAAAACAATTGAATTAATCAATTTTAGAATAAGACTCTAAGTAACAAAATGTGGGAAAAGTCGAGAGGTCTGAATACTTTACGAATGCACTGTATATTTATGGAGAGGTCGACATGAGGGCATGAGGGCATACTTTGCTGTGTGTGTCTGTCTGTGTGCACGTTTGTGTTGTGTATGTTGTGTGTGTGTTTGTCTGTGTGTGTAATCTGTGGTATTTATTCTGTTAGTGCAGCTCTGATAGGTTGAAATGATGTTTACTTAATAGAAGGCAGATCATCTCATTGAGACTGGGCCGGTCTCAAGCTTTGACCTGACCAGAACCTGACCTCATGCTCCACTTCTAGAGACAATTATGCATTTTTCCCCATTACACTATATTTAGCCTCACATGCGCATATTTCAACAAAATCTCACAGATTGACACATTTTCAATTCAGGGGCATTTATTCCAAATGGTTATGGTAAGGGTTAAGGTAAGGGTTAAGGTAAGGGTAGAGGTAAGGGTAGAGGTAAGGGTTAAGGTCAGAATTAATGTAAGGGTTAAGCAAAAAGAAATGACAGATCAAGCACCTAGCACTGAACACATGACCATTGGCACCAGAGCTCAAGGCTTACGCCCAGCTGCCATCTGCATCCACAACCCCCTAGCAAGCCTACTTGATGGTAATAGTGCTCTCCTTTGCCCCTAGTTTTGAACGCATCACCCGATGTCTTGGGGACCTGGACAAATGTCGAATATAGCATTGAATCTTTAGTGACCTGGCTGTATGTATTTGCAAGAAGGTCTAATAGTTTATTTTAGAAATGTGACTAATTATGGATGAACACATTTAATTCTGCGTGGTCACAGGGTTAATTCCACATGGTTTCAGGGTTAAAAGAGAAACAGCTCAAAAGGTTAATAGTTTAGGTGTGAATTCCGAGTGGTTAAGGTTAGGGCTGTGGTTTGGGTAAAGCTTAAAACAAAATACTGAAAAACAACGTGCCGTTTCCATCAACCATCATCAATTATTCTCACGGCTTGCTATAGCTTTGTGAACTGTGGTGGCGCAGTGATATAAGCAGCGCACTCTGGCTCTGAGCCTCGTGAGTTCACGCACAGTGATGGACAATCGATTAAGTGTTTTTTTTTGGTGAGCGGTGAGGAAGGCAATTTAGATCAATGCTATTCAGGGAAAACAACATTAAGGCTAAGTACATAAGAGAGTGTGCAGTCAAAGGCTGACTTTGTCTTTCACCTCCTCTTTCATCCCTTTTTTATCCCCCTCTCATCCTTCACTCATTAGTGATGGCGTGAGTGTGTTGAGAACAAAGCCAAGACACTCCTAATCGATCACAGAGCAGCACTCCACTTCTCCATCTGCCCAGAAATTGACAGGTTGAGGATTGATTGGAAAGGACAGGCCTTGCTTGTGTGTGTGTGTGTGTGTGTGTGCACGCGTGTGCGTGTGCGTGTGTGCGTGTGTGTGTGCACGTGTGCGTATGTGTGTGTGTGTGTGCACATATGTGTTTGTTTCCAAACACACTGTAACTATTCAAACTGTGCTACGAAGAAACAAAAAGGGCCATGTTCCAAAATGAGAGGTCTGTGTTTCACTATGAACATGTAGGGACACAGTGGATCACGCAGCGACATCCTCTGATCAGTGGTGGAAAAACAACACTCAGACATAATTTCCAAACAAATCATTATTGTTTAGTGAGTCCTCCAGATGAGAAGCAGTAGGGATGACCAGGGATGTTCTCTTGATAAGTGCGTGAATTGAATCTTTTACCTGTCCTGTTATTTTCTTTAAGGAATGTAGTGAATTCAAAGTTGTCAAAAATATAAATAGCAAAGTACAGATACTCCCAAAAACTACTTAAATAGTACTTTTTACTTTTGAAGTATTTTGACTTAAGTACTTTACGCCACTGGGACCCTGTTCTTAGCTTCTCAGGTCATCATGTCATCTGTGGATTCAGCTGTGGTTCAGCTTTCTATTATCAGACCGTCACCCAGAATAAACCACAGGACCGATTATACATTCTCACTCCTTTAGATTCAAAGGGCTTTATTGGCATGGGAAACATATGTTAACATTGTAAAGCAAGTGAAATAGATAATAAACAAAAGTTTAAAAAATTATAAAAAATGAACAGTAAACATTACACTCACAAAAGTTCCAAAAGACTAAAGGCATTTCAAATGTGATAATATGTCTATATATATAGTGTTGTAATGATGTGCAAATAGTTAAAGTACAAAAGGGAAAGTAAATAATCATAAATATTTCTCTCTCTCCCTATCTCTTCCTCTCTCTCTCATGTCGATAAGCATTTGGCTGCTTAACTGACATTGTGTTAATATCTTCTATGTCTCCATAGCTCTGATAGCGATCGGTCAGTACAGCAGTACCATAGAGACAGTGGATGCAGGCTGGTGTAAAGCGATCACTGACCAGGGAGCTACACAGACTGCTAAGAGCAGCAAGTCACTACACTACCTATCAGCTTGCAGTCCTTGAAAAAGCCAAACAACTTAAAAGGTCCTTCATCTTCATCAATGAGGATATCTCAGATGCAGTCTGTCAAAGAAGAAAGGAACTAATACTAGCTATGAAGGCTGCAAGAGAACGAGGTGACATAGCATAACATGTTTGGACATATAAATACTGCAAATCTACCAAATAAAGGTCTGTTAATTGCTCACTTGAATATATACAGTTTAAGGAACAAAATTCATGAAATATGCTGTCTTAGTGCAGTCAAACAATATTCATGCATTGGCAATATCAAAGACTCTCTTGGACTCTTCTTTTGAGGCGGCTGAGATCTCTACAAAAGGATACAGGAGGTACAGAAATTGATATGGGGGTACAGTAGAGTTGCAGTTTACATCCAGAATCATATTCCAGCAGAACAACGTAAGGACTTAATGTTGAATGGATTAGAGGGGGTACAGTAGAGTTGGGGCTACAGTAGAGTTGTGCATTAACCACATTGGAAACCTATACTAGTTGGTTTCTGCTATTGGCCACCTAGTGCTGATGTGAAATATCTTGAAGTAATTTGTGAAATATTTGCATCAATCACATTTACTAACATGGCTGAACATTGTTCCAAAGTTGTATCAATGGCAATAGGTTGCAGTGATCATAACTTTGTTGCACTCACTAGGAAAACTAAAATAGCAAAAGGCTGGCCCTAAAATAATCTACCGAAGGTCCTACAGAGGGTTCAATCAGGACTCATTTGTGGATGAGATTAAGAATGTGCAATGGTTAGAAGTGTGTAGTAAGAATGATCCTGAAATGTCACTAAGTTTGATATGAAATTATTTCTGAGTATAGGTGATAAGCACGCCCCTTTAAGAATATACACGGTGAGGTCAAACGGTGCCCCATGGATTGATGATGAGCTGAGAAATTTAATGATTCAAAGTTATGATGCCAAAAAAAGTAGCAGATAAATCTGGCACTCTGTTTGATAAGCAAAGTTCTTGTAAATGAAGAAATCTTGTGACCAAGCTAAACAAAGGAAAGAAGAACGGATTCTATCAGCACAAAAATTATGAAGTAAAGGGTGATGGGAAAAAGCTGTGGAGAACGTTGAACACTATAATGGGTAGGATTTCAAACATGTCTGCCTCTTTTGTTGAATCAGAGGGTATATTTATTACAAAACCACATGCCATCGCAAACTACTTTAATTAATATTTTACAGGCAAAGTGGACAAGTTGAGGAATGCTATGATTCCAACTGATGGCTCCATATCATATACCCTTACAAAATGTTATATTATGAAGGAGAGGCAATCATGTTAGAATTTCACCAAGTGTAAAGGGATAAGGTAGAAAGGATCTTGTTGTCTCTTTCAGATGGCAAGTCACCTGGCACAGGTGACGGCAAATTCCTAAGAGTTACAGCTAACCAAATATCTCAACCAATCTCTCATATTTTTTATTAGTGCTTGATGTATGGGGTGTGTCCAGAAGTCTGGAAAAGGTTATTTCACTACCTAAGGATAAAAAAATCTGCATTCACTGGTCCTAACAGTTGCAAGGGTTGCCTTCCAGAGAGACATCAGAGATTGTAACGTTCTTTGTTTCACGGAAACATGGCTCACTCGGGATACGTTATCAGAGTCGGTACAGCCATCTGGTTTCTTCATGCATTGCGCCGACAGAAACAAACATCTCTCTGGTAAGAAGAAGGGTGGGGGTGTAGGCCTTGTGATTAACAAGACGTGATGTGATCATGACAACATACAGGAACTGAAGTCCTTTTGTTCACCTGACCTAGAGTTTTTACATTTACATTTAAGTCATTTAGCAGACGCTCTTATCCAGAGCGACTTACAAATTGGTGCATTCACCTTGTGACATCCAGTGGAACAGTCACTTTACAATAGTGCATCTAAATCTTAAAGGGGGGTGAGAAGGATTACTTATCCTATCCTAGGTATTCCTTAAAGAGGTGGGGTTTCAGGTGTCTCCGGAAGGTGGTGATTGACTCCGCTGTCCTGGCGTCGTGAGGAGGTTTGTTCCACCATTGGGGGGCCAGAGCAGCGAACAGTTTTGACTGGGCTGAGCGGGAACTGTACTTCCTCAGTGGTAGGGAGGCGAGCAGGCCAGAGGTGGATGAACGCAGTGCCCTTGTTTGGGTGTAGGGCCTGATCAGAGCCTGGAGGTACTGAGGTGCCGTTCCCCTCACAGCTCCGTAGGCAAGCACCATGGTCTTGTAGCGGATGCGAGCTTCAACTGGAAGCCAGTGGAGAGAGCGGAGGAGCGGGGTGACGTGAGAGAACTTGGGAAGGTTGAACACCAGACGGGCTGCGGCGTTCTGGATGAGTTGTAGGGGTTTAATGGCACAGGCAGGGAGCCCAGCCAACAGCGAGTTGCAGTAATCCAGACGGGAGATGACAAGTGCCTGGATTAGGACCTGCGCCGCTTCCTGTGTGAGGCAGGGTCATACTCTGCGGATGTTGTAGAGCATGAACCTACAGGAACGGGCCACCGCCTTGATGTTAGTTGAGAACGACAGGGTGTTGGACACAATGGAGTTGTCAACCGTGATGGCGAGATCATGGAACGGGCAGTCCTTCCCCGGGAGGAAGAGCAGCTCCGTCTTGCCGAGGTTCAGCTTGAGGTGGTGATTCGTCATCCACACTGATATGTCTGCCAGACATGCAGAGATGCGATTCGCCACCTGGACATCAGAAGGGGGAAAGGAGAAGATTAATTGTGTGTCGTCTGCATAGCAATGATAGGAGAGACCATGTGAGGTTATGACAGAGCCAAGTGACTTGGTGTATAGCGAGAATAGGAGAGGGCCTAGAACAGAGCCCTGGGGGACACCAGTGGTGAGAGCGCGTGGTGAGGAGACAGATTCTCGCCACGCCACCTGGTAGGAGCGACCTGTCAGGTAGGATGCAATCCAAGCGTGGGTCGCGCCGGACATGCCCAACTCGGAGAGGGTGGAGAGGAGGAGCTGATGGTTCACAGTATCGAAGGCAGCCGATAGGTCTAGAAGGATGAGAGCAGAGGAGAGAGAGTTAGCTTTAGCGTTGCGGAGCGGCTCCGTGAAACAGAGAAGAGCAGTCTCAGTTGAATGATTAGTCTTGAAACCTGACTGATTTGGATCAAGAAGGTCATTCTGAGAGAGATAGCGGGAGAGCTGGCCAAGGACGGCACGTTCAAGAGTTTTGGAGAGAAAAGAAAGAAGGGATACTGGTCTGTAGTTGTTGACATCGGAGGGATCGAGTGTAGGTTTTTTCAGAAGGGGTGCAACTCTCGCTCTCTTGAAGACGGAAGGGACGTAGCCAGCGGTCAGGGATGAGTTGATGAGCGAGGTGAGGTAAGGGAGAAGGTCTCCGGAAATGGTCTGGAGAAGAGAGGAGGGGATAGGGTCAAGCGGGCAGGTTGTTGGGCGGCCGGCCGTCACAAGACGCGAGATTTCATCTGGAGAGAGAGGGGAGAAAGAGGTCAGAGCACAGGGTAGGGCAGTGTGAGCAGAACCAACGAGGATCGGATGTCGTCGACCTTCTTTTCAAAATGGTTGACGAAGTCATCTGCAGAGAGGGAGGAGGGGGGAGGGGAGGAGGATTCAGGAGGGAGGAGAAGGTGGCAAAGAGCTTCCTAGGGTTAGAGGCAGAAGCTTGGAATTTAGAGTGGTAGAAAGTGGCTTTAGCAACAGAGACAGAAGAGGAAAATGTAGAGAGAAGGGAGAGAAAGGATGCCAGTTCCGCAGGGAGGCGAGTTTTCCTCCATTTCCGCTCGGCTGCCCGGAGCCCTGTTCTGTGAGCTCGCAATGAGTCGTTGAGCCACGGAGCGGGAGGGGAGGACCGAGCCGGCCTGGAGGGTAGGGGGCATAGAGAGTCAAAGGATGCAGAAATGGAGGAGAGGAGGGTTGAGGAGGCAGAATCAGGAGATAGGTTGGAGAAGGTTTGAGCAGAGGGAAGAGATGATAGGATGGAAGAGGAGAGAGTAGCGGGGGAGAGAGAGCGAAGGTTGGGACGGTGCGATACCATCTGAGTAGGGGCAGTGTGGGAAGTGTTGGATGAGAGCGAGAGGGAAAAGGATACAAGGTAGTGGTCGGAGACTTGGAGGGGAGTTGCAATGAGGTTAGTGGAAGAACAGCATCTAGTAAAGATCAGGTCGAGCGTATTGCCTGCCTTGTGAGTAGGGGGGGAAGGTGAGAGGGTGAGGTCAAAAGAGGAGAGGAGTGGAAAGAAGGAGGCAGAGAGGAATGAGTCAAAGGTAGACGTGGGGAGGTTAAAGTCGCCCAGAACTGTGAGAGGTGAGCCGTCCTCAGGAAAGGAGCTTATCAAGGCATCAAGCTCATTGATGAACTCAATGTGCTTGCTGACCGCATTATCTACCGAGAATTCTCTTCGATTATAATCACAGTCATGTATATCCCCCCAAGCAGACACATCGACGACCATGAAAGAACTTCATTGGACTCTATGTAAACTGAAAACCACATATCCTGAGGCTGTATTTATTGTAGCTGGGGATTTTAACAAGGCTAATCTGAAAACAAGGCACCCTAAATTTTATCAGCACATCGAATGCGTGACCCGGGCTGGAAAAACCCTGGATCATTATTATTATAACTTCCGCGACGCATACAAAGCACTCCCCCGCAGTCCTTTCGGCAAATCTGACCACAACTCCATTGTTTTGCTCCCAGCCAATAGACAGAAACTAAAACAGGAAACACCCATGCTCAGGTCTGTTCAACGCTGGTCCGACCAATCGGATTCCACGCTTCAAGATCAGTTCGATCACGTGGACTGGGATATGTTCCGCATAGCGTCGGACAATAACATTGATGAATGCGCAGATTCGGTGAGCGAGATTATTAGTAAGTGCGTTGGTGATGTTGTACCCACAGCGACTATTAAAACCTTCCCAAACCAGAAACCGTGGATTGATGGCAGCATTCGCACAAAACTGAAAGCGCAAACCACTGCTTTTAATCATGGCACGGCGACCGGAAAAGTGACCGAATACAAACAGTGTAGCTATTCCCTCCGCAAGACAATCAAACAAGCTAAGTGTCAGTATAGAGACAAAAGTAGAGTCGCCATTCAATGGCTCAGACACGAGAGGTATGTGGCAGGGTCTACAGTCAATCACGGAATACATAAAGAAAACCAGCCCCGTCACAGACCACAATGTCTTGCTCCCAGACAAACTAAACATCTTCTTTGCTCGCTTTGAGGACAACACAGTGCCACTGATACGGCCCGCTAGGAAAACCTGATACGGCCCGCTACAAAAACCTCACACTCAACGTCAACAAAACAAAGGAGATGATTGTGGACTTCAGGAAACAGGAGAGGGAGCACCCCCCTGTCCACATTGACGGGACAGTAGTGGAGAGGGTAGTAAGTTTTAAGTTCCTCGGCGTACACATCACGACAGACTGAATTGGTCCACCCACACAGACAGCGTTGTGAAGATGGCGCAGTAGTGCCTCTTCAACCTCAGGAGGCTGATCAAATTTGGCTTGTCACCAAAAGCACTCAAAAACCTTCTACAGATGCACAATCGGGAGCATCCTGTCGGGCTGTATCATCACCTGGTATGGCAACTGCTCCGCCCACAACCGTAAGGCTCTCCAGAGGGTAGAGAGGTCTGCACAACGCATCACCGGGGGCAAACTACCTGCCCCCCAGGACACCTACACCACCCGATGTCACAGGAAGGACATAAAGATCATCAAGGACAACAACCACCCGAGCCACTGCCTGTTCACCCCGCTTTCATCCAGTAGGCGAGGTCAGTACAGGTGCATCAAAGCAGGGACCGAGAGACTGAAAAAGAGCTTATATCTCAAGGCCATCAGACTGTTAAAACCTGTTAAGCCTACCCCCTACTTTTTCGAACATTCTGTTAAAAATCGCGCAACATTTCAGCGTCCTGCTACTTATGCCAGGAATATAGTATATGCATATGATTAGTATGTGTGGATAGAAAACACTCTGACGTTTCTAAAACTGGTTAAATCACTGCTGAGCCTGCGTTTCATCGAAAAGCGCAATAAAAACTGATAACTGAAAACTGGAAAATATATCAATGCGCCACTTGCATGTATTGTCTATTAGAAAGCAAATTAAATGGGGCTGAGATTGCAAGTCCTACAGCTTCCACAGGATGTCGCCAGTCTTGTCAATTGCCTGCGCTTTGTTTCTTGGCCAAACGAGTAAGAGAGAGACCATTCCTTCCGGTCTCCGACAGGATGTTTTGGATGAGAAATTTCCGGACATGATATCAAGATGTGGAGCTATTGAATACACATCGCCCCATGATCAATTTGATAGATTATTAATGTTTACTAATACCTAAAGTTGGATTACAAAAGTATTTCGAAGTGTTTTGTGAAAGTTTATCGTCAACATTTTTAATTTTAAAAAATGACATTGCGTTTTAAAAATCTGTTTTTTCCTTGATCACACACTTTCCATAGATCGATATTTAGGTTATATATGGACCGATTTAATTTTATTTATTTATTTTACCTTTATTTAACCAGGCAAGTCAGTTAAGAGCAAATTCTTATTTTCAATGACGGCCTGGGAACAGTGGGTTAACTGCCTGTTCAGGGGCAGAACGACAGATTTGTACCTTGTCAGCCGGGTGTTTGAACTTGCAATCTTCCAGTTACTAGTCCAACGCTCTAACCACTAGGCTACACTGCCGCCCTAATCGGAAAAAAAGACCCAATAGTGATGTTTATGGGACATCTAGGAGTGCCAACAAAGAAGATCGTCAAAGGTAATGAATGTTTTATATTTTATTTCTGCGTTTTGTGTAGCGCCGACTATGCTAATTATTTTGTTTACATCCCCTGCGGGTCTTTTGGGGTGTTACATGCTATCAGACAATAGCTTCTCATGCTTTCGCCGAAAAGCATTTAAAAAATCTGACTTGTTGCCTGGATTCACAACGAGTGTAGCTTTAATTCAATACCCTGCATGTGTATTTTAATGAACGTTTGAGTTTTAACTAGTACTATTAGCATTTAGCGTAGCGTATTTGCATTTCCAGATGTCTAGATGGGACGCCTGCGTGTCAGGTGGGAGCAAGAGGTTAACAAGTCCAATACCTCAAATGAAAGATAAACACCTTGTTCATCTACCCAGCGTGTCAGATTTCTAAAATGTTTTACGGCGAAAACACAACATATATTTATGTTAGACCACCAACAAACCAAAGAAAAAACGTAGCCATTTTTTCCAGCAAAAGATAAAAATCACAAAAGCAGGAATTAAAAAACAAATCAATCACTAACCTCTTGAAAATCTTCATCAAATGACAGTCATATGATATGTTACACAGTACATTTATGCTTTGTTCGATAATATGCATTTTATATCCATAAATCTCGGTTTACATTGACGCCATGTTCAGAAAATCCAAAAATCCAAAAATCCAAAATATCCGGAGGAATTATAGAAAGCTAAGCCAGATAACAGAAATACTCATCATAAACTTTGACTAAAGATACATGTTCTACATATAATTAAAGATACACTGGTTCTTAATGCACCCGCTGTGTCACATTTTTTTTTACGTTACGGAAAAAGCCTAACATTGCAATAATCTGAGACGGCGCTCAGACATAACAATATTTCTTCGCCATGTTGGAGTCAACAGAAATACAAAATTACAACATAAATATTCCCTTACCTTTGATGATCTTTCATCAGAATGTAGTGCAAGGAGTCCTAGTTCAACAATAAATCGTTTTGTTTCATAATGTTCTATTCATAGTGTCCAAGTAGCAGCATTTGCTATCACTTTCAACTCACATGCCCAAAAAATGACTTCTGGTCCAAGATAACTTTGCATCAAAACTTTCAAAAGACATATTACAGCTCGAAGAAACTGGTCAAACTAAGTGCAGAATCAATCTTCAGGTTGTTATAATCATATATATCCAATAACATTCCAACCAGATCATTCATTTTCATCTGGGGCTGATTGGAACAGCCGTAGCACTCAAAGGAAAAATGCGCCACAACAAAATGGCATTCTCTTGCGACACGGACTACTTTCCTTCCCATTAGGTCAAAGTTCACAGCAAATGCTCCATTACACTTTCTACTGAATTAGGGCATCTAGTGGAAGACGTAGGAAGTGTTTCCAGATCCATTAACATGTTGGGAAAGGAGGGGGTGATGACGTCAAAGTTGCCCCAACTTTCAGGATTTCAAAACTTGTTTGGAAGATTGCCTGCCCTGTGAGTTCTGTTATACTCACATACATAATTCAAACGGTTTTAGAAACTTCAGACTGTTTTCTATCCAATATTAATAATAATATGCATATATTAGCAATTTAGGACAGATTTTGATGCAGTTCACTATGGGCATGCAATTCATCCAAAGTGGAAATACTGCCCCCTATATCTAACTGGTTTTAATACATACCCTCCATTACTCATCTCAAATGTATATGTATATACTCTACTCTATATCATCTACTGCATCTTGCCATCTTTATATAATATATGTACTCTAACAGTACACCAATTTGTAAGTCGCTCTGGATAAGAGCGTCTGCTAAATGACTTAAATGTAATGTAAATGTATGGCTATTATGCAAATGCATCCGAATCTCTCATTGGCTTCACTTTAAAAACAAATTACTATCCAGTCTTCTGATTTTGTCACATCCTGACCTTAGTTCCTTTGTTATGTTTCTTGTTTAGGTGGGTCAGGGCGTGAGTTGGGGTGGGCAGTCTATGAGTTCTAGTTTTGGTTTTCTATGTGTTTGGCCTGGTATGGTTCTCAATCAGAGGCAGCTGTCAATCGTTGTCTTTGATTGAGAACCATATTTAGGTAGCCTGTTTTTCCCACATGATTTGTGTGTAGTTGTTTTCTGTTTTGTGTGTTTGCACCTTACAGGACTGTCTCGTTCACTCTCTTTGTTGTTTTTTAAATCAGTGTTCAGTTGATTTATTAAATATTAACATGGACAAATACCACGCTGCGCTTTGGTCCATACGACGACCGGTACAGAAACACCCACCACCAAAGGACCAAGCAACGTGGTAACGGACAGCAGCAGCAGCAGCAATAGCAGGACTCCTAGACATGGGAGGAGATTCTGGACGGCAAGGGACCCTGGGCACAGGCCCCAGGGAAGAGCTGGAGGCAGCTAAAGCCCAGAGGCGATGATATGAGGAGTTAGCATGGCAGCGCAACAGGCAAGAGAGGCAGCCCCAAAAAATTATTGGGGGGGGGGTATACGGGGAGTGTGGCTAAGTCAGGTAGGAGACCTGAGCCAACTCCCCGTGCTTACCGTGGCGGGCATCGTACTGGTCAGGCACCATGTTATGCGGTGGAGTGCACGGTGTCCCCAGTACGCGTGCTTAGCCCGGTGCGCTACTTCCCAGCTCCCCGCATCTGCCGGGCTAGGGTGAGGATCCAGCCAGGGCAATCGTTGTCTCTGATTGAGAACCATATTTAGGTAGCCTGTTTTCCCATGACTGTTTCGTTCACTCTCTTTGTTGTTTTGTTATTCAATGTTCAGTTGATTTATTAAATATTAACATGGACACATACCACGCTGCGCATTGGTCCGATCTTGACTACTCTTCCTCAGATGACGAGTAGAACCGTTACAGATTTTCTTTAGGAATGTTATATTTTTCAAAAAGCCACAGTATTTTTTCCATCCAGTTAGTATATACTAGCAACACGCATAATCACCAAACCAGGCAAATTCAGGGCAGCTAAGACAACCCAAGCCAAGGACAAATTGCCTTAAATCTACACTTTTATATAGAGCCATAGCTGAATGGAACTCTTTACCAATCCATATTTCTCAGGCAAAAAGTAAATCTACCTTCAAGAAAGAAATAAAATAACATCTAGTGCGATAGACAATACAACTGGACAGCAAATAGAAACATGTATTGTCTACTTGTTGAATGTTTGTAGTCTTGATTGCAGTTGTTTGTAATGTCTTGTTAATTGGTGTTGGACCCCAAGATTAGCTAGCGTTAGGGCGTTTGCTAATGTGAATCCAAATAAAAATGTCAAAACTACCTGGGCCTTATGTGACAAGGTAAGACGATACAGGGACACATTTGTCATATTTATGTGACACCTACAGGTAACTGCCAATATAATGGAAACAGGAGTAAATTAGGGATACAAAGTATATTGAAAGCAGGTGCTTCCACACAGGTGTGGTTCCTGAGTTAATTACGCAATTAAAACATCCCATCATGCTTAGGGTAATGTATACAAATCCTGGTCAGGCCATTATTTTGGCTACCATGGCTATGCCCCTATAGGATGACAATGCCCCAATCCACGTGGTATGAATCGTCACTGAATGGTTGATGAGCGTGAAAACTATGTAATGGCCTTGGCTATCTCAGTCACCAGATCTCATTCCAATTGAACACTTATGGGAGATTCTGGAGCGGAGCCTGAGATAGTGTCTTCCAACATCTTCAACAAAACACCAAATGAAAGAATATATCATGGAAGAATGGTGTCACTTCCCTCCAATACTTCCAGACATTTGTATAATATACACCAAGTCATTGGAAGCTGTTCTGGCAGCTTGTGGTTGCCGAATGCTATATTAAGACACTTTATGTTGGGGTTTCCGTTATTTTGTCAGTTACCTGTGTGTGTGTGTGTGTGTGTGTGTGTGTGTGTGTGTGTGTGTGTGTGTGTGTGTGTGTGTGTGTGTGTGTGTGTGTGTGTGTGTGTGTGTGTGTGTGTGTGTGTGTGTGTGTGTGTAAAGGATGGAAGGAGTAGTGTGCCAGCTCTTCACAAAATACTGTCACACACACACACATGTGATGTGAGGCCATCAATGTCCAGGTCAGAGGATGACCAATTAAAAAAAGTGTCCAGGGGAGAGCGTGTGATGTCCATAATCCACTGCCCCCTGTGCCCAATGTGTGCTGGTGTATGAGGATGGAAGAGGACATAATTGTAATGTCCCTTTGATATAATAATAAAGTGTAAATCCTATATTAGCGCTAAGAGATTTACATTGAGTGAACAAAACATTAGGAACACCTGTTATTTCCAAGACATGCAATGACCAGGTGAAAGCTATGATCTGTTATTGATATCACTTATTGGCATCACTTCAATTAGTGTATATGAAGGAGAGGAAAAGGGTTAAATAAGGATTTTTAACTTGTTATGGCTGCAATCCCGTTAACGGGATAATTGTCATCAACAACCGCTGAATTGCAGTGTCACATTCAATGAATATTAAAAAAAATATTTATATTCATGAAATCACAAGTGCAATAAAGGAAAACACAGCTTAGCCTTTTGTTAATCTACCTGTCGCGAAAGCAATTCAAGCGTTTGTGTAAGTTTATTGATCGCTCGACAAAACATTATGTACACTTAGCATCAAGTAGCTTGTTCACGAAGAAAATCAGAAAAGCAATCAAATTAATAATTGACCTTTGATGATCTTCACAATAAATGTTCCTTTTGTTCCATAAAGATGATTTTTATATCCAAAATACCTCCGTTTGTTTGGCGCGTTATGTTCAGGAATCCACAGAAAAGAGCGGTCACGACAACGCAGACAAATTCCAAATAGTTTCCGTAATGTCCACAGAAACATGTTAAACGTTTTTTATAATCAATCCTCAGGTTGTTTTTAAAATATATAATCGATAATATATCAACCGCAAATGTCTTTAACTGTAGGAGAGGCAATGGCTGCCCAAACTGTTGCGCGAGGAAAACTCATGCGAACACCTGATGCGATGGTTATCTTTCTGGATAATTTTTCAAAATAAAAGCTTGAAACTATGTCTAAAGACTGTTGACAACTTGAGGAAGTGATAGGGAAAGGAATCTGGTTGATATCCCTTTAAATGGAGCAAAGGGAGGCTATGGAACATGAAGATTTAAAAATAGAAGCCACTTCCTGGTTTGATTTTCCTCAGGGTTTCGCCTGCAATATCAGTACTCACAGACAATATTTTGACAGTTTTGGAAACTTTAGAGTGTTTTCTATCCAATACTAATCATAATATGCAATTACAGTGCCTTGCAAAAGTATTCGGCCCCCTTGAACTTTGCGACCTTTTGCCACATTTCAGGCTTCAAACATAAAGATATAAAACTGTATTTTTTTGTGAAGAATCAACAACAAGTGGGACACAATCATGAAGTGGAACGACATTTATTGGATATTTCAAACTTTTTTAACAAATCAAAAACTGAAAAATTGGCCGTGCAAAATTATTCAGATATGCCATGGTTCATTGGATCAGTCTAAAACTTTGCACATACACTGCTAGCATCTGGTGGCCAAAATCGAAATTGCACCTGGGCTGGAATAATACATTATGGCCTTTCTCTTGCATTTCAAAGATGGGACAAAAACAAAACAAAAAACACGATTATTTCTTTGTATCATCTTTAACCAGATCTAATGTGTTATATTCTCCTACACTGATTTCACATTTCCACAAACGTCAAAGTGTTTCCTTTTAAATGGTATCCAGAAAATGCCTATCCTTGCTTCAGGTCCTGAGCTGCACTGAGTTTAAAGAACATTAAGAACACCTTCATAATATTGAGTTGCCCCCCCACCACCCCTTTTGCCCTCAAAACAGCCTCAATTCATCGGGGCAAGGACTAAACAATGTGTCGAAATCGTTCCACAGTGATGCTGGCCCTTGTTAACTCAAATGCTTCCCACAGTTGTGTCAATTTGGCTGGATGTCCATTGTGTGGTGGACCATTTGTGATACACACAAGAAACTGTTGAGTGTGAGAAACCCAGCAACGTTGCAGTTCTTGACACAAAGCTGTGTTCCTGGCACCAACTACCATACCCTGTTCAAAGGCACTTAAATATTGTGTCTTGCCCATTCACTCTTTGAATGGCACACATCCATAATTCATGTCTCAATTGTCTCAAGGCTTATTCAAAAATGTGCATAATATAGAACTAAGGATGTAAGGGCATACATACATCTATGTGTAATAAAGATGAATATGTATATAATACATGTATAGCGGACTATGACGGGACCTTAGGGAGCGCTCACTGATGAAGTGGTCCATGTTAACATCATTATATAGAACAGGGTCTACATGGATCATATTTATCTCTGTGTAATTATGGGTAAGTACATTACAGCACATGTGATCAATTTATCTCTATGATCATTTAGCTGGACCCTCTCCTCCTGTGACCTTACAATCAATATCTATAGCCACACGCACACAGACACAGACACAGACACACACACACACACACAGTATTGCAACGTTTACTGTAATAACTACATTAAACAATAAGGTAACTGTATCTCAATGACCATATTCCAGAGGGAAGTGTAATTGATACTTATTTTTCTAGTCTGTAGGAAATATATATACATATATTTATTTGGAGTGCGTATGCTAGGAGTGAGGACTCTGGAGTTAATTCCACTAAGTGGAGCAGTAATTTGCGGTATCAAAAATGTATTAGTGATTCAATGGGCCGTGAACAGTAGAAGCCCAGACGAAGATGCTTTCTTGGAGAGGTAGAGACGTGTTTGGTCTCCAAGGTCATAGAGTGCAAGGCCATACAGGAAGAAGACTCTCTAGGTTTTGAAGCTGTTCTTAGTCTCAGTTCCCTGAAAGCATGTTTATCATTGCAGATGAAGCCAATAGATTGTGCAGTTTGTAGAGGCATGGGGATTAGGCTAGTCAAGCCCTGGGCTGTAATTGTGCCTAACGTCAGTTTGTTTGGTGAGTCTGTGGAGAGGAGAGCTATTGATGATCAAGTCACATACTGAGTGATAGAGGAAAAGCAATCAACTGTATATGAACTATAAACAGGAGATAGATATTGGTTTTATGTCGATGTCACTGTGGGAGAGAGAGGGGGCATTTATTATCCCCATGTAGCCCCCTAGGGCAGGTGTGGCCATGCCCTCCATGCAACATTCCCTTCCTACTCCCTATCCCTCTACCCATGTTACCATCATCTCCGCAATGGGGCCTCCTTGATCCCTCTCTCATTATTTTCACCAACTCCTCCTCATTCCCCTCTATCTCTAAGACTAGATATCCATGTATAAACTCCTCCTCATTCCCCTCTATCTCTAAGACTAGATATCCATGTATAAACTCCTCCTCATTCCCCTCTATCTCTAAGACTAGATATCCATATATAAACTCCTCCTCATTCCCCTCTATCTCTAAGACTAGATATCCATGTATAAACTCCTCCTCATTCCTCCCTATCTCTAAGACTAGATATCCATGTATAAACTCCTCCTCATTCCTCCCTATCTCTAAGACTAGATATCCATGTATAAACTCCTCCTCATTCCCCTCTATCTCTAAGACTAGATATCCATGTATAAACTCCTCCTCATGCCTCTCCATCCCTCTATCTCTAAAACTAGATATCCATGTATAAACTCCTCCTCATTCCTCTATCTCTAAGACTAGATATCCATGTATAAACTCCTCCTCATTCCCCTCTATCTCTAAGACTAGATATCCATGTATAAACTCCCCTCCTCATATCCATGTATCCCTCCTATCTCTAAGACTAGATATCCATGTATAAACTCCTCCTCATTCCCCTCTATCTCTAAGACTAGATATCCATGTATAAACTCCTCCTCATTTCTATCTCCTAGATATCCATGTATAAACTCCTCTCATGCCTCTCCATCCCTCTATCTCTAAGACTAGATATCCATGTATAAACTCCTCCTCATTCCCCTCTATCTCTAAGACTAGATATCCATGTATAAACTCCTCCCTCCTCCATCCCTCATCTCCTAGATATCCTATCTCTAAGACTAGATATCCATGTATAAACTCCTCCTCATTCCTCTCTATCTCTAAGACTAGATATCCATGTATAAACTCCTCCTCATTCCCCTCTATCTCTAAGACTAGATATCCATGTATAAACTCCTCCTCATTCCCCTCCATCCCTCTATCTCTAAGACTAGATATCCATGTATAAACTCCTCCTCATTCCTCTCTAAGACTAGATATCCATGTATAAACTCCTCCTCATTCCCCTCCATCCCTCTATCTCTAAGACTAGATATCCATGTATAAACTCCTCCTCATTCCCCTCTATCTCTAAGACTAGATATCCATGTATAAACTCCTCCTCATTCCCCTCCATCTCTAAGACTAGATATTCATGTATAAACTCCTCCTCATTCCCCTCTATCTCTAAGACGAGATATCCATGTATAAACTCCTCCTCACGCCTCTCCATCCCTCTATCTCTAAGACTAGATATCCATGTATAAACTCCTCCTCATTCCCCTCTATCTCTAAGACTAGATATCCATGTATAAACTCCTCCTCATTCCCCTCTATCTCTAAGACTAGATATCATCGTATCATCGTATCCAAGATAATTGTGTTGTTTAGGTTTAGAGTGTGTAGTCTTAGAGTGATTATCTTAATTTACCGAGGTTAGCTAGCCAGCTATTTGTCGTCCTTAACGTAGGTGACTCTGCTAGCTAGCCAACAGCTAGCCAACGCTAGCCAACGTCTTCTGTATAGAACTCAACTACCCGGTCGCATTCACAGGTTGTATCACATTTTCACTTCATTTCATTACAGTACAACGGTTTGATTTGTTTGATCATAGCTAGCTACTTAGCTAGCTACATAGCCGTCTTTGTATCAAAGATAATTGTGTAGTCTAGAGCGATTTTCTAGGTTCGCTAGCCATCTATTGTCGTTCTTTTAACGCAACGTAACGTAAACAACACTGCTAGCTAGCCTGCTAGCCCCGAATAGCAACACTGCAGAAACTATTACACTCAACGGAACGACTTGATTAGTGTAGTGTCAACAACGCACCCACTGCCAGCTGGCCTACTTCAGCAGTACTGTATCATTTTAATCATTTTAGTCAATAAGATTTTTGCTACGTAGCTTAACTTTCTGAACATTCGAGACGTGTAGTCCACTTGTCATTCCAATCTCCTTTGCATTAGCGTAGCCTCTTCTGTAGCCTGTCAACTATGTGTCTGTTTATCCCTGTTCTCTCCTCTCTGCACAGACCATACAAACGCTCCTCACCGCGTGGCCGCGGCCACCCTACTCTGGTGGTCCCAGCGCACGACCCACGTGGAGTTCCAGGTCTCCGGTAGCCTCTGGAACTGCCAATCTGCGGTCAACAAGGCAGAGTTCATCTCAGCCTATGCCTCCCTCCAGTCCCTCGACTTCTTGGCACTGACGGAAACATGGATCACCACAGATAACACTGCTACTCCTACTGCTCTCTCTTCGTCCGCCCACGTGTTCTCGCACACCCCGAGAGCGTCTGGTCAGCGGGGTGGTGGCACCGGGATCCTCATCTCTCCCAAGTGGTCATTCTCTCTTTCTCCCCTTACCCATCTGTCTATCGCCTCCTTTGAATTCCATGCTGTCACAGTTACTAGCCCTTTCAAGCTTAACATCCTTATCATTTATCGCCCTCCAGGTTCCCTCAGAGAGTTCATCAATGAGCTTGATGCCTTGATAAGCTCCTTTCCTGAGGACGGCTCACCTCTCACAGTTCTGGGCGACTTTAACCTCCCCCACGTCTACCTTTGACTCTTTCCTCTCTGCCTCCTTCTTTCCACTCCTCTCCTCTTTTGACCTCACCCTCTCACCTTCCCCCCCTACTCACAAGGCAGGCAATACGCTCGACCTCATCTTTACTAGATGCTGTTCTTCCACTAACCTCATTGCAACTCCCCTCCAAGTCTCCGACCACCACCTTGTATCCTTTTCCCTCTCGCTCTCATCCAACACTTCCCACACTGCCCCTACTCGGATGGTATCGCGCCGTCCCAACCTTCGCTCTCTCTCCCCCGCTACTCTCTCCTCTTCCATCCTATCATCTCTTCCCTCTGCTCAAACCTTCTCCAACCTATCTCCTGATTCTGCCTCCTCAATCCTCCTCTCCTCCCTTTCTGCATCCTTTGTCTCTCTATGTCCCCTATCCTCCAGGCCGGCTCGGTCCTCCCCTCCCGCTCCGTGGCTCGACGGCTCATTGCGAGCTCACAGAACAGGGCTCCGGGCAGCCGAGAGGAAATGAGGGAAAACTTGCCTCCCTGCGGACGTGGCATCCTTTCACTCCCTCCTCTCTACATTTTCCTCCTCTGTCTCTGCTGCTAAAGCCACTTTCTACCACTCTAAATTCCAAGCATCTGCCTCTAACCCTAGGAAGCTCTTTGCCACCTTCTCCTCCCTCCTGAATCCTCCTCCCCCTCCCCCCCTCCTCCCTCTCTGCAGATGACTTCGTCAACCATTTTGAAATGAAGGTCGACGACATCCGATCCTCGTTTGCTATGTCAAACGACACCGCTGGTTCTGCTCACACTGCCCTACCCTGTGCTCTGACCTCTTTCTCCCCTCTCTCTCCAGATGAAATCTCGCGTCTTGTGACGGCCGGCCGCCCAACAACCTGCCCGCTTGACCCTATCCCCTCCTCTCTTCTCCATACCATTTCCGGAGACCTTCTCCCTTACCTCACCTCGCTCATCAACTCATCCCTGACCGTTGGCTACGTCCCTTCCGTCTTCAAGAGAGCGAGAGTTGCACCCCTTCTGAAAAAACCTACACTCGATCCCTCCGATGTCAACAATTACAGACCAGTATCCCTTCTTTCTTTTCTCTCCAAAACTCTTGAACGTGCCGTCCTTGGCCAGCTCTCCCGCTATCTCTCTCTGAATGACCTTCTTGATCCAAATCAGTCAGGTTTCAAGACTAGTCATTCAACTGAGACTGCTCTCCTCTGTATCACGGAGGCGCTCCGCACTGCTAAAGCTAACTCTCTCTCCTCTGCTCTCATCCTTCTAGATCTATCGGCTGCCTTCGATACTGTGAACCATCAGATCCTCCTCTCCACCCTCTCCGAGTTGGGCATCTCCGGCGCGGCCCACGCTTGGATTGCGTCCTACCTGACAGGTCGCTCCTACCAGGTGGCGTGGCGAGAATCTGTCTCCTCACCACGCGCTCTCACCACTGGTGTCCCCCAGGGCTCTGTTCTTGGCCCTCTCCTATTCTCGCTATACACCAAGTCACTTGGCTCTGTCATAACCTCACATGGTCTCTCTTATCATTGCTATGCAGACGACACACAATTAATCTTCTCCTTTCCCCCTTCTGATGACCAGGTGGCGAATCGCATCTCTGCATGTCTGGCAGACATATCAGTGTGGATGACGGATCTCCACCTCAAGCTGAACCTCGGCAAGACGGAGCTGCTCTTCCTCCCGGGAAGGACTGCCCGTTCCATGATCTCGCCATCACGGTTGACAACTCCATTGTGTCCTCCTCCCAGAGCGCCAAGAACCTTGGCGTGATCCTGGACAACACCCTGTCGTTCTCAACTAACATCAAGGCGGTGGCCCGTTCCTGTAGGTTCATGCTCTACAACATCCGCAGAGTACGACCCTGCCTCACACAGGAAGCGGCGCAGGTCCTAATCCAGGCACTTGTCATCTCCCGTCTGGATTACTGCAACTCGCTGTTGGCTGGGCTCCCTGCCTGTGCCATTAAACCCCTTCAACTCATCCAGAACGCCGCAGCCCGTCTGGTGTTCAACCTTCCCAAGTTCTCTCACGTCACCCCGCTCCTCCGTTCTCTCCACTGGCTTCCAGTTGAAGCTCGCATCTGCTACAAGACCATGGTGCTTGCCTACGGAGCTGTGAGGGGAACGGCACCTCAGTACCTCCAGGCTCTGATCAGGCCCTACACCCAAACAAGGGCACTGCGTTCATCCACCTCTGGCCTGCTCGCCTCCCTACCACTGAGGAAGTACAGCTCCCGCTCAGCCCAGTCAAAACTGTTCGCTGCCCTGGCCCCCCAATGGTGGAACAAACTCCCTCACGACGCCAGGACAGCGGAGTCAATCACCACCTTCCGGAGACACCTGAAACCCCACCTCTTTAAGGAATACCTAGGATAGGTTAAGTGAGGTCGAGCGTATTGCCTGCCTTGTGAGTAGGGGGGGAAGGTGAGAGGGTGAGGTCAAAAGAGGAGAGGAGTGGAAAGAAGGAGGCAGAGAGGAATGAGTCAAAGGTAGACGTGGGGAGGTTAAAGTCGCCCAGAAGTGTGAGAGGTGAGCCGTTCTCAGGAAAGGAGCTTATCAAGGCATCAAGCTCATTGATGAACTCTCCGAGGGAACCTGGAGGGCGATAAATGATAAGGATGTTAAGCTTGAAAGGGCTGGTAACTGTGACAGCATGGAATTCAAAGGAGGCGATAGACAGATGGGTAAGGGGAGAAAGAGAGAATGACCACTTGGGAGAGATGAGGATCCCGGTGCCACCACCCCGCTGACCAGAAGCTCTCGGGGTGTGCGAGAACACGTGGGCGGACGAAGAGAGAGCAGTGGGAGTAGCAGTGTTATCTGTGGTGATCCATGTTTCCGTCAGTGCCAAGAAGTCGAGGGACTGGAGGGAGGCATAGGCTGAGATGAACTCTGCCTTGTTGGCCGCAGATCGGCAGTTCCAGAGGCTACCGGAGACCTGGAACTCCACGTGGGTCGTGCGCGCTGGGACCACCAGATTAGGGTGGCCGCGGCCACGCGGTGTGGAGCGTTTGTATGGTCTGTGCAGAGAGGAGAGAACAGGGATAGACAGACACATAGTTGACAGGCTACAGAAGAGGCTACGCTAATGCAAAGGAGATTGGAATGACAAGTGGACTACACGTCACGAATGTTCAGAAAGTTAAGCTTACGTAGCAAGAATCTTATTGACTAAAATGATACAGTACTGCTGAAGTAGGCTAGCTGGCAGTGGCTGCGTTGTTGACTTTGTAGGCTAGCTGGCAGTGGCTGCGTTGTTGACACTACACTAATCAAGTCGTTCCGTTGAGTGTAACAGTTTCTACAGTGCTGCTATTCGGGGGCTAGCTGGCTAGCTAGCAGTGTTGATTACATTACGTTGCGTTAAAAGAACGACAATAGCTGGCTAGCTAACCTAGAAAATCGCTCTAGACTACACAATTATCTTTGATACAAAGACGGCTATGTAGCTAGCTATGTAGCTAGCTACGATCAAGCAAATCAAACCGTTGTACTGTAATGAAATTAAATGAAAATGTGATACTACCTGTGGAGCGAAGCGGAATGCGACCGGGTTGTTGAGTTCTATTCGGAAGACGTTGGCTAGCTGTTGGCTAGCTAGCAGTGTCTCCTACGTTAAGGACGACAAATAGCTGGCTAGCTAACCTCGGTAAATTAAGATAATCACTCTAAGACTACACACTCTAAACTACACAATTATCTTGGATACGAAGACAGCAAAGACAGCTATGTAGCTAGCTAACACTACACTAATCAAGTCGTTCAGTTGAGTGTAATAGTTTCTACAGCTGCTATTCGGTGGACGTTTGCTAGCTGGCTAGCTGCTGGGCAAATAGCAGTGAAGACTACGTTAGGACGACGAAATGCGATAATTACGCAATTATCTTTGATACAAAGACGGCTATGTAGCTAGCTAAGAAGAAATTGCTAAGATTAGACTAATCAAACCGTTGTACTATAATGAAATGTAATGAAATGTGAGCTGGCTAGCTAACATTGCTAGCTGGCTAGCTAACATTGCTAGCTGGCTAGCTGCTGGGCAAATAGCAGTGAAGACTACGTTAGGACGACGAAATACGATAATTACGCAATTATCTTTGATACAAAGACGGCTATGTAGCTAGCTAAGAAGAAATTGCTAAGATTAGACAAGTCAAACCGTTGTACTATAATGAAATGTAATGAAAAGTTATACTACCTGCGGAGCGAAGTACAGATGCCAACCCGGAAGTAGTATAAACTCCTCCTCATTCCCCTCCATCCCTCTATCTCTTAGACTAGATATCCATGTATAAACTCCTCCTCATTCCCCCCTATCTCTAAGACTAGATATCCATGTATAAACTCCTCCTCATTCCCCTCTATCTCTAAGACTAGATATCCATGTATAAACTCCTCTATAGCAGTGTAAGGTCAGCGGTGAGAGCTTTAGTGACCTTATCATGGTAAACACATGATCTCTGGGCTGCTTAGTCAGGGGGAGCAGTGCCATATTTTTATATTCAGATATTTTATTTGATATACTGTATATTCTAAATATATGACTCTGGGGCCAGGGATGCTTATATAGTCTCTCTGCCATGACGACTCAGTTCAATTTCCTATGACATTACCTCAGTTGAGCACGGGGCTCTCGGAGGGCTGTTCACTCAGTGTGATAATCTTAAATTGTACTGTACTGTATTCGTTCTGGACCAGGTGTAAATATAGCAGTCTCTTGAGAGCCAATGTCTCATCTGGAGGAGTTTATTAGAGTCTCTTCATTGTGCTGTAGTCTGGTGTCAGGCTGCTGTAGTCTGGTGTCAGGCTGCTGTAGTCTGGTGTCAGGCTGCTGTAGTCTGGTGTCAGGCTGCTGTAGTCTGGTGTCAGGCTGCTGTAGTCAAAATCAAATCACATTTTATTTGTCACATGCGCCAAATACAAAAAGTGTAAACCTTACAGTGAATATGCTTAATTACAAGCCCTTAACCAACAATGCCGCTTTAAGAAAATCCTAAAAAAGCAAGAGATACGAATAACAAATAATTAAAGAGCAGCAGTAAATAACACTAGCATGGCTTTATACAGGGGGTACCGGTACAGAGTCAATGTGGAGGCTATATACAGGAGGTACCGGTACAGAGTCAATGTGGAGGCTATATACAGGGGGTACCGGTACAGAGTCGGGGGGTGGGGTCTGGTGTCAGGCTGCTGTCGTCTGGTGTCAGGCTGCTGTAGTCTGGTGTCAGGCTGCTGTAGTCTGGTGTCAGGCTGCTGTAGTCTGGTGTCAGGCTGCTATAGTCTGGTGTCAGGCTGCTGTAGTCTGGTGTCAGGCAGCTGTAGTCTGGTGTCAGGCAGCTGTAGTCTGGTGTCAGGCTGCTGTAGTCTGGTGTCAGGCTGCTGTGGTCTGGTGTCAGGCTGCTGTAGTCTGGTGTCAGGCTGCTGTCGTCTGGTGTCAGGCTGCTGTCGTCTGGTGTCAGGCTGCTGTAGTCTGGTGTCAGGCTGCTGTAGTCTGGTGTCAGGCTGCTGTAGTCTGGTGTCAGGCTGCTGTAGTCTGGTGTCAGGCTGCTGTCGTCTGGTGTCAGGCTGCTGTAGTCTGGTGTCAGGCAGCTGTTGTTATGCAGGTGAATGAGGACCCAAAAGCGACTTGGCGAAAACAGAGTCTTTATTCCAGTAAAGGAAATAGGCAATACTCCTAGACAAATCGGAGCAGAAAACAAAACATAAAAACTAATTCCACTCGTAGTGACGAGGACAGACTGGAGACTCGACCATAAACTGTAGGTTGCCTCGGGAAGGCACCGACCGTAGCAGACTCAGACACCTGCTCACACGCAGCATCTGAGGGAAACAAGACACGACAGGGCGAGACAAAGACACAGCACGGTGAACAATATACAAGGATCCGACAGGACAGAAACGGAAAACAAGGGGAGAAATAGGGACTCTAATCAGAGGGCAAAATAGGGAACAGGTGTAAAAAGACTAAATGAGTGAGTTAGGAGAATGAGGAACAGCTGGGAGCAGGAACAGAACGATAGAGAGAGGAGAGAGAGGGAGGGGGAGAGAGAGGGATAGAAAAAGGGAACGAAACTAATAAGACCAGCAGGGGGAAACGAACAGAAGGGAAAGCATAATGACAAGACAATATAAGACAAAACATGACAGCTGTAGTCTGGTGTCAGGCAGCTGTAGTCTGGTGTCAGGCTGCTGTAGTCTGGTGTCAGGCTGCTGTAGTCTGGTGTCAGGCTGCTGTGGTCTGGTGTCAGGCTGCTGTAGTCTGGTGTCAGGCTGCTGTCGTCTGGTGTCAGGCTGCTGTCGTCTGGTGTCAGGCTGCTGTAGTCTGGTGTCAGGCTGCTGTCGTCTGGTGTCAGGCTGCTGTCGTCTGGTGTCAGGCTGCTGTCGTCTGGTGTCAGGCTGCTGTAGTCTGGTGTCAGGCTGCTGTAGTCTGGTGTCAGGCTGCTGTAGTCTGGTGTCAGGCTGCTGTCGTCTGGTGTCAGGCTGCTGTCGTCTGGTGTCAGGCTGCTGTAGTCTGGTGTCAGGCTGCTGTAGTCTGGTGTCAGGCTGCTGTAGTCTGGTGTCAAGCAGCTGTAGTCTGGTGTCAAGCAGTTGTAGTCTGGTGTAAAGCAGCTGTAGTCTGGTGTCAGGCTGCTGTAGTCTGGTGTCAAGCAGCTGTAGTCTGGTGTCAGGCAGCTGTAGTCTGGTGTCATGCTCCATTTCAAATGGCACCCTATTCCCTACATAGAGCACTACTTTAGACCAAGACCCATAGGGCTCTAATATAACAGCAGTGCACTATATACAAAATAGTGTGCCATTTCAAATGCAGACGCTGTCTCTCTTACACAAATACACACTCATGTGACAACCTTGACATGCGAAGGACTTGGCAGCCCTGGTCTCATGTGGATTTGTTTGGAAGTGTTTGGAACACTTCCAGCCTCTCACAATGTGGACCAGTCCTGTAACCCCTCCTCCCCCTCAGCCTCTCACGACGTGGTAGTCCTAGAACCCCTCCACCCCCCAGCCTCTCACAATGTGGACCAGTCCTATTATCCCACCCAGATTCCTTTCACGATGTGGACCAGTACTAGAACCCCTCCACCGCCCCAGCCTCTCACGATGTGGACCAGTCCTATTATCCCACCCAGATTCCTCTCACGATGTGGACCAGTACTAGAACCCCTCCTCCCCCCCAGCTTCTCACAATGTGGACCAGTCCTAGAGCCCTTCCACACCCCGAGTGGCACAGCTGTCTAAGGCACAGCATCTCAGTTCTTGAAGAGTCACTACAGACATCCTGGTTCAATTCCAGGCTGTACAATTGGCTCAGCATCATCCGGGTTTGGCCGGCACAGGCCGTCACTGTAAATAAGAATTTGTTCTTAACTGACTTCCCTAGATAAATGAAGGTTGAATAAAAAAAACAGTTTCTTCTCACAATATGGACCAGTCCTAGAACCCCTCCACCACCCTCAGCCTCTGACAATCTGTGAACCAGTCCTTTAAACCCCTCAGCCTTTCACAATGTGGACCAGCCCTTTAAACCCCTCAGCCTTTCACAATGTGGACCAGTCCTTTAAACCCCTCAGGCTTTCACAATGTGGACCAGTCCTTTAAACCCCTCAGCCTTTCACAATGTGAACCAGCCCTTTAAACCCCTCAGCCTTTCACAATGTGGACCAGTCCTAGATCCCCTCCACTTCCTTCAGCCTTTCACAATATGGACCAGTCCTAGATCCCCTCCACTTCCTTCAGCCTTTCGCAATGTGAACCAGTCCTTTAAACCCCTCAGCCTTTCACAATGTGGACCAGTCCTTTAAACCCCTCAGCCTTTCACAATGTGAACCAGCCCTTTAAACCCCTCAGCCTTTCACAATGTGGACCAGCCCTTTAAACCCTCAGCCTTTCACAATGTGAACCAGTCCTAGATACCCTCCACTTCCTTCAGCTTTTCACAATGTGGACCAGTCCTAGATCCCCTCCAATTCCTTCAGCCTTTCACAATGTGGACCAGTCCTAGATCCCCTCCTCTTCCTTCAGCCTTTCACAATGTGGACCAGTCCTAGATCCCCTCCACGTCCTTCAGCTTTTCACAATGTGGACCAGTCCTAGATCCCCTCCACTTCCTTCAGCCTTTCACAATGTGGACCAGTCCTAGATCCCCTCCACTTCCTTCAGCCTTTCACAATGTAGACCAGTCCTAGATCCCCTCCACTCCCTGTAGCCTCTTACAATGTAGACCAGTCCTAGATCCCCTCCAGCCCACGTAGCCTCTCACAATGTTGACCAGTCCTTGATCCCCCCAGCCTCTCACAATGTGAACCAGCCCTTTAAACCCCTCAGCCTCTCACAATGTGAACCAGCCCTTTAAACCCCTCAGCCTTTCACAATGTGGACCAGCCCTTTAAACCCCTCAGCCTTTCACAATGTGAACCAGCCCTTTAAACCCCTCAGGCTTTCACAATGTGAACCAGCCCTTTAAACCCCTCAGGCTTTCACAATGTGGACCAGCCCTTTAAACCCCTCAGCCTCTCACAATGTGAACCAGCCCTTTAAACCCCTCAGCCTTTCACAATGTGAACCAGTCCTTTAAACCCCTCAGCCTCTCACAATTTGGACCAGTCCAAGAGCCCTTTATTATCCTCTCACAATGTAGACCAGTCCGAGAGCCCTTCATTATCCTCTCACAATGTAGACCAGTCCTAGATCCCCTCCACTTCCTTCAGCCTTTCACAATGTAGACCAGTCCTAGATCCCCTCCACTTCCTTCAGCCTTTCACAATGTGGACCAGTCCTAGATCCCCTCCACTTACTTCAGCCTTTCACAATGTGGACCAGTCCTAGATCCCCTCCTCTTCCTTCAGCTTTTCACAATGTGGACCAGTCCTAGATCCCCTCCACTTCATTCATCCTTTCACAATGTAGACCAGTCCTAGATCCCCTCCACTCCATGTAGCCTCTCACAATGTGGACCAGTCCAAGATCCCCTCCACTTCCTTCAGCTTTTCACAATGTGGACCAGTCCTAGATCCCCTCCACTTCCTTCTTCCTTTCACAATGTAGACCAGTCCTAGATCCCCTCCAGCCCACGTAGCCTCTCACAATGTTGACCAGTCCTTGATCCCCCCCAGCCTCTCACAATGTGGACCAGTCCTTGAACCCTATCAGCCTTTCACAATGTGAACCAGCCTTTTAAACCCCTCAGCCCTTCACAATGTGGACCAGCCCTTTAAACCCCTCAGCCTTTCACAATGTGAACCAGCCCTTTAAACCCCTCAGGCTTTCACAATGTGAACCAGTCCTAGATCCCCACCATTTCCTTCAGCCTTTCAAAATGTGGACCAGTCCTAGATCCCCTCCACTCCATGTAGCCTCTCACAATGTGGACCAGTCCAAGATACCCTCCACTTCCTTCAGCCTTTCACAATGTAGACCAGTCCTAGATCCCCACCATTTCCTTCAGCCTTTCAAAATGTGGACCAGTCCTAGATCCCCTGCACTCCCCGTAGCCTCTCACAATGTTGACCAGACCTTGATCCCCCGCAGCCTCTCACAATGTGGACCAGTCATTGAACCCCCTCAGCCTTTCACAATGTGGACCAGTCCTAGAACCCCTCCTCCCCCTTAGCCTTTCAAAATATGGACCAGTCCTATAACCCCTCCACCCCCTGTAGCCTCTCACAATTTGGACCAGTCCTAGATCCCCTCCACTTCCTTCAGCCTTTCACAATGTAGACCAGTCCTAGATCCCCTCCACTCCCTGTAGCCTCTTACAACGTAGACCAGTCCTAGATCCCCTCCTTCCCCCGTAGCCTCTCACAATGTTGACCAGTCCTTGATCCCCCTTAGCCTTTCAAAATGTGGACCAGTCCTATAACCCCTCCACCCCCTGTAGCCTCTCACAATTTGGACCAGTCCTAGATTCCCTCCACTTCCGTCAGTCTTTCACAATGTAGACCAGTCCTAGATCCCCTCCACTTCCTTCAGCCTTTCAAAATGTGGACCAGTCCTAGATCCCCTCCACTCCCTGTAGCCTCTTACAACGTAGACCAGTCCTAGAACCCTCCACCCCACGTAGCCTCTCACAATTTGGACCAGTCCTATAACCCCTCCACACCCTGTAGCCTCTCACAATGTGGACCAGTCCCAGAACCCCTCCACCCCTGTTGCCTCTCACAATGTGGGCCAGTCCTAGAACCCCTCTACCCCCCCATAGCCTCTCACAATGTGGACCAGTCCTAGAACCCCTCCAACCCCATAGCCTCTCACAATGTAGACCAGTCCTAGAACCACCCCACCCCTCTGTAGCCTCTCACAGTGTGGACCAGTCCTTGATCCCAGAATGTGTACAATTCACTTTTAACTGGTACCATATGGTGCTGGTGGTGTGAAGGATCAATTTCCACCATTACACTTTATATAAACACACTTCCTCACTGGATGGATTTTATAGTCTGGGAGCTGGTGAGATGGATCAGCTCTGCTATGATCTGGGTTTAGTTTGGGGGAAAATAAATGAACATTCTAGCTTGTTTTCACTCAAAGTTGATTCAAATTGTGACCTAGATTTATATAGCCCTTTGTGAAAATGTAACATACTCTGTGTGAATGGGTCTGTGTCTGTCTGTCTGTCCTTCTATGTGTCTCCGGTTGTGTCTTGTCTGGTGCGTGTATGTTTGATTGTGTACTTCAAAATGGATGTGTTGAATTACTGTCCCTCAGTGGAATTTGTGCTATTTGCTGTTAACACAGTTTAGAATGGGGCATTGAGATCAAACCCCCCTAGGGTCTGGGGAATGGCGAGCTCCGCCTGCCTCCACTCATTACCCCGCTGCCCTAAGGGCCAAAGCACAACGGCCTGACAGGGAGAGAAAGAATGCTATTGATCCAGACTCACCCAAAATAATCAAATCAATTCATTTTGTCCTCTTTTTAGCTCTGTCTGCCTGCCAGGCTTTGATGTAGGGAGCTGAAAGACCCGTGGAGAAGACTCTTCCTTTTATCTTCACAGAAACTGATTCATTTTAGCCACAAGTAGCCCATATGTCAGAGCATGCTCCTCAGAACAGCAGGCTCTTCACATGGCCTCTCAGTCCTCACTGGAATGGCATCTCTCTCTCTCTCAACACTATTTATATCCTATTGCACTTTTAAAATGGACAATATTCCACTTTTCAGAAGGACAATGCCTAAGCTAGTTAAAGACGATTATGGAAACATTTCTAAACTGCCCTTGTGTATTTTGCGGTTGAGTAACACATATAGCCTGTGATGTTTTAATGGAGGTTTTGAGCAACATTGCTAGGTCGGTCTCTTTCAGCAATAACATTTACAACTGCTTTGTCTGGCTGTGATTTCACAGCCAACCTACACACTGGAGTACACACACACATACAGAGACACACACACACACACACACACACACACACACACACACACACACACACACACGTTTACACATTATCTGAGGGATTCCATCCATGTGTTCCTGAGTGTTCCTGAATGGAATGTTTTATTACATGTTTTCACGGCTTACTTTACCTCTCCTTTTCTTTCCTCTGTTCTGATCTCCTGTCCTGTCCTCTCATTTCCTGTCCTGTCCTCTCCTGTCCTCTCCTGTCCTCTCCTGTCCTCTCCTCTCCTCTCCTCTCCTCTCCTCTCCTCTCCTCTCTTCCCCTGTTCTCTAGTTAGAGTGAAAACAAATATGTACACTCCCTGAATCAGTGTGAACCAGGACAGGGAAAATAATGACATTGATCTCAAGTAACACTGGTCGCAAGCATAACGAGTTATATTAATGGGAGAGAGAGACGTGAGAGAGAGACGAGGGAGAGATAGAGAGAGAGAGAGAAATGTAGAGAGAGAAATGAGAGAGAGAGAGAGAGAGAAATGTAGAGAAAGAGAGATAGAAATGTAGAGAGTGGGAAAGGCAGATGCAGTGTTATTCCACACAGACCTTGTTAAAACCACAGACATCATAATCAATATGGTTGTTTGGCTGATGCATACCTCTGTTATGACTACAGAAAGACATTCAGAGCAATTTGCAGACACAAATACTACAGTAATTGTTGAGAGACTTGAGGCTTGGAGAAAAGTATGCATTATGTGTAACATTTTCAATACGTTTTTCAGAAAAGGGCTTTTGAAATCAACACGCCTATTGGACGGTTCTTTTTATTCTAGACAGAGCTTCAAGCCTATTGGACGGTTCTTGTTATTCTAGACAGAGCTTCAAGCCTATTGGACGGTTCTTGTTATTCTAGACAGAGCTTCAGGCCTATTGGACGGTTCTTGTTATTCTAGACAGAGCTTCAAGCCTATTGGACGGTTCTTGTTATTCTAGACAGAGCTTCAAGCCTATTGGACGGTTCTTGTCATTCTAGACAGAGCTTCAAGCCTATTGGACGGTTCTTGTTTTTCCATACAGAGCTTCAATATAAAGATAATAAGATACATGACATCGTCTATGTTTGTGAAAAATAATTACTTCCTACATTACCTATTACTATATTCATCTACACTACTATATTCATGTACTGGAAATTGTATGTTCATTGTCTTAGGTCTAATATATCAGAGCTAAATTAGTAACATTGACTTGACATTATTGGCCACCTTGGTTCTCTCGTATTCTCTAAGCTTTGGTTCGGCTTGAAGTTGAAGGTTTACGAAGTGATGGGGTCATTTGCTGTGTGTGGTCAGCGGTGTAATCTTAAATCTCATCCCGCTGTATGGAGGGGTATTGATCGGCAGTCTTAACTGAAACCTCCCCTCATCTCTTCATCTTATTTTTAAAGGGCAGTAGCGAAAGAAAGTGACGGAGAGAGAAAGAGCAAGGGAGAGGGTAAAAGAGTGAAAAACAGACACAGTCCACTTACAATGTGAAAGGAATCTCAGTTGTGCCCTTCAGAGGAGAAAGTGTAGACAAAGACACTCCGCTCCTTTATCTCTCCCTCTCTCCCCCCCCTCGCTCTCTCCCTCGCTCTCCCTCTCGCTCTCCCTCTCACTCAATCTCTCTCTCGCTGGCTCTCTTTCTCTCTCGCTCTCTCGCACTCTTCTAGCCAAGGCCAACCAAGTCTGTCTACATTAAGCATAAATTAAGGTTGGGTTTGTTTCAATCCTGCCCACATACCCACAGCTGGCAGCACACAAGTAATCATCAATTCTGAGCACAGCTGCACACGACTGATCATAATGCCCATGGTCATTTTGGGTTAACTTCAGATATCCCTATGGGGCTGGTTAAGAACGACCAGTAAATTACACAATGTACATGGGACAATATGTAACATTTCCAAATGCTCTAAATTTCAATGACTTAAAAACCGCAAACCAACTATAAATTACAAATATATTTGTGTACATATATTGAAAGCATTTAATGAGGACTAAAAGGTGAGCAAAGTGAAAATATTGTCTAATTTACATGGTGTAATTCTTTCACGGCTCAAACTAGCACCGGAGATAGGCTATCCAAAGCCAAATCAATTTTGCCCGGTTGTAAGCTAATTGGCTAAATAATTTTACTAACTCTTCCCACCTGCGAACACACACTAAAGACACCCACATCAAACCCCGAAAAGCAAAACACATTTGAATTATGTCAGGGTCGCTAGCATTTCTTAATGAACAAAATCTAAAGCCCTTTAAAAGGACGGGTCCTTTAAAGGTATGGGGTTGGGGCATCCTTGTGTTGATTCTTGGAGCACTGGGGCAGTTAAAGGGGCTGTGTGCTGGGCTACTGTAACTCCAACACAATAGCCCTGTTGTCACTTTCCTTATGGAATTCCTCATTTCCCTGATCAGTTCCTGCTAGCCTCCGGAGCTTTGTGTGTCCGTGCATATGTGTTACCCCGTGTGATTGTGTGTGTGTGTCCGAGCATGTGAGGGTGTGTCCCTCCATGTGCGTCTGTCAGTGTGTGTGTGTGTGTGTGTGTGTGTGTGTGTGTGTGTGTGTGTGTGTGTGTGTGTGTGTGTGTGTGTGTGTGTGTGTGTGTGTGTGTGTGTGTGTGTGTGTGTGTGTGTGTGTGTGATCATGTGTTTCTCTCTGTGTGCGTGTGTCAGTGTGTGTGTGTGTGTGTGATCATGTGTTTCTCTCTGTGTGCCAGTGTGTGTGTGTGTGTGTGTGTGTGTGTGTGTGTGTGTGTGTGTGTGTGTGTGTGTGTGTGTGTGTGTGTGTGTGTGTGTGTGTGTGTGTGTGTGTGTGTGTGTGTGTGATCGTGTGTTTCTCTCTGTGTGCGTGTGTCAGTGTGTGTGTGTCCGTGTGATTGTGTCCCCTTGTCAAATCAAATCAAATCAAATGCATTGGTCACATACACGTGTTAAGCAGATGTATTTGCGAGTGTAGCGAAATGCTTGTGCTTCTAGCTCTGACAGTACAGTAATATCTAACAGTTTCACAACATATACCAAAAATACACATAAATCTAAGTAAGGAACGTACTAAGAATATATACATATATGTCAGAACAGCATTGGACTAAGATACAGTGGTATAGAATACAGTGTATACATATGAGATGTGTGATGCAATATTTAATAAAAACAATTAAAGTGACTAAGACACCATAGAATAGTATAGAGTACAGTTTACATATGAGATGAGTAATGCAAGATACGGAGACATTATTAAAGTGGCTAGTGTTTAATTTCCTTGAAGTGGCCAGTGATTCATAATCTACGTCTATAGGCAGCAGACTCTGATGTGCTGGAGATGGCTGTTTAACAGTCAGTGGTGCAGTATAGAATACAATATAGTATATACATATTAAATGGGGAATGCAATATGTAAGCACAATTTAAAAGTGACTAAGATACTGTAGAATAGTGTGGAGTGCAGTTTATACATATGAGATGAGTATGCTAGATATGGAAACATTATTAAAGTGGCTAGTGATACATTCCTAAAAGTGGCCAGTGATGCCTAATCAATGTCTATAGGCAGCCGCCTCTGATTCGCAAGTGATGGCTGTTTAGCAAGTCTGATGGCCTTGAGATAGATGTTTTTCAGTCTCTCGGTCCCAGCTTTAATGCACCTGTACTGATCTCCTTATGGATGATAGTGGGGCGAACAGACAGTGGCTCAAGTGGTTGATGTTCTTGATGATCTTTATCGCTTCAAACTAAATTGTATTTGTCACATGTGCCCAATACAACACCTTACAGTGAAATTCTTAGTCTGTGTAGCCATTTGATTAACTGTTCAGGGGTCACATGTGCCCAATACAACACCTTACAGTGAAATGCTTAGTCGGTGTAGCCATTTGATGAACTATTCAGGGGTCTTATAGCCTGGGGGTAGAAGCTGTTTAGAAGTCACTTGGACCTCGACTCTGCAGTCTAGTACCGTTTGCTGTGCGATAGCAGAGAAAACAGACAATTTTAGGGCCTTCCTCTGACACCGCCTGATATGGAGGTCCTGGATGGCAGGAAGCTTGGACCCAGTGATGTACTGGGCCGCATGTCACTACCCTCTGTAGTGCCTTGCGGTCTGTAGTGCATTGCGTCAGGATGCCAAATCTGGATGACAAATATTTTCTCCTGAAGGGGAATAGGTTTTGTCGTGCCCTCTTCACGACTGTCTTGCTGTGCTTGGACCAGTTGGTGATGTGGATGCTAAGGAACTTGAAGCTCTCAACCTGCTCGACTACAGTCCCGTCGATGAGAATGCGGGCATGCTCGGTTCTCGTTTTCCTAGCATTTAGGATTTAGCGTTAGCTTTTAGCATTAGCATTTAGCGTTAGCATTAGCAGGCAACATTTTCACAAAAAACAGCAAAAACATTCAATAAATAATTTACCTTTGAAGAACTTCGGATGTTTCCAATGAGGAGACTAGTTAGATAGCAAATGTTCAGTTTTCCTGAAAGATTATTTGTGCAGGAGAAATCGGTCCATTTTCTGCGTCATGTTTGGCTACCAAAAAAAACAAAAATTAATTCATCCAAACGCCAAACTTTCTTCCACATTAACTCCATAATATCGACTGAAACATGGTAAACATTGTTTAGAATCAATCCTCAAGGTGTTTTTCACATATCTCTTCATGATATATCATTCCTGGAAGTTTCTTCTCTGTCTCAATCACATGGATGAATGCGAGCAGCTTGGAGATTACGCAACAATTTCAACAAAGGACACCGGGCGGACCCCTGGTCAATGTAGTCTCTTATGGCCAATCTTCCAATGATATGCCTACAAATACGTCACAATGCTGCAGACAACTTGGAGAAATGATAGAAAGGGCAGGCTAATTCGTGGCGCTTTCACAGCCATATAAGGAGACAATGAAAAACAGAGCATCAAAAATCCTGCTCATTTCCTGTTTGAAGTTTAATCTTGGTTTCGCCTGTTGCATCAGTTCTGGGGCACTCACAGATAATATCTTTGCAGTTTTGGAAACATCAGAGTGTTTCCTTTCCAAAGCTGTCAATTATATGCATAGTCGAGCATCTTTTCGTGACAAAATATTGTGCTTAAAACGGGCACATTTTTTTATCCAATAATGACATAGCGCCCCCATAGGTTGAAGAGGTTAAGAAGTTAACAGTGAGTACGGTAGTGTACTAAACGACCAAATATTTCAAGACCAAAGGCTGGTTTATACTATGTCTATCAACATGTCTGTAGACAGTTGTCACAGTGACATCACAAGCATTCTATTGTCATCCAAAATCAATCTTGTCATAATGAAAAACCATAAACACAAAAATGGCATGTTGCGTTACAGCAGCCTTGTGGTCCAAAATAGCATAACTGGTTTATTTTAACACCAATAAACCAATCTGTTTAGATGTCAATCTTGCAAGCCAGGCAACTAAAGTAAACTTTCTAAAAAAGGTTTTGGTTCATTTCTAGCTTTAGTCAATTTGTATTCGTTCTTACAGGAAAATAAACTCACAGCAATATCATTATTTACGAGTTAATGGTGAGCTAATTATAGGAAAATAACTTACGGTTGTGAGTGTGATGAAATAATAGCAGGGCATTCTACCAGAGAATTTTTGAACTTGGACACTGTCTCGTTGACCTACCGTTATATCCTAATTTGACTTTGGTGCAGGTCATGCTGTTCTTCACATGACCATCTCTGGGAAACACACACAATATAAAATAAAATCTCAGTTCATTTGTCACATGCACAGGATACAGAAGGTGTAAACGTTAGAGTGAAATGGTTACTGGCACAGTGGAATCTTTTGTTTTGACATGTACTGTTGCTAGCTAGCTAACTAGCTAAACAATGAACCATATCCCAACTCATAACGTTACTACCCTGCATAAATCTGCAGGTAGCTAAAGCTAACCAACTAGCAAGGTGCAATGTTAGCTAGCTAACATTAGGCTGTAACTAGTAATACAAATGGCTTTGAGAACCAAATAATATTACTACACAGATCATACATGTAACTTTAGCTATTGAGCCAGCCAGCTAATGTTAGCTAGCTAGCTAACAGAATGCTTTAACTTGCAATGAAAATGACCTTCTGACAAAATTAGAAACGTATAGAATCTGGAAATGTAGCTAGCTAGACTCTCTTACCTGTATACATGGATGAACGCTTCTCCCTCTATGTCACAGAAGCCATGGTTGCCCTTGGTTTAAAGATGTAATCTGGACACTGGATGTAGTCCTTGATGATCTTTATGGCCTTCCTGTAACATCGGGTGATGTAGGTGTCCTGGAGGGCAGGTAGTTTGCCCCCGGTGATGCGTTGTGCAGACCTCACTACCCTCTGGAGAGCCTTACGGTTGAGGGCGGAGCAGTTGCCGTACCAGGCGGTGAAACAGCCCGCCAGGATGCTCTCGATTGTGCATCTGTAGAAGTTTGTGAGTGCTTTTGGTGACAAGCCAAATTTCTTCAGCCTCCTAAGGTTGAAGAGGCGCTGCTGCGCCTTCTTCACGACGCTGTCAGTGTGAGTGGACCAATTCAGTTTGTCTGTGATGTGTATGCCGAGGAACTTAAAACTTGCTACCCTCTCCACTACTGTTCCATCGATGTGGATAGGGGGGTGTTCCCTCTGCTGTTTCCTGAAGTCCACAATCATCTCCTTAGTTTTGTTGACGTTGAGTGTGAGGTTATTTTCCTGACACCACACTCCGAGGGCCCTCACCTCCTCCCTGTAGGCCGTCTCGTCGTTGTTGGTAATCAAGCCTACCACTGTTGTGTCGTCCGCAAACTTGATGATTGAGTTGGAGGCGTGCGTGGCCACGCAGTCGTGGGTGAACAGGGAGTACAGGAGAGCGCTCACAACGCAACCCGTGTGGGGCCCCCGTGTTGAGGATCAGCGGGGAGGAGATGTTGTTGCCTACCCTCACCACCTGGGGGCGGCCCGTCAGGAAGTCCAGTACCCAGTTGCACAGGGCGGGGTCGAGACCCAGGGTCTCGAGCTTGATGACGAGCTTGGAGGGTACTATGGTGTTGAATGCCGAGCTGTAGTCGATGAACAGCATTCTCACATAGGTATTCCTCTTGTCCAGGTGGGTTAGGGTGGGTTAGTGTGGGTTAGTGTGGTTGAGATTGCATCGTCTGTGGACCTATTTGGGCGGTAAGCAAATTGGAGTGGGTCTAGGGTGTCAGGTAGGGTGGAGGTGATATGGTCCTTGACTAGTCTCTCAAAGCAGTTCATGATGACGGAAGTGAGTGCTATGGGGTGGTAGTCGTTTAGCTCAGTTACTTTAGCTTTCTTGGGAACAGGAACAATGGTGGCCCTCTTGAAGCATGTGGGAACAGCAGACTGGTATAGGGATTGATTGAATATGTCCGTAAACACACCGACCAGCTGGTCTGCGCATGCTCTGAGGGCGCGGCTGGGGATGCCGTCTGGGCCTGCAGCCTTGCGAGGGTTAACACGTTTAAATGTCTTACTCACCTCGGCTGCAGTGAAGGAGAGACCGCATGTTTTCGTTGCAGGCCCTGTCAGTGGCACTGTATTGTCCTCAAAGCGGGCAAAAAAGTTATTTAGTCTGCCTGGGAGCAAGACATCCTGGTCCGTGACTGGGCTGGGTTTCTTCTTGTAGTGCGTGATTGACTGTAGACCCTGCCACATGCCTCTTGTGTCTGAGCCGTTGAATTGAGATTCTACTTTGTCTCTGTACTGACGCTTAGCTTGGTTAATAGCCTTGCGGAGGGAATAGCTGCATTGTTTATATTCGGTCATGTTACCAGACACCTTGCTCTGATTAAAAGCAGTGGTTCGCGCTTTCAGTTTCACGCGAATGCTGCCATCAATCCACGGTTTCTGGTTAGGGAATGTTTTTATCGTTGCTATGGGAACGACATCTTCAACGCACGTTCTAATGAACTCGCACACCGAATCAGCGTATTAGTCAATATTTTAATCTGACGCAATACGAAACATGTCCCAGTCCACGTGATGGAAGCAGTCTTGGAGTGTGGAGTCAGCTTGGTCGGACCAGCGTTGGACAGACCTCAGCGTGGGAGCCTCTTGTTTAAGTTTCTGTCTGTAGGCAGGGATCAACAAAATGGAGTCGTGGTCAGCTTTTCCGAAAGGGGGGCGGGGCAGGGCCGTATATGCGTCGCGGAAGTTAGAGTAACAATGATCCAAGGTTTTACCACCCCTGGTTGCGCAATCGATATGCTGATAAAATTTAGGGAGTCTTGTTTTCAGATTAGCTTTGTTAAAATCCCCAGCTACAATGAATGCAGCCTCCGGATAAATGGTTTCCAGTTTGCAAAGAGTTAAATAAAGTTCGTTCAGAGCCATCGATGTGTCTGCTTGGGGGGGTATATACGGCTGTGATTATAATCGAAGAGAATTCTCTCGGTAGATAATGCGGTCTACATTTGATTGTGAGGAATTCTAAATCAGGTGAACAGAAGGATTTGAGTTCCTGTATGTTTCTTTCATCACACCATGTCTCGTTAGTCATGAGGCATACGCCCCCGCCACTCTTCTTACCAGAAAGATGTTTGTTTCTGTCGGTGCGATGCGTGGAGAAACCCGTTGGCTGCACCGCCCCGGATAGCGTCTTCCCAGTGAGCCATGTTTCCGTGAAGCAGAGGACGTTACAGTCTCTGATGTCCCTCTGGAATGCTACCCTTGCTCGGATTTCATCAACCTTGTTGTCAAGAGACTGGACATTGGCAAGAAGAATGCTAGGGAGGGGTGCGCGATGTGCCCGTGTCCTGAGTCTGACCAGAAGACCGCTACGTTTCCTTCTTTTACAAAGTCGTTTTCTTGGGGGGTCGCTGCATGGAATCAATTCTGTTGACCTGTTTGTAAGGCAGAACACAGGATCTGCGTCGCGGAAAACATATTCTTGGTCGTACTGATGGTGAGTTAACGCTGATCTTATATTCAGTAGTTCTTCTCGACTGTATGTAATGAAACCTAAGATGACCTGGGGTACTAATGTAAGAAATAACACGTAAAAAAAACAAAAAACTGCATAGTTTCCTAGGAACGCGAAGCGAGGCGGCCATCTCTGTCAGCGCCGGAAGTAGCCACGAAGTGCTTTGAAAGGCTGGTAATGGCTTACATCAATACTGTTATCCCAGAAACCCTAGGCCCACGCCACTTTGCATACCGCCCCAACAGATGCACAAATGACGCAATCTCTATTGCATTCCATACTGCCCTCGCCACCTGACAAAAGGAACATATACGTGAGAATGCTATTCATTGACTACAGCTCAGCGCTCAATACCATAGTGCCCATAAAGCTCCTCACTAAGCTAAGGACCCTGGGACTAATCACCTCCCTCTGCAATGGATCCTGGACTTCCTGACGGGCCACCCTCAGGTGGTAAGGGTAGGTACCAACACATCTGCCATGCTGATACTCAACACGGGGCCACTCAGGGGTGCATGCTCAGTCCCCTCCTGTAATCCCTGTTCACCCATGACTGCAAGCCAAGCAAGACTCCAACACCATCATTACCAACAGTGGTAGGCCTGTTCACTGGCAACAATGAGACTATTGGGAGGAGGTCAGAGACCTGGCAGTGTAGTGCCAGGATAACAACATCTCCCTCAACGTGATCAAGACAAAAGAGATGATTGTGAACTAAAGGAAAAGGAAGGCCGAGCACACCCCCATCCTCATCGACGGGGCTGTAGTGGAGCAGGTTGAGAGCTTAAAGTTCCTTGGTGTCCACACACCAAGACAGTTGTGAAGAGTGCACGACAACACCTTTTACATTTACATTTACATTTAAGTCATTTAGCAGACGCTCTTATCCAGAGCGACGTACAAATTCCCCCCCAGGAGACTGAAAAGATTTGTCATAGGATCTCAGATCTTCAGAAAGTTCTACAGCTGCATCATCGAGAGCATTCTGACTAGTTGATTGGCCTCAGACCGCAAGGCACTACAGAGGATAGTAAGTATGTTCCAATACATCCCTGGGGCCAAGCTTCTTGCCATCCAGAACCTCTATACCAGGTGGTGTCAGAGGAAGGCCCTAAAAATTGCCAAAGACTCCAGATAAATTAGTCATAGACAGTTCTCTCTGCTACCGCACGGCAAGCTGTACCGGAGCACCAAGTCTATGTCCACAAGCCTTCTTTACAGCTTCTACCTCCAAGCCATAAGACTCTTAAACAGCTGATCAAATGGCTACCCGGACTATTTGCATTGTTGGTTAAGGGCTTGTAAGTAAGCCATTTATCCATTTAAGTGAGTTGGCCATTATTATACGATGTTCTGTCAGAGTGTGTGTGTGTAGTGTTTTACTTCTGAACATACAGTATGAAACATTGCGAGGAAAAATGCTGTTGTGTTCAGCCATGCTAAAGCCATCTATTTTTCTAGGCAAGTCTATGGCCTCTTGGGTCCTGACATGCCTTATTCCCTGTGTAGATAACAAACCAGGCATGCTGGGAGAAATTGGGGGCTGCCCTGAACACATTCCCTGGGTGTCCCTTTGTCACACATGATGGAGTGAAGGGTTTACTTACATAGCTGCTTCTACGCTTTGCTGACCCACAGAGCTTTACCTCTGTCCCTGACACTGAGGCTGGCACTCACACTGATGCTGTACAGGTCTGTCTGTCCGTCTGTCTGTCTGTCTGTCTGTCTGTCTGTCTGTCTGTCTGTCTGTCTGTCTGTCTGTCTGTCTGTCTGTCTGTCTGTCTGTCTGTCTGTCTGTCTGTCTGTCTGTCTGTCTGTCTGTCTGTCTGTCTGTCTGTCTGTCTGTCTGTCTGTCTGTCTGTCTGTCTGTCTGTCTGTCTGCACATGCGTGGGAGGGAGGGATGACGAGACGTTGCTCAGCAGTGTGATCTGGTGACGAGGACCAGACCTGGACTACAGGTGCTACAGATTTACAAGCAGAGTATATCATGAATATATGATCTGCTTGTGAAATGACCACTTATTTTCATAGCATGTTATGCCCCTTCATGTGCCATTCACAACCATGTCCCTCCTCTCCTTTCTCTCCCTCCATCCTTCTCCTCCCTTCTCTCGTCAGAGCCAGAAAAGTATCTACCACCATTCTGTCCAGTCACTCGTTTAGAAACGTTACAACTGCAGCTTTTCCTGCAGGCACTTTTAAGGCCACTATAAATCCATCCTGTTTAAATCCTGCCTGTTTAAACGGGATTTTACTAAGATATCTGGTGCACCGCATTCTTCAGGTGCTTAAAAGGCCCTTTTAAATCATTTACCCCCAAATGTATTTAATGGGTGAGTGATGCACTATGTGGATGGAAGTGGACAGAGGCTTTATTGTTGACCGTGTTGGTATTTTTCTATGTTAACTAAGAGAGCACAATGAACAGTACAAATGGAAGGATGTTTTGAGTTGCAGTCCACTTCGGATCTGGTAAATGCAAACTCCATTTGTCTTCATCTAAAACCCCTTTTTTCCTTCTGGATATCTGCTCTGTTTAACTACACTAAGGTGACTCTATTTTTAAACCCATTCGGGGAACATGGTGTTCCATGTGTTCTGTGTTCTCTATGGCTTAATGGAGTCTTAGGGAGCATACTGTATGCCAGGTATTATTTTTCTGCTTTCTTTATCCATCATCATTTATCCTCACCTATTTCTCTGAGACTCTTGCAGTGCCCTCTTTGTCCTTCTGCCCTGAAATGCATCATTTGTTTGTGTATCAGATAATCAATTTACGATCCCCTCTCTCCCAGGGATGTCATGGTGCCACCGTGCACCACTCCAGTGTTTGTCATCTTTAAGAGGTATTTTGGTAATGGGTTAATTGCCTGGTGTTGGCGGTGAATGTCTATTTTACATGGTGTCGTATGTGAGAGCAGCTCTTAAACTCCTGGCAGTTAAAGGAGAGCAGCAACACAGCAGTCCCTGAAAGGCCTAGGTCACCTTTACTACCGGCGAATCACTGCAAGCCTGAATGATTGCTGTGCAATGCCAAGGAGCAGCTTACACACACACACACACACACACACACACACACACACACACACACACACACACACACACACACACACACACACACACACACACACACACACACACACACACACACACACACACACACACACACACACACACACACACACACACACACACAAACAGAGAGCGATGCACAGAGCCTACAAACACTTTTGATATGGAAATCATGGATATACAGAAAATTACAGGCCTCTCTCATATTTTTAAGTGGGAGAACATGCACAATTGGTTGCTGACTAAGTACTTTTTTGCCCCACTGTACTGTATAGGACATGGTGTCTGAGGAATGTTCATTCAGGAAAAAGGATTGGACTGTATTTTCAATTGACATGGAAATGATTTTCCCAGTATTTTCTCTCAGTGGGTTAGCTTCAGTTTCTGTTACTGATTGAGAGTTGTATCTCAGTCCAAATGAAAGATGGGGGGTTGATAGGGAATCAAATAGGACTGACTGTCCTTTATCTTCTCTTCTGTTAATAGGGAATCAAATAGGACTGACTGTCATTTCTCTTCTCTTCTGTTAATAGGGAATCGAATAAGACTGTCTGTCCTTTCTCTTCTCTTCTGTTAATAGGGAATCGAATAAGACTGTCTGTCCTTTCTCTTCTCTTCTGTTAATAGGGAATCGAATAAGACTGACTGTCCTTTCTCTTCTCTTCTGTTAATAGGGAATCGAATAAGACTGACTGTCCTTTCTCTTCTCTTCTGTTAATAGGGAATCAAATAGGACTGACTGTCCTTTCTCTTCTCTTCTGTTAATAGGGAATCAAATAGGACTGACTGTCCTTTCTCTTCTCTTCTGTTAATAGGGAATCAAATAAGACTGTCTGTCCTTTCTCTTCTCTTCTGTTAATAGGGAATCGAATAAGACTGACTGTCCTTTCTCTTCTCTTCTGTTAATAGGGAATCAAATAGGACTGACTGTCCTTTCTCTTCTCTTCTGTTAATAGGGAATCGAATAAGACTGTCTGTCCTTTCTCTTCTCTTCTGTTAATAGGGAATCGAATATGACTGACTGTCCTTTTTACTTCTCTTCTCTACTCTACTCTGACAAACACACATTGTCATGTCAGACAACATTAAGATCCCCTCAGATCCACATGAACTGCATCTTTGAAATTAAACTGGGGGAAAATATCCTAAGTATAGGTCTGACTCCAGATACGTGTGGCTGCCATCCCAGATCTGTGTGTAAGGTGAAACGCACCAGCCTATTGCAATATCCTCTATCATATTATGGCACTGGACAGTATCATATGGGTCTCTTTCAAACTCTCAGACAGAGTAGGAAGTAGTATATGAGGGCTTTACAGCATGTCTGGCTTACAATACAACGTGTGTGTGTGTGTGTGTCTGTCTGTCTGTCTGTCTGTCTGTCTGTCTGTCTGTCTGTCTGTCTGTCTGTCTGTCTGTCTGTCTGTCTGTCTGTCTGTCTGTCTGTCTGTCTGTCTGTCTGTCTGTCTGTCTGTCTGTCTGTCTGTCTGTCTGTCTGTCTGTCTGTCTGTCTGTCTGTCTGTCTGTGTGAGCAAATACCAAGAAGGTGTGGTGATGTCATCATGTCTTATTCAGGATGGTATACAGATGGAGAGAGGGTATGGAAGAGTGAATAACTCAGGGTTGTACAGGGGATTGGATATATTTGCTTTGGAAAAGACAGGTATGACCCATCCTCTACAATTTGCTAGAGGACATCCTGTGTAAAGCTCATGTCCACATCATTACTGGCAGGATCTCAAAACCTCCGATGGAAATAGGCCTAAAAGTAAAAAGTATACATTTAAATAAATATAATGAGTTAACATATTTAATTTATATTTTTTCAGTATATTTATTGTTCTTGACTAACAGGACACAAGGCTTAAAATAATAATACAAAAAAAACTATAGTGGTAGTGTTGAGGCTCAAACTGTTTCAGTGTTGCAGCAACTAGCAATTAGCGGATGATTCAGAGCTTTGATTGGGAGCCATTTTGTGTCAAGCGTGTTTACTCTTGTGCACAGCACTGCACTACATTAACACTAATGATGGTAATGGCCTCCCATCACATTGACAGGCCCATTTTTTAGATCCCTCTTAATTGTAATTAAGGCCTGATTAACGGGTTTGGTGGGGGAAGAGTTTTATTCTCCTCAGTACAATATACCATAATATGTTATGAAAGCTGTCACTTAGTTCTCTAATGAGTCTCTACTACACATAACAAACTTCACTTTTCCCTTTACTATTCTTTTTCTAGACCAGCAGGGTGTCAAAACCAGGCCGTGAGTTTCACAGTTCCACAGCTGGTTCAATTTTAGCTGGTAGTAAATTGGTTGATGAATGTCTAGGGTTGCTTCCGGTAACTTTCCCCAAATTCCCAGGTATTCCAGAAATCTTGGTTGGAAGATTCCAGTTTTCCAGTTTATTCCCTCCTTTGCCCAGGAATCTTCCAAACAAGATTTCTGTAAAACCTGGGAATTTTGGTAGTCACTGGATATTGGCAAACCTATGAATGTCATTGACGCTCCAGTCCAGAGATTCCACTCACCTGGTTACCCAGGTATGAATCAGTCCCTGGTTAGAAGGGAAGAATGAAAACCAGCAGTCCTACAGACCTCAAGTCACTGATCACTGCTCTCAGTGACTGAAGACCACAGCTTTGTTATTCATTCAAACGTAAGTCTTTCTCTCACGTTCTTTCTCTCTCTCTCCCTTTTCCAGACAAACTTTTGTGTGAGCACATTTCTTCACATGGAAGTCTGTGTGCTCACACATATTTCCTCTGGACAGTGTCCTGATGCCAAAGTGTGACAGCAGCATGGTGTGCTCTGGCCTGGGTGGGTTGTGGTTAACACCCCTCACCCATGTGGACCCCAGGGCCCTCCTAGGCCTGCTCACTGTCAGCCTGGCTCAGCCTAGTTGTGACACCACCCTGCATGATGGAACCACTGGGAAGGTACCTGACTGCTTGTTTTATTCCCCTATCCCATAGAGCATGAAAAAGAGGACTAATTAGAAGTCACTGTCTTCTGTCTCTACGCCCACTCCCTTTTAGTCTCTCTTTTTCTGGAAACTCTCTGTCTCTCTCTGATAACTCTTATTTTACCTCTCCATATCTTTCTCTCTCTTCCTCTCATTCTCCCATGCGGATCATTTAGACAAAGATATGCTCTGGTGTTTTACCACCAGACACTAAAGCCTAAGGTGGACTGGGCTGTCAGGCCCTCAACCTACTCCTTGGCAGCTCCCTCCCTCCCCGCCCCTCACACTGATAGTGTGTTCCATATTACCAGGCCCATTGTTGACAAGTCTGTCTTAAAGGTGTGTTAAGCTTTGCTTCAGCAGTACATACACAATCAAGACCCTAACAGAACAGACACCAAAACAAATGTTGTTTGACTAACGGCATTCGTGGCCTCTATTTTGCCACAGTCGTCGATAACCAGTGGTCAGTCTCATTACAAGTCAAAGTCATGTATTGTGCCTTTAATGCGTCTTGTGTTTTGCTGTTGTGTTTGCAGGTGAATGAGGAGACGGTGGAAAGGCTGGTGGTTCAGTACCCTCACATTGTGTTCAGTGTGGACTGCGAGACAGCAGGACTGCAGCAGGACTGCAAAAGAACCCTGGAGAGCCTATCAGATGGGCTGGAACCCTAACATATCCACCGCCTTATAGCCACCGCTGGAATACACTCACGCACGCATGCACACACACGCACTCACTCACTCACTCACTCACTCACTCACTCACTCACTCACTCACTCACTCACTCACTCACTCACTCACTCACTCACTCACTCACTCACACTCACACACACACACACACACACTCTCACACACACACATATGCTCATTCACATACATGTGCCCACACACTGATAAAGGCGGTGTGCGCAGTCAAAGTGGAAACACATACCACATGATCATTTTTTTTTAGAAATGTTGGGATTCCATTTTGGTTCAGTGATAACTCCCAGACAAATCATACTGTACATCAGTGTCAAGTTTTGGGCTTGTGTATCAAATAAACACAATGCTCTACTTTTGTCCAGAGACCTAGAGTATGTGGCAGCCCTATGGCTCTTGGCAAACATAGCGCTACACTACCTGGTGATAGGGTGTCGCATGAGGTTTGAGTTCTGCTGTGCTGGGAGTTTTGTGGGACTTACATTTCCCCCAACACCAATCTGGATGCAATACCAGGCTTGAAAACACGGAGCACATTGAGCAGCGACTGAAAACAAGTAAACATGGTTCTCAACAAGGAATTATTCTCTGGTCTCGTTGACCTTTGTGTTTACATGTTTTGACCTCACCATGTGTGAAGTCAATGTTGTTTCATACTGTGAGTTTTTACCTTTCTGTTGGAAATTAAATACAGTATTAAGTGTGTCATGTGTTTGTAGGGACCTGAGGTTTCTCTGACCAGGAAAAACTCCAGGTCCACGATATAGGCTTTAAGATAGGATATAGGCTAGTCTGTAAGATAATAAATAGGCTAGTCTTTAATATAGGATATAGGCTAGTCTATAAGATAAGATACAGGCTAGTCTATAAAACAAGATATAGTTTTTTCTCTAAAATCAGATATACGTAGGCTAGTCTATAAGATCAGATACAGGCTAGTCTATAAAATAAGATATAGTTTTTTCTCTAACATAATATAATAATAATAATATATGCCATTTAGCAGACGCTTTTATACAAAGCGACATCAGATATGCATAGGCTAGTCTATAAGATCAGATACAGGCTAGTCTATAAGATAAGATATACAGTGCCTTGCAAAATATTCATCCACCTTGGTGTTTTTCCTATTTTGTTGAATTACAAATTGTAATTTAAATGAATATTTATTTGGATTTAATTTAATAGAAATACAAAAAAATTAAAACTGAAAAGTTGTGCGTGCATTTATATTCAACCCCTCTGCTACGGAGCCCCTAAATAAGATCTGGTGCAACCAATTACCTTCAGAAATCACATAATGAGTTACATATATATAAATAAAGTCCACCTGTGTGCTAACTAAGTGTCACATGATCTGAGCATATATACACCTGCTCTGAAAGGCCACAGATTCTGCAACACCACTAAGCAAGGGGCACCACCAAGCAAGCGGCACCATGAACAACAAGGAACTCTCCAAACAGGTAATGGAAAAAGTTGTGGAGAAGTACATATCAGGGTTGAGTTATAAAAAAATATCCGAAACTTTGAACATCCCACGGAGCACAATTAAATCCATTATTAAAAAATGTAAAGAATATGGCACGACAACAAACCTTCCAAGGGATGGCCGCCCACCAAAACTCACGGACCAGGAAAGGAGGGCATTAATCAGAGAGGCAGCAAAGAGACAAACAAACTGAAGGAGCTGCAAAGCTCCACAGCGGAGATTGGAGAATCTGTCCATGGGGCCACTTTACGTTGTACAATCCACAGAGCTGAGCTTTATGGAAGAGTGGCCAGAAAAAAGCCATTGCTTAAAGAAAAAAATAAGCAAACACATTTTGTGTTCGCCAAAAGGCAAGTGGGAGACTCACCAAACATATTGAAGAAGGTACTCTGGTCAAATGAGACTAAAATTGAGCTTTTCGGCCATCAAGAAAAACACTATGTCTGGCACAAACCCAACACCTCGCATCACCCGAGAACACATCCCCACAGTGAAGCATGGTGATGGCAGTATGATGCTGTGGGGATTTTTTTCATCGGCAGGGACTGGGAAACTGGCCAGAATTGAAGGAATTATGGATGGCGCTAAATGCAGGGAAATTCTTGAGTGAAACCTGTTTCAGTCTTCCAGAGATGGGACGGAGGTTCACCTTCAAGCAGGACAATGACCCTGAACATACTACTAAAGCAACACTCGAGTGGTTTATGGGGAAATATTTAAATGCCTTGGAATGGCCTCGTCAAAGCCCAGACCTCAATCCAATTGCGAATCTGTGGTATGACTTAAAGATTGCTGTACACTAGCGGAACCCATCCAACTTGAAGGAGCTGGAGACGTTTTGCCTTGACCAATGGGCAAAAATCCCAGTGGCTAGATGTGCCAAGCTTATAGAGACATACACCAAGAGACTTGCAGCTGTAATTGCTGCAAAAGGTGGCTCTACAAAGTATTGACTTTGTGGGGGGTGAATAGTTCTGCACACTCAAGTTTTCAATTTTTTTGTCTTATTTCTTGTTTGTTTCACAAGAAAAAAGAAACATTTTGCATCTTCAAAGTGGTAGGCATGTTGTGTAATTCAAATGATTACAACCCCCCCAAAAAATCAATTTTAATATCAGGTTGTAAGGCAACAAAATCTGAAAAATTATTTTGCAAGCCACTGTAGTTGTGTCTCTAATATAAGATATATGCTAGTCTATAAGATAATATATAGGCTAGTCTATAAAATAAGATATGGTCTACAAGATAAGATATAGTCTATAATAAAATATATAGTCTAGTCTATAAGATATACTCTGGTCAATAAGATAAGATATAGGCTAGTGTATGAGATATAGTTTTGTATCTAAGATAAGATATATGCTGGTCTATAAGATATATGCTGGTGTATAAGATAATAATTGTCTGTAAGAATATATTTAGGCTAGTCTATGTAAAAATATATCTATAAGATAATTATAGTTTATAAAAATGTTTTTGCTAGTCTATAAAACAAGATATAGGCTAGTCTATAAGACAAGATATAGGCTAGTCTATAAAACAAGATATAGGCTAGTCTATAAGACAAGATATAGGCTAGTCTATAAGACAAGATATAGGCTAGTCTATAAGACAAGATATAGGCTAGTCTATAAAACAAGATATAGGCTAGTCTATAAAACAAGATATAGGCTAGTCTATAAGACAAGATATAGGCTAGTCTATAAAACAAGATATAGGCTAGTCTATAAGACAAGATATAGGCTAGTCTATAAAACAAGATATAGGCTAGTCTATAAGACAAGATATAGGCTAGTCTATAAAACAAGATATATGCTAGTCTATAAGACAAGATATAGGCTAGCAAGATATCTATAAAACAAGATATAGGCTAGTCTATAAAACAAGATATAGGCTAGTCTATAAGACAAGATATAGGCTAGTCTATAAGACAAGATATAGGCTAGTCTATAAGACAAGATATAGGCTAGTCTATAAGACAAGATATAGGCTAGTCTATAAGACAAGATATAGGCTAGTCTATAAGACAAGATATAGGCTAGTCTATAAGACAAGATATAGGCTAGTCTATAAGACAAGATATAGGCTAGTCTATAAGACAAGATATAGGCTAGTCTATAAGACAAGATATAGGCTAGTCTATAAAACAAGATATAGGCTAGTCTATAAAACAAGATATAGGCTAGTCTATAAGACAAGATATAGGCTAGTCTATAAGATTAGACTGTGCAAAGCTGTCATCAAGGCAAACTTCACTGCAATTTAGAAAATAGTCAAAATAAAGAAAAACCATTGAATGAGTAGGTGAGTCCAAAAGTTTCACTGGTACTGTAGGTTAGTCTAGTCTATAAAATAAGATATAGTCTAGTCTATAAGAACATATATAGTCAAGTCTTTAAGATAAGATATAGGCTAGTCTATAAGATATAGGCCAGTCAATAATTGCCCAGCATTTTTCCTGATCAACTCACATGGCCAGGTAAAACTTGTGGCTTAACTATTATATTATAATGGTCCCAGTAGGGAACAAAGCCCATTCTGATGGACTAAGGCTGTCACTCCCTGGTACAATGGTACACTTCAGAGATTCAAGGCCACATTCATTCAAGCTACACAATGGGAGTTCTGCAAGAAAATATTGTTTTCATTACAAATCTAAATATCTTTTTGTTTCATCTAGTAAATGTCTTATGCACACTGTTGATGAACATTTGTGTGGCACAGGAGCGAATCATTTTTATGCAGTGTTGTATGTTGTATCCCTAATTGTTGTTACAGTCACAGTTAAGTACACAGTGAGCTCAAGGTAGAAGTTGCCCTGGCAGATCTAGGATCAGATGATTGAACCCCTTATCCTAATCTTAAACTTAAGTGAGATGAATCAATATCTGACCCTGGAACTGTGGTTTGGAACAACTTCTGCCTACACCGGAGAGCTCAGCGTGTTCTAAAGGAGTAGTCGCTCAGCACTGAACATTAGAGATAAACTCTATACGGACTGATGGAAACATACACTTTAAAGTCATTATTGTAAAGACCATTTGTTCCCAATGACTTGCCTGGATGAAGAAAGGATCACTACTTCAACTCTTCTGACAGAAACATTGTCTTGAAGGTGACTGTCCATGTTCTACATGTTAAGAAAATGTATGTAAATGAGTCAGAGTTCCCTTCAAATAATAATAAGTCATTAGGACGTCCTCAGGGATGTCACAAAATGGCCACCTAAAGTAAGGTGGTGTGTCAAGGTCCCCTGGAGGTTTTGTCTAGTTCCCCTGGATGTCGTGTCACGTTCCCCTGGATGTTGTGTCACGTTCCCCTGGAGGTTGTGTCACGTTACCCTGGAGGTTGTGTCTAGTTCCCCTGGAGGTTGTGTCACGTTCCCTTGGAGGTTGTGTCTAGTTCCCCTGGAGGTTGTGTCTAGTTCCCCTGGAGGTTGTGTCACGTTACCCTGGAGGTTGTGTCTAGTTCCCCTGGAGGTTGTGTCACGTTCCCTTGGAGGTTGTGTCTAGTTCCCCTGGAGGTTGTGTCACGTTCCCCTGGAGGTTGTGTCTAGTTCCCAGTTTGCCCTGTGAACTGTCTTAGGATGTTATATCATGGTCCCCTAGAGGCTTTGTCTAGTTCCCGGTTGGTCCAGGAGGATGTTTTTAGTATGTTATTGGGATATTGTGTCATGGTCCCCTGGATATTTTGTCTAGTTCCCAGTTAGCCACGGAACGTCCCCAAGGACGTTTTTAGGACTTTCTTGCGATGTTTTGTCATGGTCCCCTGAACGTTCTTCGGACGTGATGTGATGGTCTCCAGGTGTTTTTTGTCTAGTTCCCGGTTTTTGTCTTGTTCCACATACAATTAGATTTTTTACTTTTAATGTTTTTTGACACATGTGACCGTCACTTGACAAAAACTTCCAGGGGACCAGGACACAGCGTCCAAAGAACGTCCTAAAAACTTACTTGAGGACGTCCCCGGGACAAACCAGGAACTAGACAAAACCCCCAGGGGACCATGACACAATGTCCAAAGAATGTCAGCGGGACATACCGGGAACTAGACGAAACCTCCAGTGAACTATAATACAACATCCAAAAAACATTGGGAACGATATAAAAGTCCCCCAGAGAATGTTCCCGTGGGACCATCACAATGACGTACTAAGGACTAGCAAAATGAAAATCAGTGACATCCTGTGAACATACAGAGAGTTAGACAAATGTCCCCCAGAGAAAGTTCACTTGGGACCATCATGCGGCGTCCTAAATAGTAGTCAAATGAAAGTCCTGAGAACGTTCTAAAAGGTCCGAACATGGTCCTCAGTGACGTCCTGGGAGCGTACAGGGAACTAGACAAAGGTCCCCTGGAGAGTGGCTATGGGTTCTCTCTCTCTCTCTCTCTCTCTCTCTCTCTCTCTCTCTCTCTCTCTCTCTCTCTCTCTCTCTCTCTCTCTCTCTCTCTCTCTCTCTCTATTTGTACTGTACCATGGGATTTTATGTAACCTAATATTGGTTTTGTTTGAGCATATATTTGCAGTATTAGTTGTGTAGCCATGCATTTACGGTATATCTTTGTTAGCAATAGGATCTAAGATTCTGGCTCAGAACGTATAAACATGCCCTTTTGAAAACAGTCAATGTTAATTTAGTATGCTAATAACTTTTCTATGGTGTGAACCAAGTGGACTATTATTCTAGAAGCTGTCACTGGACTGTATACACTAGTACTTTTTTGAGTTTTGTGGTTTGAAGTAGCACTGTAATCTTTTACAGAAACATAGAGATTTGGGACCATTAAGAACATATCCATTTTACCCTTGTCAGGACTTGTAGACTTTCAGATCGAGTCCTCGTCGACCCCCCCTTTTTTGTAATCCCAACATGCACTTTCTTTTTCTCAGCTTGGTGTTGACACTTGATCCCTGATTTGTTAAGGAAACCGTAAATGACTGGATTTACATACAGATGAATAAAACACGACTACTTATAAAGCTCTCCCTTTTTCGCTTATTTAAGTATATATTTTTAGCTTTCTGTGTTTGATAGAAGAAAGAAACATTAAAAGTGACATTTGAAATGAATCTTTACCCATGCTACATGAAATGTTTTCCTCCTCAACATCAAATCATAATAGAAATGACTGCATAACCAAGTATATTTTTGTTGCAAGTCAAAATCCTGGAACCATCCAGTCTGTAGGCCTAGTAGCTGAACTGGATCCATTCCTCAGGGAGTGACACTTTGATACTGTGAATATTCAGCAGCTCCCTCACATCTCAATCAACCTGTCTCTCTCTCGTTGCAGCGAAAATTGTGATTTCAAGGTCAGCACTTTGTTAGTATCACAGCAGTCATGCATCAGAGACAAGGCAACGACTTGCCTCCCAGCATGCTAGCGATACGCTCAAAGCACTGAAAGCTGTCATTCAATATGTCCACCGTCTTTGACGATCAAGAGGAGGATATTGTCCCTTTGGTATTTGGTGTTTTATTAGGATCCGCATTAGCTGTTGCAAAAGCAGCAGCTTCTCACTCCTGGGGTCCACACAAAACATGAAACATAATACAGAATGACATAATACAGAACATCAATAGACAGGAACAGCTCAAGGACAGAACTATATCAATTGTTTTAAAGGCACACAGCCTACATATCAATACATACACAGAAACTATCTAGGTCAAATTGGGAAGAAGCGTTACTCCGCGAGGTGTTGCTTTATCTGTTTTTTTAAACCAGGTTTGCTGTTTATTTGAGCAACTTGAGATGAAAGGAAGTTCCATGCAATTAGGGCTCTATATAATACTGTACACTTTCTTGAATTTGTTCTGGATTTGGGGACTTTGAAAAGACCCCTGGTTGCATGTCTGGTGTGATAAGTGTGTGTGTCAGAGGTGTGTGCAACTTGACTATGCAAACAATTTGGGGTTTTCAACCCTTTGATGTTTCTGTAAAAAGAAGAAGTGATGCAGTCAGTCTCTCCTCAACTCTTAGCCAAGAGAGACTGGCATGCATAGTATTTATATGAGTCCTCTGATTACAAATAAGAGCAAAACGTGCCGCTCTGTTCTGGGCCAGCTGCAGCTTAAAACCTGTTTGGGATAGGTGGCAACATTTTCACGTTCGGATGAAAAGCGTGCCCAGACATGCCTGCCTACTACTCAAGCCCAGAAGCTAATATATGCATATTATTAGTCGATTCGGATAGAAGACACTCTGAAGTTTATAAAACTGCTTGAATGATGTCTGTGAGTATAACGGACCTGATTTGACAGGCGAAACCCCAGGATAAACCATCCCCCCCCAAAAAAAGATTTTCAAGGTTTCAAATGGCTTTCATGTTTATTATGAGGCGAAGTCCTCCCAGATTGCAGTTCCTACGGAATCCACTAGATGTCAACAGTCTTTAGAAAGAGTTGCTGGTGTTTTGAAAAAATTAGCTAGAACTTGTAATTTTTCAAAGTGGCTCCCATTTTGCTGTAGTGTTTCCATGCCCGTGGGTGAAAGCACATTCTTTGTTATTCATCGCGGGTAATGAACAGACTATTCTCTGTCTTAAATTTGATAATTTAGTTCCATATTAGGGTACCTGAAGTTTGATATAAACATTGTTTGACTTGTTTGGATAAGTTTATTGGTAATGTTTGGGATTCATTTTGTATGCATTTTGAGGGGAAACAGGTGGATTATTGAATGAAGCGCGCTAGCTAAACTGAGTTTTTATGAATATAAAGAAGAACTTTATCGAACAGAAGGTCCATTTGTGATGTAACTGGGACCTTTTGGAGTGCCAACAGAATAAGATCTTTAATCACATCAGACCAAGAAATATTTTTAACATCATCCCCATAAGAGTCACAGGAAAATATTTTATATGATCTCTTATATACTATTTTAGGCCCAGCAGTTGGATCTTTGGCTTTTCTGGAAATAGCCACTATATTGTGATCACAGCATCCAATGTGTACAGATACAGCTTTAGAGAAAAGTTCTACAGTATTAGTTCAAATGTGATCGATACATGTGGATGATCTTGTTCTTGTAGTGTTTGTAAACACCCTGGTAGGTTGATTAATAACCTGAACCAGATTACTGGTTACAGGTTACAGTAAGAAGCTTCCTCTTGAGCGGACAGATTGATGAAAACCAGTCTATATTCAGGTCCCCAGGAAAGTAGACCTCTCTGTTTACATCACATACACTATAAAGCATTTCACACATATTATTTAGATACTGACTTCGCACTTGGTGGCCTATAGCAACACTCCAATAAACAAGGCTTTAGATGTGCCAAGTAACCCTGTGTCCGCAATACTTCAATAACACTTGACATAAGATATTCTCTAAGCATTACAGGGATATGGCTCTGAATATATACAGCAACACTTCCCCAATATGCATTTCTGTCTCTTCTATAAATGTTATATCCTTGTATTGCTACTGCTGTATCATCAAATTAATTATCTAAGTCAGTCTCAGAAATGGCTAATGTATGAATGTTGTCTGATTTTAGCAAGTAATTCATTTCATAAACCTTATTTCTAAGGCTACATATATTAATATGGGCATTTTCAGCCCTTCTTGAGTCCACGGGATGGTTGAGCTGACGTAGGCTATTGCGATTAGCATGAAGTTATAAGTAACAAGAATATTTCCCAGGAAATAGACATATCTGATACTGGCAGAAAGCTTCAATTATTGTTAATCTAACTGCACTGTCCAATTTACTGTTGCTATTACAGTGAAATAATACCATGCTATTGTTTGAGGAGAGAGCACAATTTTGAACAGTAAAAGTTATTATTAATAAAACAAGTTAGGCAAATTTGGGATGTCTTGATACAACATTTTGAACAGAAATTAAATAGTTCATTTGATCAGTCTAACACTTTGCACATACACTGCTGCCCTCTAGTGTCCAAACTCTAAATTGCACCTGGGCTGGAATAAAACATTATGGTCTTTCTCTTGCATTTCAAAGATGATGGTACAAAAAAATACATTAGAACTTTTTTTGTGGTATTGTCTTTTACCAGATCTATTGTGTATTATTCTCCTACATTCTTTTCACATTTCCACAAACTTCAAAGTGTTTCCTTTCAAATGGTAACAATAATATGCATATCCTTCAGGGCCTACGATACAGGAAGTTAGATTTGGGTATGTCAATTTAGGCGAATATTTAAAGAAAGGGGGCAGATCTTTATGAGTTTACCAGAGATAGACATAATACTGAAAAGAGAAAACAAAGCAAGAGAAAAAAATACACATTCAGCAGTCCACAAAACCATATGCTTGGCTCTCTCATCCCTTCCAGGCTTCTGGGAGGGAGGGTGGACAATGAGCCTGTCATAGAAGATGTAAGCAATGTCCTCACGCACTCTGGCAGCTTTCATGGCTGGGATCAGTTCTTTCCTCTTCTGGCTCCACAGCTTCAGGATAGTCCTCGTTGAGGAAGATATATGTTCCTCTCAAGTTCTTGGCTCTTTCCAGAACAGTTACCTTGTCCTTGAACCTCAGGAACTTGACCAATACTGGCCTGGGTCTATCACCTGGGCCGTAGGTGGGTTTTCCAGTTCTGTGGGCACACTCCACCTCAATCTTCCTGTGGTCCATCTTCAATTTCTCAGAGATCATTCCCTCAGACTCCGTGCAAGTCTCATGTGGAGATACTGCAATATCTTCCACAAGGATGTTGTTCCGCCTTGATAGTCCCTCGAGATTTATCTGTTATTGCTATCATGGATTCACACACATAACTGATGTCCTCTCTCAATGACTTACAGACTGCTGTCATCTTGCCGTTGTCCTGTTTCAACTCATTGAGCTGACCCTGGGAGAACTGCAAACTGTTCTTCAGGTCCTGGACCTCTCTGGTTAGGTTGTCCATTCTTTTATTAGTAGAATCTACAAGTACAGTATTTGGGACAAAACACTTGAATCTATTTTCTTGTTGTAACAACTGCTTGTAGGTCTCTTTTTGTTCATTTAAAAGATCCTTCACTTGTGATAGAGAGACACCACCGTTCTCAACAGTACTCCCACCGGCTTTGGTCTTTGTCATGGTAGCTAGAAACGTAGGTTATACTGCTACACCTCACAGTTCCAGACAGGGCAGGTCACGGCGAAGACTGAAAACAACAAACAGTAGGGATCTAGACAGCCACAAACCCGGGACGATCCGCGGTCCCAGCCACAATGGCTAAACGTGGGCTGCGTTCAAGAAAAACCTGCTAGCTTGATATGCAGCTAGCTTGCAGCTAGGCTAGCTGCGATGCCAAATAACTCCTCAGACCCGTCTTTGGTCGGTAGGATCAGTGGAAAGAGACAAGCAGTCCCAGAAACTGATGCCAATTACGTCGCGAGATACAAAATAAGAAGCTAGGTTGCTACCAAGAACTTTCCAATACACTTTCAAACAACACATTTTTCAAACAAACAAAACCAAGCTTTTCCTCGATCTGCACTCTCGGGGTGTTTGTTTGTTTCATGTGGGAGCATGAAACCGGGAAGCTATCCAGGCCTTGTAAGGTCTGGCATGCATCAGCAACGCCTGGGCAGAGGAACACGCCTTTTTACTGACAGCCTGAGTGTGTAGCTTTTTTCCTTCTGCTGCAAAGTCATCTGTGATTGGCCAGAAATGCATATTATTGTTATTTTGAATATTTGCTGTTTTTTTCATTATTTTAGATGATGACATAATATTTATGTGGTCTTAATCAATTATTATTATAATCTTAATCAAATAGCTCATACATTTTATACCCTTGTCAAAATGGCTGTACGTGAGTATTGTAGTTATTTGTAGTTCGTAGAGTAAGAAGCAGTTTAGAATGTGTGGCCAGTCTACAAGTTGACCTGTGAGTGTGTGAGGGGCTAGCAGGCTAATTTCCTCAAAGGGCCTTTCTGTTCTCACCTCTTCCTGATATCACATGTTCTTACACATCCCTCACCTCTTCTCCTCATATCAGACTAACCCTGATCAAGAAACAAATTGGTTCTTGCTTGTTTCCCAGTGGTGCTAAGGCCCCGACCCTGCTCTGCCCTCTCTATAGAATTCATGTCATTAAAGAGAGAGAACTCTTCACACAATTATTCATCCCCCTTTGTTTATGCCATTTATGTTCTTCTATGTTTCTTATTGTTATTCACTGTGTTTAGAGGCACACTTTCATTTCGGTGTTACCGATGATATTGACTTGACAGAGGCTGCTTTAAAAGCCAAAGAGTCAGACGTTTTCTATAGTCAGAATGTTAAAAGTCTCACTCTCCGAATCGAGAGCTTCTCTCTCTAGTTCTGCCTCATTATGAAATACAATGTTCTCAATATGCACAGTTAGTCTTCTGTTGCATTAGCACTGGCAAGAACAGGGCATGAATAATTTGGCCCTCCGGTTAGCTGTTGGCTGTAGAATGACAGTGGTTTCTAATGTCTCTGCTCTGCTCGCTACAAATAAGCCATTTCTCCCCCATTTCTCTATTTTCCTCACAGAGGTACAATATACAGCCTACTGGGATTTTACTGCCACCAATTCGCACCTAGGCAAATGTGAGTGTGTGCCATCGATTCACTCACTGATTGAGGTGGACTCCATCAACGTCTCGGTGAACCTCGGACCTCTGCAATATTCATCAAGGTGCGTTCGCTAACCTCGTATGCCCTCAGAGGAGCGTGCCCTCAGGAAGAGCCACCACTGAGTTGGGATGGCCACGCGGTCAGCACAGGAAGAGCCATAGAGAAATGTAATTAAACTTAGTAAATATTTATGCCGTTTGTTAAATCATTTATGAGGGGCTGAAAAGAATCAGCGATGACCATACAGTACATTTCTCAGGTCAGTTGTCAAGGTCACTGATTAGGGGTTTAAAGATTCCTGCAATCTAGATGAATAAGACAGACATCCAAATATCTTCCAACTGGGATTTCAGGAATTTGAGGAAAGTTACCAGACTTTTGCAACCCTAGCATTGATATTATCTACCTAACAAACCAATAAAGTGGTGGTTTCAAGGCTCATTTTCACTCTGTTTTACATTGAACTCTGTGTGTACAATAAATCCCACCCCGGCTTCTTGCTGAAACTAGTCTAAACCAGTTTCATTATTTTGGGTAACCTCTCCCGGCCAGCTTTGCTTTGGCTGTTGAGCTGTGTTCACTATCTCCCTTTCCAGTTTTACTTAACTGTCACTCAGCTCTCTTTCTCCTTCTCTCACTCTTTCTACCTTGTTCCTTTCATTATTCCTTGTCTTTCTCCCTCCACCTTCCTATTCTCACTTTCTCTCTTTCTACCCCTCACCCCCTCTTCTGTCCCCATCCCTGCTTCTATTTCTCTCTCCCTTTCTGTCTTCCTCCTACTCATACTCCCCCTCTTCCTCAGTCAGTCTGCGGAGGGTCCACTTACTTTAAAGGTTCTGTGTAGTGAAAGGAGGTCAATTGGTTTTGTTAACTAAGGCAAAAGGTCAAAGTTGATAGTGTTACTAATATCTTCTTCAGACTAGGGTCTATTTTTCTCCACTTCCTGTCTGACAGACCTGCCCAAAGTAAATGGTCTGTTATTAAGACCCAGAAGCCAGGATATGCATATAATTGGTACCATTGGATAGAAAACACCGAAGTTTGTGGAAATGTTAGAATAATGTATGAGACTATAACACAATTGATACGGTAGGAAAAAATGTTTTTTTTAAACCCAGAATTTTTTTGTTTAGAGAGCCCCTGCTCTTACAATGGGAAGCTATTGGGCATATGCAATTCCAGCTCCCAGATTACAATTCCTATGGCTTCCACTAGATGTCAACAGTCTGTGTCCAAGGATTCAGGCTTGGTTCTTCCCAAACGAGGAAGAATTTAAAGTTTTAGTACTGGGAGTCAGAGTTGGAAATCAGTCTGTGCACGCGACGAAGAGGACGCACACATGCTAATATAATTTTCCTATTGAACATACTTCTTTCTATATGAAATGTTATCGTTTAATGACATTTTAGGGTACCTGAGAATTTAATAGAAATGTATTTTGACTTGTTTCAACAAAGTTTAGCGGTAGATGTTTGGATTTCTTTCTCTGCATGTTAAACGAGTGGTTTACTCAAATCGATGGCGTCAACTAAACAGACTTTTTCGGAAATAAAGAAGGATTTTATCTAACCAAATGACCATGCATGTTGTAGCTTGGACCCTTTGAATTGCAAATCAGAGAAAGATTTTCAAAAAGTAAGTGAATATATAATCGCTATTTTAGATTTTATGAAGCCTGTCCTGGTTGAAAAATATTTTGATGTGGGGCGCCATCCTCAAACAAACAATCGCATGACATGCTTTCGCTGTAATGCCTACTGTAAATCGGGCAATGCAGTTAGATTAATAACAAGAATGTAAGCTTTTAAGCGATACAAGACACTTGAACATACCTAGATGTTTACTATCCATACTTTTTATGGTTATTGATTTGAATTGTGCGCCCTCCAATTTCACCGGAAGTTGTCCTGCTGGCGGGACGCCTAGCCCTATTAGCTAAGGGGGAAAACTCTAGAAAGTTGAGTGAAGTTCAATCTTATGCTTCTCTGTGTGCTGATATTTCTTCTGTGGCGCAGACCTGGGAAGCTGAGCGCATGCTCACAGCTTAAAGGGAACATTGCCCCTAACCCCGTCCAAAACCAACCCCTCGGCATTCCCCCCAGCTCACCTCTAACCCCCTCCAAAATTTCCATCTGGAAATTATGTCAATCAATTGTCTAACCTTGGCCCGGCTAATCTCAATATTTCTCACCCTATAAAAATAAACATGTTCTGAGGTATTTTGTTTGCCTTGCTAGTTGTGGTATTTCAGGGCTTTGAATTGTATTGATTCTGCAGTAAGGGGAAAGCAGGCTTATGAATAGAGAAGATGTTAGCAGGTTTATTTTGTAATCGACACAGACTGACTCAGGTGTCCAGTGGAGTAGCGGAGGGTTGAGAGCCTTTGAGCCTATCCATGAATCCAGAGGAGAAACACTGGCTAGGGACTACAGGCACTGGGAACGCCAGAGAGAAACTCGGAGCTGCACTAACTCCTCTACTTGTTTTGGATTGCTACGCTTTGTTCCCAAATTGACCTCCTTTCTCTACACAGAACGTATGACTTACTTGACTAAATATCACTTTTCTTTACACTGTTGCATCCACACTGACTCTGCCAGGTTTGGGCTGGCTTTTTTACGATTAGTCTGACTCACTGCCACTACCGGAATATGGCCACCTCTGACCTGTTACTATAGAAAGCAATAGATTAGAATAGAAAATAATTATGTACTGCTTAATAACAGCTTTCAAACGAAGATTACATGGCTTAGAAAACAAACCCAAGCATTACTAACAGTTTACAGATGGGACACATACACGTTATCCAAAAAACAAACCTGGTTTCTCTCATTTCAATACCACCCACCCGGATCTCTCATTGGTTTACTTGTCTCACTCTCTAGCTCAGTTATTGGTTCTGTCTCTCAGGGTGGTGTTAACTGCAGTGTTTAGCCAGAGATGGGCTTATAGTCCCACATATCCACAAAGGTTAATTAGCAGCAGAAGGTACCGCTACCAGATATGTTGACATTTACATGTCATCTCTCTCCTAAAACCAGAGACAGAACCCCATTTGGGGAAAATTGTAAGAAAAAAAATACTATTTCAAAAACATCCTAATTTCTATTCTAGGTCTGGTGTTGATATGCAGATTTGGTGGTGGATGACATTTAAAAGTAGTTAATTGTGCAAATCTTTGTTTCAGGCTGTAAAGGTTGTGTGCTGGAAGTGGGTCTAAGCCCAGCTGCTTTGGTAAAGGGAGGGAATGAAGGCCTGTCTCTATTGACTGGGGCTACAAAGCCCTCTATGCCTTTTCAAGGTGGGTTATGAATATTTATACACACAAACTGTTTGCCAAATTAAAATCAATCTATGCCCGTTGGGAGATGAATTTTTGTTTTACTCATCCCTCGAATGCACAGGAGGTTGGTGGCACCTTAATTGGGGAGGACAGACTTTTGGTAATGGCTGAAGGTGGAATAGTATCTAATACATTAAACACATGGTTTCCATGGTTTCCATGTGTTTGATGCCATTCCATTTGCGCTGTTCTAGCCATTATTATGAGCAGCCTCCACTGCGTCGAATGGAAGGTTTTATTTTCCCAACAGCTAAACAGAAACATCAAATTGAACACTGTGTACTAGCATCACAATAAGAGCTAATTTTATTGTATTATAATGTGATGTTTTGGTATTGTACATTGTCAAAAGCATCTTATCCCAAAGCATAGGAGGCATGGAGAGGCAGCCTTTAGTAATTATGCCCCCAGCCTCTGGAATAGACTGCCATAGAACCTGAGGGGGGCCCGAAACTGTGGATATATTTAAAATATATTTTATTTTCCTTAAGATGCTTTTTAGTTGTTCAGTTTGTGTCATTTTTACTTTTTTTTTATCTCATGTTTGTTGTGTGGTAAATATTAAATGTTTTATTTTCTTAGTTTTTTCCTGTGGGCTGGTGGGAGGAGCTATAGGAGGAACGGCTCAGTGTAATGGCTGGAATGGAATAAATGGAACGGTATCAAACACATCATACATATGGAAACAAATTTTAGCATCCTATGGTTCTAAAATTACCTTAGCCTTAAGATACTTTTGGGAGACCGAGCCCTTGTTCGATGTGTGCATTGTTACAATTCACTGCACCTACATTCAAAGTGTGATACATTCTCTTGCGTCATGATCTCACAAATCTGACAAGCTTTCCAGACCTTTTAGTGGTTTATTTCAAGCCTCCACTATTCTAAAACAACAGATGGCCAGGCGGCCGCTATAGTCTCTAAGCCATATCAGAATTTTGACACGTTAGAGCCACTGGTATGACACGTCACTCCCCACTCTTCCACTGTTACAGTCCAGCCTCTGTTCAGGGTTTGAATTCCCCTCAGGATCAAAGGAACAGATTGGGTTGTTGTAATCTTAAGCATGACAGACACAGTCTCACAGCCCCCGGCCCCCAGCCTCTCTATAACCTACTCCCTTCACACTGGTCGCCATGTTTCCCGGCCTGCTGGCTGGACAGTGGGTTATTTCCCAGAAAGGGGCTGAGGGCCTGATGCCCCAATTGGTGTGATGCTGTGGGGACTTTGATGGGCGTGCCAGTGTTGGGTCAATTTTACATTTTAGAATGTATTTTTCTGTTATGAGATGTTAGATTGTTCCCTTTATACTGCAGTGTTTGATCTAATGTAATCTGGGAAATTAATTTTTTCTGATATTTAAAAACAAGATTATAATATTTTCAGACCAATGTAATTATTCAAAATAGTTTTAGGTCTGAAGTGTTTCAACCTTATGTATTGGTAACCATACATGATGTCAAAATAAACATTTTTATGGTGATGTGTAGAAAAATAAGTCATTTTAAATTAATTTAATTAAAATGTATTTCCTTAAAATCAGATTGAATTCAAATTCTGCTTCCTGTGGGGAGTGAACTGTTTAAATTCTGCTTCCTGTGGGGAGTGGCAATTCGAATGCAATAATTGAATTGGAATGAAAGAGTAATTCGTAACTCAATTTAGAATTGAACCCAACCCTGGTATGCATACTGTGTGTGTGTGTGTGTGTGTGTGTGTGTGTGTGTGTGTGTGTGTGTGTGTGTGTGTGTGTGTGTGTGTGTGTGTGTGTGTGTGTGTGTGTGTGTGTGTGTGTGTGTGTGTGTGTGTGTGTGTGTGTGTGTGCGGGCATGTGTGTGTGTGTGTGTGTGCACGTTTGTGTCTGTACTGGTGTGCCTGTCCGCATGTGTGTGTAGAATGCCCTTCAAAAGACCAGATATACAAAAAAAACTAACACAACGGGTAACCTAACACAACGATGATTCGATAAGTAGATGCTGGATCGACTCGCTGTGGTTGCCTGACACTCGCAGGTTGTTAGGAATCGTGTTGTGAATGACTCTGCCAATCAAACACCCATCCAGCACTCTGACGTCCATGGGAATGGAGAGGGGTTGAGTGGGGATTCCCAGCTCAGACACCAGGGTAGAGTTTATAAAACTCTCGTCGGCCCCAGGAGAGGACCGGTCACCCCACAGAAGGATGGCATGGAGAGGGATACGAGTAAGGGGAGACAGGACATTCTCAGTAATGTCTACCAGCATACTCATACCTCCTGATGAGCTCGGCCTTTTTACAGGACAGGTAGCAATGTAATGTAATCCCACAATACAGACAGCTCTTGGTGTTCAGTCTGTGTAACCATTTGGCAGAAGACAATATAGCTCTACCAAGATGCATAGGCTCCGGAGGAGACGATCCGGCAGACTTCCATAGTCGCCAACAATCCAGATGGTCAAGTGGATGAAAGAGTCGAAATCGATGCGCAGCTCGTCTTTCAACTCCTCGGATAAACCGTGAAGGAATGTGTTGGACAGGGCTTCTGGGTTCCAGGCACTCTCGGTGGCCAACGTGCAGAAATCGACCGCGCAGTCTGCCACACTACGGGAGTCTTGGCGTAGCTGGAGTAGATTCCAAGCAGCCTCTCTCTCGGCCAAGAGAATCAAACACTTTCTTCACGTCTGCCATGAACTCCTCTAGACTGAAACTCACGGTGGCTTGTTGCTCCCACACTACCGTAGCCCAGGCGAGAGCCCACCCGGACATCAGTGTTATAAGGTACACTACCTTTGACCGGTTCGAGGGAAAATAAGAGGGCTGTAGCTCAAAGATGAGTGAGCACTGGGAGAGAAACACCTGACAGTTCCCTGAATCTCCAGCAAAGTGTTCCGGAAGAGGTAAGCAGGGTTCTCAGGAAGCCATTGTGGGCTGGGGGGACGCGCTGCTGACAGCGGGGATACTGACAGGCCGGGAGGTTACGGTAGTGGACGGCGGTCTAATAGACAATCTGCGGGCTTGCCCCTGCAATGTATGGAAAGCACAATTGTGGAATTCGCCAAGGTATGGAATCCTTCAATAAGGTTCTGAAGTAACTCCTCGTGTCTTCCAATGGTGGCTCTGTGGGAGGAGATGGCATCACAGCGCTGGTCCGAGTCTGCTGGGTCAGTCACGTCCAGTCCATACTATCAGGACAAGACCCAGATGCAGACAGGTCGAATCACAGATGTTTATTTGCAAAACAGGGAGCAGGCAAGGAGGAGATAATAGGGGCAAATGGGAGACATCTGGTGGAGGGTGGAGACAAGTACAAGACAGTTGAAACAGATCAGGATGTGACATGAACAGTAGGTTGTTTGTGGGTAATTTAGTCTATGTTTCCTGCTCTTGTCTTGAAGTAGCCACTTGGGAGTGTTTTAAACAATGTGAGTGCAGCTCTAGTCTGCATCTGCCTTCCCATTGTTTACAAGATTACCATAAAGCTATTGACAGCAAATTCAAGTGTATAGATAGGATACTGTTTATTGTTTACAGTTCAGACTTACAGCAAATTGTAATCTGGAGTCACAAGGGATATTGTGCTTTCAGAAAGTATTCACGCCCATAATCTTTTCAAAACATTGTTGTATTACAAAGTGGGATTAACATGGATTTAATTGTCTTTTTTTGGTCAAAGATCTACACAAAGTACTATGTAATGTCAAAGTGATGTCAAAGTGGAAGAAAATAAAAAATACATATAAAAAAACGTACCAAAAAATACTATCTTGATTATATAATCGTTCAACCCCCTGAGTGAATACACGCTAGAATCAGTTTTGGCAGCGACTACAGTTGTGAGTCTTTGTAATGGCTCTCATCGAAAGGAGTGGACCAAAGCGCAGCGTTGAAAGTGTTCATGATTTTTATTATTATTATTCAAAAAACACTCAAACAAAATAACCAAAGTGAAAACAAAAGCGCACAGTTCTGTCAGGTACAGACACTAAAAAGAAAACAAGATCCCAAAAAACCCAAAAGGAAAATTACAACTTATTAATGTTCCCCAATGAAAGACAATGATAGACAGCTGCCTCTGATTGGGAACCACACACAGCCAAAAACAAAGAAGTAGAAAACATAGACTTTCCCACCCGAGTCACACCCTGACCTAAACAAACATAGAGAATAATGAGGATCTCTAAGGTCAGGGCGTGACAGTACCCCCCCCCCCCCCCCAAACCTGAACCTGTAGGGGAGGGTCTGGGTGGGCATCTACTCTCGGTGGAGGCTCCGTTGCGGGATGCTTGAGGCTCCCCCCACTTCAGGGGTGCCTCTGGTGCAGGGATCGTCGCCGGGGCCTCCAGACCGTAGATTGTCGCTGCAGAAACCGGACAGGGGACCGTCGCTGCATGCTCTGGACTGGGGACCGTCGCTATAGGCGCTGGACTGGGGACCGTTGCTGAAGGCTCACGGGACGTACTGGACTGTGGAGGCTCACTGGAGGGAGAGTGTGAGTAGCAGGAACAGGACACAACAGACTGGGAAAGCGCAATTGAGGGAGAGTGCGAGGAGTAGGACGCACTGGGTTGTGAAGATGCACTTGAGACCTGGTGTGTATAGCCGAGCATCAATTTTTCTGGATCTTTAACACACTTCTCAGGATGAATACGGGGAGCTGACTCAGGTGGCACTAATCTGTGTATCCTCCACCAACTCAACAGCTCTCCCATTTCTCTCTCCTCCAAATTCCCCTTCTTCTCCCAGACTGGCTCTGGTTCACTCCTCGGTACTGTCACGCCCTGACCATAGTAAGCTGTTTATTCTCTGTGTTGGTTGGGACGTGATAGTGACTTGGGTGGGTCATCTATGTGAAATGTAATTTCTATGGCGGCCTGATATGGTTCCCATTCAGAGGCAGCTGTTTATCGTTGTCTCTGATTGGGAATCATATTTAGGTAGCCATTGTTATTCATGGGATCTTGTCTACAGTTAGTTACCTTTGTGCACACCAGTAGCTTCAAGTTTAGTTTTTGCTTTATTGTTTTTGTTTTGATGAGTTTCCATTTATAAAAAATATATGGAACTCTACGCACGCTGCGCCTTGGTCTCCTTCTACAAACGAGAGCTGTGTCAGTCTTTCTCTATCTTACACCTGGATTGTGCTACATTTGCCCATTATAATTTTCCAAATTCTTCAAATTCTTCCAAATTCTTCTGCAGTCTTCTTAGTAAGAAATGCCCGTGTAGATTTGGCCTTGTGTTTTAGGTTATTGTCCTGCTGAAATGTGAATTAATCTTACTGTGTCTGGTGGAAAGCAGACTGAACCAGGTTTTGCTCTAGGACTTTGCCTGCGCTTTTTTTTATCCTGAAAAACTTCCCAATCCTTAACGATTACAAGCATACCCATAACATGATGCAGGCACCACTATGCTTGAAAATATGGAGAGTGGTACTGAGTTATGTGTTGTATTGGATTTAGCCCAAACACAGCACGTTGTATTCAGGACAAGAACTTAATTGCTTTGTCACATTTTTGCAGTATTACTTTAGTACCTTGTTGCTTGTTGATGGTTGTTTTGGAATATTTTGTATTATGTAGAGCCTTCCTTCTTTTCACTCTTTCAATTAGGTTAGTATTGTAGAGTACCTACAATGTTGTTGAATCATCCTAGGTTTTCTCCTATCACAGCCATTAAACTCTGTAACTGTTTTAAAGTCACCATTGTCTTCATGGTGAAATCCCAGAGCGGTTTACCTTCCTCTCCGGCAACTGAGTTAGGATGGACACCTTTATCTTTGTAGTGACTGGGTGTATTGACACACCATACAAAGTATAATTAATAACCTCATCTTGCTCAAAGGGATATTGAATGTCTGCTTTTTGAATTTTTACCCATCTACCAATAGTTACCCTTCTTTGTGAGACATTTGAAAACCTCCCTGGTCTTTGTAGATGAATCTGTGTTTGAAATTCACTGTTCGACTGAGGGACCTTACAGATAATTGTACGTGTGGGGTAGATATATCAGATAGTCATTCAAAAACCATGTGAAACACTATTATTGCAAAAAGAGTGAGTCCATGCTACGTGTTATAGAATGTCAGGTGGTTGATGACGTGGCAGGTGGCAGAGTGGTAGGCACAGCTTGTCCCATGAATTAATCATAGAAATGGAGGATTAGCTGATAACTGTGAAACAAACATTATGAATAATATAGAGAACCTTGAACTATTTATTGATCAGCGTTTTGATATGATTGACAAATTATGAGATACATGAAAGTGAATAAGAGGAGACCTTTCCTTTGAGCTCTGCGAGAAGGGAAGCCGCCATCTAAAATTCCAAATGTAACATTGGAGGGGGACATTTTCATAACTGTATCTCCAGAAGATTGCTTACAAGCATGAGCGAGCAGTTCAAAAAACTGGATCTATTGCCTGGGCTCCTGGGAAAGGTTGAGGCCTTAAAAACAGAAATGGATTACAGTAATACAATTATGGATGAAATACGAGCGGAAAATAAGACATTGAAAACGACCATGGACTTTCTAAACTACACTACAGAGAGGCTACGGTATGATAATAAAACAATGGCAGCTGAATTACTTGATTTAAAATGTGAAGTGTGAAGAATAATATTGCTCGAATGGGAAAAAAGGAGGATGAAAATGAAAACTATCAGTAAACGGAGGGAAAAGTCAAGGTGTTCATGAAACGTAATTTCAAGATGACGAACGAAGACGTGGATACAATTGATTTTCAAAGCTCACCGTTTTGGTGGCAGAGGGGAGGGAAGGGCCCGTCCGATCATAGCTATGCTAACTCACTGCAAAATGAAAATTGCCTTGTTACAACAGGGTAGGGAACTGAAGAACACCCTGTTCTCTCTTAAAACCTGTGTCTCCTACCCCCTACTTTTTCGAACATTCTGTTAAAAATCGCGCAACATTTCAGCGCCCTGCTGCTCATGCCAGGAATATAGTATATGCATATGATTAGTATGTGTGGATAGACAATACTCAGACGTTTATAAAACTGGTTAAATCACGGCTGTGACTATAACAGAACGTGCGTTTCATCGAAAAGCGCAGGAAAATCTGATCACTGAAAATGGAAATATATATCCATCCGCCACTTCAACCCATTGATAAAGGCGAACCACAATAAATGGGGCTGAGGTTGCAATACCTACAGCTTCCACACGATGTCAACAGTCTTGTCATTTGCCTAGGCTTTGTTTCTTGGTCAAACGAAGAACAGACAAGCCATTTGTTCAGGTCTCCGACCGGATATTTTGGTTGAGATTTACCCGGACATTATTTCCAGACGGACAGCTAGAGAATATACATCGCCTCGTGATCAATTTGATTGCTTATTAACGTGTACTAATACCTAAAGTTGCATTACAAAAGTATTTCGAAGTGTTTTGTGAAAGTTTATTGTCGACTTTTTTAATTAAAAAAAAATGACGTTACGTTATAAGACGCTATTTTTTTTCGTTTATCACACAGTCTTCATAGATTGATATCTAGGCTATATATGGACCGATTTAATCGGAAAAAAAGACCCAATAGTGATTATGGGACATCTAGGAGTGCCAACAAAGAAGATGGTCAAAGGTAATGAATGTTTTATATTTTATTTGTGCGGTTTGTGTAGCGCCGACTATGCTAATTATTTTGTTTACGTCCCCTGCGGGTCTTTTGGGGTGTTACATGCTATCAGATAATAGCTTCTCATGCTTTCGCCAAAAAGCATTTTAAAAATCTGACTTGTTGCCTGGATTCACAACGAGTGTAGCTTTAATTCAATACCCTGCATGGGTATTTTAATGAACGTTTGAGTTTTAACTAGTACTATTAGCATTTAGCGTAGCGCATTTGCATTTCCAGATGTCTAGATGGGACGCCTGCATGTCAGGTAGGAGCAAGAGGTTAATAAACAATTTGCCCATGAAATATTAGCGTGACAACGTTTTTTGTACCCCATTTTCAAAAGGCTCCAAGCAGAAAAGCAGAATGTTTTTCTAATGGATGTTAAATTGTATGTAAACAACCAAATGTTCAAGGACTCAAAGATTAGAATGTGGCTGTGAGTGATAGCTACATCCCGCTGAAGTAGCCCATCTACACATTTGCACCGGATAACACAGCACAATTATGGATTTGTCATTTGTTTTGAGAAAGGCCATAATGTATTATTCCAGCCCATGTGCAATTAAGATTTTGGCCACTAGATGACAGCAGTGTATGTTCAAAGTGTTCTATCACGACTGCCCAAATGTGCCTAATTTGTTTATGAATAACTTTTCATGTTCAAAATTGTGCATTCTCTAACAATAGCATGGTATTATTTCACTGTAATAGCTACTGCAAATTGGGCAGTGCAGTTAGCTTAAATTCTTGTTAATCTTTCTGCCAATATCAGATATGTCTATGTCCTGGGAAACGTTCTTGTTACTTACAACCTCATGCTAATCGCATTAGCCTACGTTAGCTCTACCGTCCCGTGGACGGGACACCCATCCTGTAGAGGTTTAATTCATGTTGTTTTATGTACACTCTATGTGGCTCACAATCTTATTTTTTAGGGTGGATGTGAATTGAGAACTGCTCCATAATATGCTGTCATAAACAGGTGATTCAGTGTGAACTCAAATGATATACACTACAGTTTAAAGTTTGGGGTCACTTAAAAATGTCCTTGTTTTTGAAAGAAAAACATTAAACATTGAAGAGGCGACTCTGGGATGCTGGCCTTCTAGGCAATGTACCTCTGTCCAGTGAATGTGCTTTTTTGCCCATCTTACTCTTTTCTTCTTAATGGCCAGTCTGATATATGGCTTTTTCTTTGCAACCCTGCCTAGGAAGGCCAGCATCCCCGTGTTGCCTCTTCACTCTTGACTTTGAGACTGGTGTTTTGCGGGTACTATTTAATGAAGCTGCCATTTGAGGACTTGAGGCGTCTCTTTCTCAAACTAGACACTCTAATGTACTCGTCCATGTACTTGTCCTCTTGCTCAGTTGTCCACCGGGGCCTCCCACTCCTCTTTTTATTCTGGTTAGAGACAGTTTTCACTGGTCTGTGAAGTGAGTAGTACACAGCACTGCACGAGATCTTCAGTTTCTTGGCAATTTCTCGCATGGAGTAGCCTTCATTTCTCAGAACAAGAATAGACTGACAAATTTCAGAAGAAAGCTCTTTGTTTCTTTGTTTTTGAGCCTGTAATCGAACCCGCAAATGCTGATGCTCCAGATACTCAACTAGTATAAAGAAGGCCAGTTTTATTGCTTCTTTAAATCAGGAAAACAGTTTACATCTGTGCTAACATCATTGCAAAATAGTTTTCTAATGATCAATTCAGCTTTAAAAATTATGAACTTGGATTAGCTAACACAATGTGCCATTGGAACACAGGAGTGATGGTTGCTGATAATGGGCATTTCCAGCTACAATAGTCATTTGCAACATTAATAATGTCTACACTGTATTTTGGATCAATTTGATGTTATTTTAATGGACTAAAAAATGGCTTTTCTTAAAAAAAACAAGGACATTTCTAAGTGTCCCCAAACTTTTGAACAGTAGTGTACATGTTGCTCTTATCTGTGTCACTCAGACTGTACTTTAGTAGTGGAGATGGTTTTTAGAGTGCTGTATCAGACATCTACAGTTTCTAGTTATATAAACATGCTTTTTCATGTTTCTTTTTGTGGCTGTGAGTCGCATTGTACTTTAGAATGGTTAGAGATGGTACAGTGACTGAATAGTTCTGCAATCTTAGCAACATATGTAAACCTAAAATACACTAGTAGTTTTGGGTCAATGTAAACAAAGGCTTCATATGCTTTGTCACACATATAGTATTTGGCCCCTCACATGGTTTAAAAAGCTGAATGTGGCCCTTGAGATAAAAAGTTTGCACCCCTGGTTTTAGACATGAAGGTCAGTCAATCTGGAACATTTCAAGAACTTTTAAAGTTTTTTCAAGTGCTGTCACAAAAACCATCAAGCTCTATGATGAAAATGGATCTCATGAGGACAGCCACAGGAACTGAAGACCCAGAGTTACCTCTGCTGCAGGTGTGTGTGTGTGTGTGTGTGTGTGTGTGTGTGTGTGTGTGTGTGTGTGTGTGTGTGTGTGTGTGTGTGTGTGTGTGTGTGTGTGTGTGTGTGTGTGTGTGTGTGTGTGTGTGTGTGTGTGTGTGTGTGTGTGTGTGCGTGTGTGTGTGTTTGAGAGAGCTTATGGGCCTACTTGACCGACCTCATCCCTCCAGTCCTATCCAGCTGTTCCCTCATCCCTTCACTGTAATGCCATGAACGACATGTAAACCCACTATTCAGGAAATGAATTATTGTGGTAAAAGTACTGACAGGATGTCTCCTCACTGCCATTCTCCTCAGACAGTTGAAAGGAACTCAACTTCTGCACAGAGGAGAGTTAAAACGAAATCAGAGGAGGTGACAGACGTGACGTTATTTCAAGACGGCTTTTGTGTGCAGTTAATCTACTTCCTCTCTTCTTGTTAATGTGCAGTGTTGTCAGTAACTTTATAGGTCAGTCGAAAAATGTGGTTTTTGCAAAACGTATTAGGGAAAATATACTTTATACTCGTTCGCTGTGATATTCATGTTGCATGTGATAAAGACGTCATGTGCCACATTTTGCCCACTTGGGATCCTACTCCTTGGTCAAGGGCTGCCATTTTAGTTCAATCAGAGGTTAAGGAGGAAATGAATGATGCACCAATATTCCGTGAAATTTCACTGCTACATTTTTGGCCCTGGACACTGTGTTTGGGAGCCAAGGTTTTGTGTTTCTGGAATTTTTTCTTTCTTCATCGCTGACAGACGATAACAGATCACTTTTCATAAAGGAGAAAGAACTCCTCCAACTCGTTGCTATCCCACCACTTCTTCCACAGGGGATAGTCCTTCATCTCTCAGTCCTCTCCCGCCCTCAGTCCCAGTTCAGAGGCCCTGTTTTGATTTGGTTCTTTGGTTAGGTATATCAGAGAGAGAGAGAGCAGGTGAGATATGTTATTATTTCTATGTCACACAGATGACTTACTTTAGATCATATGGCTGGGAGGAACTGGTCAGATGAGTTGCTTGTCTGAATAGGATATGATATGCGGCTCACCAGAGAAAACATTCTGAATTGGCTCCGTCTCTGCCTCCCTCTCGGTCTGAGAAAGGAATTTAGACAAATATGTGTAAGCCTTATGACCTTATCACTGGAATAATTTGATTCTGCCTCCAGGATGATAAATAGTCCTTTTGTGTATATTAGAAAAGAAATTGGCAGCCCGTGTGATTGTGTGTTTGTGTGTGTGTTGCATGCCACAGTGTGAGTTTATCTGTGCACGAACACACCAAGCGAAGAAGATGAGAGATTATGAGGCAGAGAGCTGCAACAACTATAAAGGCTTTGCAAGTTAATTACTATAACATCATTGCAGCATATATAACACAATTTCATAGGGACATGGAAACATTGGGTGCTTTGATTCAATTTAAGTGATTTTCCTATTTCGTTTTGCTATTTCATTTAGCTATTTCACTACACAGTGGGTAGACACTAAAGTGTTCTTAGATGGACTATAATGGCATTACAATGCAGACTGAGTGGTAGGTGAACCCCGAAACGAGTGATGCAAGCTGAGGCTGGATTCTCCTTTAGCTCTGCCAAAGTTGTATTGTTATTCACACAGCGTTGTAAAAAGATGTCAGGCACACAGACACACATCTGGTCTGATTAGAAAATGATTCCTATGAAACACATGATGAAACAACTTCTCATGGCTTACTCTCTGTCACGTACACCCTCTCCTCAGCCTGCAGTGGTTAACTGACCAGCAGTCAGTCTGCAGACTCCCACGCCACCCAGACAGCGTTCATCAGACAGGCCTCTCAATTACATCAATAACCTCACAGCCTGTGTTCAATCCAGCTGCTAAGAGGGCTTCAGAAACACAACCCCGCTCTGATCAGACCTGACATCTTCTGCTCCTATCACCTTCATGCTTTTCCCTCATCCATTTAACCACTGACTCAAAATCTAGCACCTCAACATGACCCTCATTTACATAGATATGAAGGAGTGGATGGGTGTGAGAATTATGATGGAAACTCAACCTATTATAATATTTTTTTTTACCTTTATTTACCTTGGCAAGTCAGTTAAGAACAAATTCTCATTTACAATGACAGCAGGTTAACTGCCTTGTTCAGGGGCAGAACAACAGATTTTCACCTTGTCAGCTCAGGGATTTGATCAGGCAACCTTTTGATTACTGTTCCAACACTCTAACCACTAGGCTACCTGCCGCCCAAACATGAACAAACAACTAAAGAGTGGTGCTAGGACAATATTTCTCACCGCTAGCTTAGAAGGCCCTGCATGTCTCCTAAAAAAAGACAGGTGTTGAACTTCAAGATTATGTATTATATTGTTGGCTCCATGTGTGAGAGCATTGTAGTGCAAGTCCACAAGTCAACCATCTCTGTGGACTAGTTCTTTCTCATCTAATATATGACCTGGGATCTCTCTCTCTCTCTCTCTCTCTCTCTCTCTCTCTCTCTCTCTCTCTCTCTCTCTCTCTCTCTCTCTCTCTCTCTCTCTCTCTCTCTCTCTCTCTCTCTCTCTCTCTCTCTCTCTATTCTACTCTCCATGTGGACCAGTTCTCTGTCTGATCTAGGATCTGTAGACCGTATCTTTCAGATCCCCCCTTCTCTTTCTGTCTGTCTCTCTCTCGTGCTCTCTCTCTCAGTCGGATCTGTGTTTCTGTAGCTCTGAGCGTTCTTTCTCCTTCTGTGCTCCTCTCTATGGACTAGTTCTCTCTGATCTAGGATCTGTGCTCTTAAACTGCTCTGTCAATTCCCCCCACTGATTCCTCTCACTTTCCCACTGAAGGATTACCACTCAGGTGTATCACTCCTTACAGTGACCCACCCACCTTTACTTCAACTCTCTCTCTCTATTCTCATCATCTCCTCTCCTCTCGGGTTCACAGAGGAGAGGAGTTCTGTGTGTGTGTGTGTGTGTGTGTGTGTGTGTGTGTGTGTGTGTGTGTGTGTGTGTGTGTGTGTGTGTGTGTGTGTGTGTGTGTGTGTGTGTGTGTGTGTGTGTGTGTGTGTGTGTGTGTGTGTGTGTGTGTGTGTGTGTGTGTGTGTGTGTGTGTGTGTGTGTGTGTGTGTGTGTGTGTGTTCAGAATGAGTTCTTATGTATGTGTGCTTATAGTGCAGTCGCAGGGATCCTCAGAGGCTGTATGAGAGCTGTATGGGTCACTGGACCTTTCTCTCTCCTGTGCCAACCCTCATCGCTTCTGCTTTGGCATGAAAGAAAAATATCAGTGACACTTCACTTGAGCCATCTGTCATACAGCCTCAGAGCTGTCTATGCTGACAGACTCGTCTTTTTCTCTCTAAACGGAGTGATGGGAAAAAAAGTGTATTGAGTTTGAAGGTTAGCCACAGAGGCATTATTGGCTCAGTGCATGGTGGTGTGTGCTAAGCTGTTTGAGGTGAAACCAGATCAATACTTTTCATATTTTACAGCAGAGTGCTATTGAGCTGAAGACGTTGCTTTACATTGTCTCTGTGTTTCAATAAAAACCTTGTTATTACAATAACTGAAGTACACTGTCTGCCAAACACTCTTTTCTCCTCTCCTCTCTTCAACTCTCCACTCCTCTCCTTCCCTTTCCTGTCTACTGCTCTCATCTCTTTCCCAATCCACTCTTTTCTTCACTCATCCCCTCTCTCCCCCTCTCATTTCTACTCCTCTTCTCTCTTCCCCTCTGCTCTCCTTTTCACTCCTCCCCATTCCATAAAACCCTTCTGTCCAGACAAGAGGGGAATGAAGACCAAAGAGGGACTGTCAGAAAGAAAGTGACACAGAGGAAAAGAGACATCCTCAGAACTATTGTTGCCGTTCCACTTTGTGTTCAGAGACTAGACATGTTTGACAGGTCAGTGCGTGTGAGGAATAGCCCAAAATGTTATTCTCTGCAAACAAGTAGGCTAAAAAAGGACAACATTATTTTAAAAGTATGAGTTTGTACATGCTGTGTTTATCTGCATTTTGAGGTATGCCCAGTCTGCATCTCTGTTGAGCATTAGCCAACATTAGGAGCAGACCAAAGAAACTGCCAAGATACAAAGACTTCATCAGATGTAGTGATGCTTCATACATCTCATTGGCTAACTAGACAGAGATTGTCTCAATTGCCAGCATTAGGGTGAGATGTTAATCTATGGTGAGTCCATTGGTGATTTGATAGAGGGATTTGGCAGTCAGTTGTGTGTGTGCGTGTGTGTGTGTGTGTGCGTGTATACCTGTTTGTGCTTGTGTGTGTTTTGGTGAGAGACAGACTGCTGGCTGGTGATGTTGACTAAATGGCATATATTATTATTATTATATTATGTTTAGCTTGTCAGTCAGTTGGCCAGTGTGTTGTTATGCATGTCCTCTACACTGGGTCACGTCTGTACCCTACAACTTACTGTTTTTATACGCTTGTCTTCTACACTGTCTTCTACAACCTGTTACCATCCCTGGCACCTCCGTCTCACCTCTCATACCCTACTGTTGCAAGAATCTACATCATCATCTTCGTCACCATCTGTGTGTGCACCCCACAGTGCTGCGGTTGCCGTTTATTTCCTGAACCGAGAAAATGATGTCATTGTTAATGTGTTGAACCTAATCATCCTCTCACTCCGGACAGTGAATACAGAGTGCTCCAACATTTTGCTTCTCCAATCTGCTTCTTCCTCTCCCAGGTACGAGAGACACACAGTTCATCCTGCATCGTCAGATTCTAATCATGGACTAAAAGCCTGGGATGAAGGTGCTGTATGTCGAGCAGCATAGGCACCGTGCTCAAATGCTCCTTCGTATGAGTAGGGGAAATGAGTTATGGAAAAGCATGGATGTGTGAGGTGCGATAATGTTTAGCAGGATAAATTATGCCTGGGTTTTCATTGTCGTGCATAAAAATGACAAATTAAGGCTTGAATCCACCAGGACGATATGATGAGACAATTAGTCGTGTGAAATCCTACCTTGTCTGATTCTAGAAAAGTGGTTATTTTGCAGCCAGAGGAACTACCGAGACTCAGGTTTATAGGTCTAAGGGCTTCTAAATGACTCATTGCCCCCACACATCATTACCTTGTGGAACAACCTGATTAGGATTGTGTCCCTAATGAGTCTGTTCTGAATAGGTAGAGGGATCATATATTACATTATGTATAGCATACATAGGTATGGAAATGTCACTAATTCTATGTCCATATGCCTTTGGTTTATCCAAGACACTATTCAGTCTTATCAACACATATAATAATGTTTAGCAGTTGGTGGTTTGGTTATTCTATACCAGTGGTTTTGAAACTGTTAAGTGAACCACCAAAATATTTTGATATTTTCTCCAGACCCACTGGATGTTTCTGGTGAAGACCCAAGCACCCTGGTGAGGGCTAAATGCTGAAACATGTTGATTAGAAATAAGTATCACACATCGCCAAGACTTGAAATACTTGGCTATGGCCAATTGGACAAAAAAAACTCCTGAGGGCACTCACAAGTGTTGCTATGGTTTCGGTAGATAATAATGTAGATATTGTTGCTGCAACAGCTACAGTACGTGACTTGCCAAAAATATTGCTGTGCTTAACCACACTGTTACCATAGATACATTGCTTTACCATGAATATTTGAATGATGAGCTTGTTTCATGATAATACAGGGACATTCCAAACAGAAATATTATCGAACTCCATGAGTGAAGTTCACTTGAGGGCAGAGAAGGTTTGGAGCCAGTTACTTTACACTAATCATCAAAACAACATAAAACATAGTTGTGTTGTGTACCACAAACAACACATCCACACAATGACCTCACCTCATGCCTCCACTTCTGCAATGTTGGTCAGTATAGTTGTATAATTAGAGGCCTGTGTAGCTCTGCTACAGTATTGACAGATTTGAGTCAGCATAAATGTGTTCCTCTGTTTTCTGGCTCAGTAGAAAATGACAAGGTGTGTGTGTGTGTGTGTGTGTGTGTGTGTGTGTGTGTGTGTGTGTGTGTGTGTGTGTGTGTGTGTGTGTGTGTGTGTGTGTGTGTGTGTGTGTGTGTGTGTGTGTGTGTGTGTGTGTGTGTGTGTGTGTGTGTGTGTGTGTGTGTGTGTGTTTAGGTGGCTATATAGAGTGTGTTCTCCAACATTGAGAACCAATAGCGTCCCTTTACAGTTGAGGGTGTGGAGAGAATCAAGTGAGAAAGTTAGGTCTGACTGACACTGTTACTCCCTCTCTTGTGGTGAGATGGAGAAAGTATCAGGTCTTAAAGACTCAGGGTTTATTTTATTTTATTATTTATTTATTTAACACGATCCAATATGTATGTAGTTTGCCCAAAATCGTCAAGCAACACATTTGGACCACTACTGTATAGGGGAGCACTGTGGAAGGAGAAAGAGGTTGGAGGGAGAAGGAAACGAGAGAAAAAGTTGAGCATTATGGCACATTAGAGAGAGAGAGAGAGAGAGAGAGAGAGAGAGAGAGAGAGAGAGAGAGAGAGAGAGAGAGAGAGAGAGAACAAACACACACTTACATAATGATTGAGTTCCTGAGCAATAACCTTGTGGTGGAAGGTGGAGTTGTAAAACAGATTGAAAAACCGAGGTGTGTGTGTGACAGAGAGATTGCACTCGCATGAGAGAGAGAACAGAAAATGTCACACAGCCAGTGAATGAGTCCTGAAGAGGTGCGGGAGGAGAAGAGAAATGCAGTATAGGCCAGGGCAGAAGTCTAACAGGCCAATTTGTATGTCCCTTTGTAGAAGAGATAGGCTGGGTTTGGAGTAAGATGGGGCTGTGAAGTGGAGAAGGACTCAGTGGAAACCAAACTGACATACAACGGAGAGGTGAGAGAGACAGATGTTATAGAGATGGGCTTGTATAGAGGACAATGGTTTTAAACTGGTTGGTAGCCTTGGAATCTTGTTAACTGACAGCACAGGAGGTCAGTGGCACCTTAATTGGGGAGGATGGGCTCGTGGTAATGGCTGGAGTGGAATCAGTTGAATGGTATCAAATACATCAAACACATGATTTGATTTAATTTAATTTGCTCCCTTCCAACCATTATTATGAGCCGTCCTCCACTCAGCAGCCTCAACTGATTGACAGCTGGTGGACTGCAGAGGAGTTGGTATCGAGCACAGGTTGGGTCACAGGTTAAAGAGGTCAGACAAACCTTTTGAAAAAATGACAAACTTAAAATTAAAGTTGGTCACAAAAAAAAGATGAGACTAGAGAGATAGGAAAAGAGGTGAGACTAGAAAGATAGGAAAAGAGATTAGACTAGAGAGATAGTAAGAAAAGAGGTGAGACTAGAGAGATAGGAAAAGAGGTGAGACTAGAGAGATAGGAAAGGAGGTGAGACTAGAAAGATAGGAAAATAGATTAGACTAGAGAGATAGGAAAAGAGGTGAGACTGGTGAAATAGGAAAATAGGTGAGACTAGAGAGAGGAAAAGAGGTGAGACTAGAGAGATAGGAAAGGAGGTGAGACTAGAAAGATAGGAAAATAGATTAGACTTGAGAAATAGTAGGAAAAGCGGTGAGACTAGAGAGATAGGAAAAGAGGTGAGACTGGTGAAATAGGAAAATAGGTGAGACTAGAGAGAGGAAAATAGGTGAGACTGGTGAAATAGGAAAATAGGTGAGACTAGAGAGAGGAAAATAGGTGAGACTAGAGAGAGGAAAAGAGGTGAGACTAGAGAGAGAGAGAAATAGGTGAGACTAGAGAGATAGGAAAATAGGTGAGACTAGAAAGATAGGAAAAGAGGTGAGACTAGAGAGAGAGAAAAATAGGTGAGACTAGAGAGATAGGAAAAGAGGTGAGACTAGAGAGATAGTAAGAAAAGAGGTGAGACTAGAGAGATAGTAAGAAAAGAGGTGAGACTAGAGAGATAGTAAGAAAAGAGGTGAGACTAGAGAGATAGTAAGAAAAGAGGTGAGACTAGAGAGATAGTAAGAAAAGAGGTGAGACTAGAGAGATCGTAAGAAAAGAGGTGAGACTAGAGAGATAGTAAGAAAAGAGGTGAGACTAGAGAGATAGTAAGAAAAGAGGTGAGACTAGAGAGATAGTAAGAAAAGAGGTGAGACTAGAGAGAGAGAAAAATAGGTGAGACTAGAGAGATAGGAAAAGAAGTGAGACTAGAGAGATAGTAAGAAAAGAGGTGAGACTAGAGAGATAGGAAAAGAGGTGAGACTAGAGAGATAGGAAAAGAGGTGAGACTAGAGAGATAGTAAGAAAAGAGGTGAGACTAGAGAGATAGGAAAATAGGTGAGACTAGAGAGATAGGAAAAGAGGTGAGACTAGAGAGATAGTAAGAAAAGAGGTGAGACTAGAGAGATAGGAAAAGAGGTGAGACTAGAGAGATAGGAAAGGAGGTGAGACTAGAAAGATAGGAAAATAGATTAGACTAGAGAGATAGTAAGAAAAGAGGTGAGACTAGAGAGATAGTAAGAAAAGAGGTGAGACTAGAGAGAGAGAAAAATAGGTGAGACTAGAGAGATAGGAAAAGAGGTGAGACTAGAGAGATAGTAAGAAAAGAGGTGAGACTAGAGAGATAGTAAGAAAAGAGGTGAGACTAGAGAGATAGGAAAAGAGGTGAGACTAGAGAGATAGTAAGAAAAGAGGTGAGACTAGAGAGATAGGAAAAGAGGTGAGACTAGAGAGATAGTAAGAAAAGAGGTGAGACTAGAGAGATAGGAAAAGAGGTGAGACTAGAGAGATAGGAAAAGAGGTGAGACTAGAGAGATAGTAAGAAAAGAGGTGAGACTAGAGAGATAGTAAGAAAAGAGGTGAGACTAGAGAGATAGGAAAGGAGGTGAGACTAGAAAGATAGGAAAATAGATTAGACTAGAGAGATAGTAAGAAAAGAGGTGAGACTAGAGAGATAGGAAAAGAGATTAGACTAGAGAGATAGTAAGAAAAGAGGTGAGACTAGAGAGATAGGAAAAGAGGTGAGACTAGAGAGATCGGAAAGGAGGTGAGACTAGAAAGATAGGAAAATAGATTAGACTAGAGAAATAGTAGGAAAAGCGGTGAGACTAGAGAGATAGGAAAAGAGGTGAGACTGGTGAAATAGGAAAATAGGTGAGACTAGAGAGAGGAAAAGAGGTGAGACTAGAGAGAGAGAAAAATAGGTGAGACTAGAGAGATAGGAAAAGAGGTGAGACTAGAAAGATAGGAAAAGAGATTAGACTAGAGAGATAGTAAGAAAAGAGGTGAGACTAGAGAGATAGGAAAAGAGGTGAGACTAGAGAGATAGTAAGAAAAGAGGTGAGACTAGAGAGATAGGAAAAGAGGTGAGACTAGAGAGATAGGAAAGGAGGTGAGACTAGAGAGATAGGAAAATAGATTAGACTAGAGAGATAGTAAGACAAGAGGTGAGACTAGAGAGATAGGAAAAGAGGTGAGACTAGAGAGATAGGAAAATAGATTAGACTAGAGATATAGTAAGAAAAGAAGTGAGACTAGAAAGCTAGGAAAATAGATTAGACTAGAGAGATAGTAAGAAAAGAGGTGAGACTAGAGAGATAGTAAGACAAGAGGTGAGACTAGAGAGATAGTAAGAAAAGAGGTGAGACTAGAGAGATAGGAAAAGAGGTGAGACTAGAGAGATAGGAAAATAGATTAGACTAGAGAAATAGTAGGAAAAGCGGTGAGACTAGAGAGATAGGAAAAGAGGTGAGACTGGTGAAATAGGAAAATAGGTGAGACTAGAGAGAGGAAAAGAGGTGAGACTAGAGAGAGAGAAAAATAGGTGAGACTAGAGAGATAGGAAAAGAGGTGAGACTAGAAAGATAGGAAAAGAGATTAGACTAGAGAGATAGTAGAAAAGGAGGTGAGACTAGAGAGACAGGAAAAGAGGTGAGACTAGAAAGATAGGAAACGAGGTGAGATGAGAGAGATAGGAAAAGAGGTGAGACTAGAGAGATAGGAAAATAGATGAGACTAGAGATAGTAGGACAAGAGGTGAGACTAGAGATAGTAGGAAAAGAGGTGAGACTAGAGAGATAGTAGGAAAAGAGGTGAGACGAGAGAGATAGTAAAATAGATGAGACTAGAGAGATAGGAAAATAGATGAGACTAGAGATAGTAGGACAAGAGGTGAGACTAGAGAGAGAGAACAAGAGGGATGGGAGGAACCAGGGGCGTTGACATGCAGTGGAGGGAGGAGAGGATGCAAGGGTGGGGATAGACAAGAACGATGGTAGAAAGGTGAGGAGCGGAGCGACAGACAGACACAAACAGACAGAGTGAGATAGAGAGTAGAGGACAAGGAGGGAGAGGGACACTGCTGATCCACAGATTTGACCTTGCAGACAGATTGAGTCTGTGGTCTCAGTGTGTGTGTGTTTGTAAGCGTGCCTGTGTGTGCATGTGTGCACGCTTGTGTGGACATGTGTATCCAGGTTGGTGTTTGTGTGTGTGTGAGTGTGTGTGTGTGTGTGTGTGTGTGTGTGTGTGTGTGTGTGTGTGTGTGTGTGTGTGTGTGTGTGTGTGTGTGTGTGTGTGTGTGTGTGTGTGTGTGTGTGTGTGTGTGTGTGTGTGTGTGTGTGTGTGTGTGTGTGTGTGTGTGTGTGTGTGTGTGTGTGTGTGTGTGTGTGTGTGTGTGTGTGTATGTGTGTGTGTGCATGTGTGCACGCTTGTGTGGACATGTGTATCCAGGTTTGTGTGTGTGTCTGTGTACGTGTGTGTGTGTGTGTGTGTGTGTGTGTGTGTGTGTGTGTGTGTGTGTGTGTGTGTGTGTGTGTGTGTGTGTGTGTGTGTGTGTGTGTGTGTGTGTGTGTGTGTGTGTGTGTGTGTGTAAGTGTATGTGTGTGTGTGCATGTGTGTGTCTGTAGGCATGCCTGTGTGTGCGCTTGTGTGTATCCAGGTCGGTGTGCGTCTGTTTGTGTGTGGGTAGGAGCGCATGTTGTTATGTGTGTGTGTATCTGTGTGTAGCTTCCAGAGTGGCAAGCTGTGCCCTATTTACAGGCTGGAGCAGAGCCAGAACAATACACACCAAACAGACCAGGGCCTCCATCAATCAGACTACAACAGACCAGGGCCTCCATCAGTCAGACTACAATAGACCATGGCCTCCATCAGTCAGACTACAACAGATCAGGGCCTCCATCAGTCAGACTACAACAGACCAGGGCCTCCATCAGTCAGACTACAATAGACCATGGCCTCCATCAGTCAGACTACAACAGACCAGGGCCTCCATCAGTCAGACTACAACAGACCAGGGACTCCATCAGTCAGACTACAACAGACCAGGGACTCCATCAGTCAGACTACAACAGACCAGGGCCTCCATCAGTCAGACTACAACAGACCAGGGCCTCCATCAGTCAGACTACAACAGACCAGGGCCTCCATCAGTCAGACTACAACAGACCAGGGCCTCCATCAGTCAGACTACAACAGACCAGGGCCTCCATCAGTCAGACTACAACAGACCAGGGCCTCCATCAGTCAGACTACAACAGACCAGGGCCTCCATCAGTCAGACTACAGCAGATCAGGGCCTCCATCAGTCAGACTACAACAGACCAGGGCCTCCATCAGTCAGACTACAACAGACCAGGGCCTCCATCAGTCAGACTACAACAGACCAGGGCCTCCATCAGTCAGTCTACAACAGACCAGGGACTCCATCAGTCAGACTACAACAGACCAGGGCCTCCATCAGTCAGACTACAACAGACCAGGGCCTCCATCAGTCAGACTACAACAGACCAGGGCCTCCATCAGTCAGACTACAACAGACCAGGGCCTCCATCAGTCAGACTACAACAGACCAGGGCCTCCATCAGTCAGACTACAACAGACCAGGGCCTCCATCAGTCAGACTACAACAGATCAGGGCCTCCATCAGTCAGACTACAACAGACCAGGGCCTCCATCAGTCAGACTACAACAGACCAGGGACTCCATCAGTCAGACTACAACAGACCAGGGCCTCCATCAGTCAGACTACAACAGACCAGGGCCTCCATCAGTCAGACTACAACAGACCATGGCCTCCATCAGTCAGACTACAACAGACCAGGGACTCCATCAGTCAGACTACAACAGACCAGGGCCTCCATCAGTCAGACTACAACAGACCAGGGACTCCACCAGTCAGACTACAACAGACCAGGGCCTCCACCAGTCAGACTACAACAGACCATGGACTCCATCAGTCAGACTACAACAGACCAGGGCCTCCATCAGTCAGACTACAACAGACCAGGGACTCCATGTCAGACTACAACAGACCAGGGCCTCCATCAGTCAGACTACAACAGACCAGGGCCTCCATCAGTCAGACTACAACAGACCATGGCATCCATCAGTCAGACTACAACAGACCAGGGCCTCCATCAGTCAGACTATAACAGACCAGGGACTCCATCAGTCAGACTACAACAGACCAGGGCCTCCATCAGTCAGACTACAACAGACCAGGGACTCCATCAGTCAGACTACAACAAACCAGGGCCTACATCAGTCAGACTACAACAGACCAGGGCCTCCATCAGTCAGACTACAACAGACCAGGGCCTCCATCAGTCAGACTACAACAGACCAGGGACTCCATCAGTCAGACTACAACAGACCAGGGCCTCCATCAGTCAGACTACAACAGAACAGGGACTCCATCAGTCAGACTACAACAGACCATGGCCTCCATCAGTCAGACTACAACAGACCAGGGACTCCATCCGTCAGACTTCAGAGCAATAATACCTCTCTATTCTCTGTCTTCATCAGATAGCAGGTTTTAACATACCTGTTAAGCACTACAACCACTGTGAAGTTGGCCAATGTGGTTAGGGAGAGCCAAATACACAAAGGTCCCTACCACTAGTGAGTACATAGTGGATGGTATCTTAATGACGACTTTCTCTATGATCTTAAATCAACCAATAGGTGATGAGACCTGTGTGTTGTTGTAATGCCTACTCTCATATCTAGGCCTCTACCAAATGTTAATGAATGATATTTGAAGAATGACGCCCATAGTCCTGATGTACCTCCTCCTGTTTCCTCTGACAATAACCAATCCACCTAGCCACCTGTCAGATTGATCGACTGTCACTCACAGCCCACATGATCTACCTGCTAGCGTTTAGCTGTCTATAGTCACAGCCCACCTGATCTACCTGCTAGAGTTTAGCTGTCTATAGTCAGAGCCCACCTGATCTACCTGCTAGAGTTTAGTTGTCTATAGTCACAGCCCACCTGATCTACATGCTAGAGTTTAGCTGTCTATAGTCAGAGCCCACCTGATCTACCTGCTAGCGTTTAGCTGTCTATAGTCACAGCCCACCTGATCTACCTGCTAGAGTTTAGCTGTCTATAATCACAGCCCACCTGATCTACCTGCTAGCGTTTAGCTGTCTATAGTCAGAGCCCACCTGATCTACCTGCTAGTGTTTAGCTGTTTTATAGTCACAGCCCACCTGATCTACCTGCTAGAGTTTAGTTGTCTATAGTCACAGCCCACCTGATCTACCTGCTAGAGTTTAGTTGTCTATAGTCACAGCCCACCTGATCTACCTGCTAGAGTTTAGCTGTCTATAGTCACAGCCCACCTGATCTACCTGCTAGAGTTTAGCTGTCTATAGTCACAGCCCACCTGATCTACCTGCTAGAGTTTAGCTGTCTATAGTCACAGCCCACCTGATCTACCTGCTAGCGTTTAGTTGTCTATAGTCACAGCCCACCTGATCTACCTGCTAGAGTTTAGTTGTCTATAGTCACAGTCCACCTGATCTACCTGCTAGAGTTTAGTTGTCTATAGTCACAGCCCACCTGATCTACCTGCTGGAGTTTAGTTGTCTATAGTCACAGCCCACCTGATCTACCTGCTAGCGTTTAGTTGTCTATAGTCACAGCCCACCTGATCTACCTGCTAGCGTTTAGTTGTCTATAGTCACAGCCCACCTCATCTACCTGCTAGCGTTTAGCTGTCTATAGTCACAGCCCACCTGATCTACCTGCTAGAGTTTAGTTGTCTATAGTCACAGTCCACCTGATCTACCTGCTAGAGTTTAGTTGTCTATAGTCATAGTCCACCTGATCTACCTGCTAGAGTTTAGTTGTCTATAGTCACAGCCCACCTGATCTACCTGCTAGAGTTTAGCTGTTTATAGTCACAGCCCACCTGATCTACCTGCTAGAGTTTAGTTGTCTATAGTCACAGCCCACCTCATCTACCTGCTAGAGTTTAGTTGTCTATAGTCACAGCCCACCTCATCTACCTGCTAGAGTTTAGTTGTCTATAGTCACAGCCCACCTGATCTACCTGCTAGCGTTTAGTTGTCTATAGTCACAGCCCACCTCATCTACCTGCTAGCGTTTAGCTGTCTATAGTCACAGCCCACCTGATCTACCTGCTAGAGTTTAGTTGTCTATAGTCACAGCCCACCTGATCTACCTGCTAGAGTTTAGTTGTCTATAGTCACAGCCCACCTGATCTACCTGCTAGAGTTTAGTTGTCTATAGTCACAGCCCACCTGATCTACCTGCTAGAGTTTAGTTGTCTATAGTACATTTAACATTTTAACATTTAAGTCATTTAGCAGACGCTCTTATCCAGAGCGACTTACAAATTTACAGACCACCTGATCTACCTGCTAGCGTTTAGCTGTCTATAGTCAGAGCCCGCCTGATCTACCTGCTAGAGTTTAGCTGTCTATAGTCACAGCCCACCTGATCTACCTGCTAGAGTTTAGTTGTCTATAGTCACAGCCCACCTGATCTACCTGCTAGAGTTTAGTTGTCTATAGTCAGAGCCCGCCTGATCTACCTGCTAGAGTTTAGCTGTCTATAGTCACAGCCCACCTGATCTACCTGCTAGAGTTTAGTTGTCTATAGTCACAGCCCACCTGATCTACCTGCTAGAGTTTAGTTGTCTATAGTCACAGCCCACCTGATCTACCTGCTAGAGTTTAGTTGTCTATAGTCACAGCCCACCTGATTTACCTGCTAGAGTTTAGTTGTCTATAGTCACAGCCCACATGATCTACCTGCTAGCGTTTAGCTGTCTATAGTCACAACCCACCTGATCTACCTGATAGCGTTTAGCTGTCTATAGTCACAGCCCACCTCATCTACCCTCTTGTGTTAAGTTGTTTATAGTCAAACGGTCAATAATGATGTGACCTGGTTTGAGGTGTAAAAATAGTCAGTGTTGGCCCAAACATAATTAACACCATCGCTCAGCAGAGCTCCAATAACCGGCTGTCAGCCCACATGAGCGATCGCTCTTCAGCTCGTCCGACAGAGGAATATTGTTCGTCCAAAGACCACTTCATCATGTACATCATCCACAGATACACTCCCTGTACGGTTCGTAATCTCTGCCAAACACTGCTCCCTCTTTATTGATGTCTTAGAACTGTGTTTTCCTCATCTAATGTGAGTTTTGAAAACGTAAACCAGTGTTTGCTGGGCATGCAACACATTTATCTGTTTACTTTCTCCCCTCTCCTCTTAATGTCTCCCAACTCTTCCCTTTTTATCTATCTCTTTCTCCCCTCTCCTCTTAATGTCTCCCAACTCATCCCCTTTTTATCTATCTCTTTCTCCCCTCTCCTCTTAATGTCTCCCAACTCATCCCCTTTTTATCTATCTCTTTCTCCCCTCTCCTCTTAATGTCTCCCAACTCTTCCCCTTTTTATCTATCTCTTTCTCCCCTCTCCTCTTAATGTCTCCCAACTCCTCCCCTTTTTATCTATCTCTTTCTCCCCTCTCCTCTTAATGTCTCCCAACTCTTCCCCTTTTTATCTATCTCTTTCTCCCCTCTCCTCTTAATGTCTCCCAACTCCTCCCCTTTTTATCTATATCTTTCTTCCCTCTCCTCTTAATGTCTCCCAACTCTTCCCCTTTTTATCTATCTCTTTCTCCCCTCTCATCTTAATGTCTCCCAACTCCTCCCCTTTTTATCTATCTCTTTCTCCCCTCTCCTCTTAATGTCTCCCAACTCTTCCCCCTTTTTATCTATCTCTTTCTCCCCTCTCATCTTAATGTCTCCCAACTCATCCCCATTTTATCCATATCTTTCCTCCCTCTCCTCTTAATGTCTCCCAACTCTTCCCCTTTTTATCCATATCTTTCTTCCCTCTCCTCTTAATGTCTCCCAACTCTTCCCCTTTTTATCTATCTCTTTCTCCTCTCTCTGCCTGCTCTCCCCAGTTTCTCAATCTCTTTCATCTGTCCCTATTTCTCTCCCTATTTTTCCCTCTATCCCTCTCCATGTGCTCTCGTCAGTCTTAGCTACAGTAGATAATAAACTCTATTAGGTAGAAGGTCCTCAGAGTTCACACTCCTGCTATAAGGCCAGAGCCAAACTCTGGACAGACGCTAAGTCTTTCCCATTGGCCACGACTGCTCTACCATTCAGTGAGTGTTCCGCTGGCATTCCACTTAGTAAGGTAAGTTCTGAAAGGCAACCACTTAGAATGGATCTTCCCTGTCCTGGCATTCCAGAGCTGAAGACCTACTGCCAAGATCACTGATTGAAACCTCCTTCAGCCTGCCTGTCACTACCTCTGCTCTCCCCCTCTCTCCCCCTTTTCTTCCTTCTCTCCACACCCCAGACTCTAATAAATCAGCTCCCTAGAGAAAGGGGGGTGAGGGGAGAGAGATCTGGAGGATAGGGAGAAAATGGTAGAGAGAAAGAAAGAGAGAGAAATAGAGTGGGTAAGTTCTTCTTCAGAATGTGAATGGTTCTTGGCACTCCACAGCACAAACAAGCCATTCTGATGGAGAGGGTGTTGTTGTTTTTTTCTACATTGAGCTTTTGTTGACCTGACCTTAAACGTTACAGAGTACATTTCTAACAGCTCTCCGGCTAACTTTAACTCCACATATACAACTCTCCAAACTTTTCCTCATCACTCTGTAGTTCTACAATGCCAAGAGTAATCTATTATGCTGTTTGAATGCTTCAGATAATTGGGTCCCTATATTGTTGTTTTAGAAATTCTATGCTAGAATTGATTGGACAATTTGTGAATTTGAAGAGTTTAATTTAAGAGAACTGAATTGCACAGACATGAAAAAAATGCCTTTATGCGTAACATCAATGAACACCATGTTTCTCATCTCAAGTTGGTAAATTAAGGTCCATTCATATTGGAACAAATGGCTCTTTCCTTGGGCTGTTGAGCCATTCATTTCTACAGACAGGAGTTTAGCTGATTAGGAAGAAGAGGGTGGCTGATTTGATCTATTGTTCATAGTTGAGTCGAGCATCAGCTCATGTGTTCTTGTTTTCATGACCTGTCATTCACTCATCATGCACACACATCTGTTTTTATTTTCTCCTATGTGGAATGCAGTGTTTGGTTTTTGCCAGACATAATGGGACCCATCTCATCCAAAAAGTTATACTTTTGACTCATATGTCCAAAGAAATGCTACCAAAAGTCTTCCAGGTGCTTTTGGACAAACTTGAGTCAACTTTTTGGACGAGATGGGTCTGGCGAAAACCAAACACTGCATTCCACGGTAAGACCCTCATACCAATGGTGGTTTGGTGGTTTGGGGATGCTTTGCTGCCTCAGAACCTGGACGACTCACCTTAATAGAAGGAAGCCATCTGTTTGTGAGCTGAAGCTCAAGCATAACTTGGTCATGCAGCAAGACAATCAAGTCTACATGAAAATGGTTAAAAAGCAACAAATCTGAAATTTTGGAATGGCCTAATCAAAGTCCAGACCTAATCCCAATTGAGATGTTGGGGCAGGACTTGAAATGAGCAGTTCATGCTAGAAAACCCACAAATGTCACTGAGTTAAAGCAGTTCTGCACGCAAGAGTGGGACAAAATTCATCCACATCGATATGAGAGACTAATCAACAACTACAGGAAGTGCTTGGTTGGAGTCATTGCAGTTAAAAGTGGCTTAACCAGTAATTGAGTGTAACGGGGCAATAATTTTTTCAAAATAGAGAAGATCAGAAAGTGGAAAAACACGTTTTCACAGCTCTGTATGTCTTACATCTTCCTTTCTGCCTATACATGCATTCTATTTCACCGTGCCAATAGAATGAAAATAGAAGAAGACTTTTAGTACACTGTGAAGAGGAACCCTGTAAAGATCCTGTATGTAATGTACTGTATTTGGGTATTACAGTACAGAATCCTCATAGACAGAGTCGAGGTGCTTCAGTCAACCTTGAACTTGCAACCTTAGTAGTCCAACGCTCTAACCACTAGGCTACCCTGCCGCCCCACATAACGTCAGTAGTAAGTCATTAACATGGAGATAGGAATACCATAACACATTCCTAGTCCTCAACGACCCAAATCTAGGAATCCTTCTTGCCACATCAGATGGCACAAAATGGGAGAGAAAACAGAACCTGTTGGGGCTAGGGGGGCACAAGGAGTTCCCTAAAGGGAACACCCCCTTCCATTCAGCTGAAACAAATATTCTTTAGAAATATTTAACTTTCACACATTAACAAGTCCAATACAGCAAATGAAAGATAAACATCTTGTTAATCTACCCATCGTGTCCGATTTTTAAAAATGTTTTACAGTGAAAACACAACGTATATTTATGTTAGATGACAACCAAATTCAAAAACACACAGAGCGATATTTCACAGTCACAAAAGCATAAATATAGATAAAACGAATCACTAACCTTTGATTATTTCCATCTAATGACACTCATAGGACATCATGTTATACATGTATTGTGTGTTTTGTTCGACAATGTGCATATATATATATAAAAAACTGCACGTTACGTGCAGTAATATTTTGATTCCAAAACATCCGGTGATTTTGCAGAAATAATCACAATAAACATTGATAAAAGATGCAAGTGTTATTCACAGAATTAAAGATAAATGTATCCTCTATGCAACCGCTGTGTCAGATTTAAACAAAAACTTTACAGAAAAATAATAATCTGAGAACGGCGCTCAGAACCCAAAGAAATAGCCGCGATTTTGGAGTCAACAGAAGCTACAAAAAACACTATAAATATTAACTTACCTTTGAATATCTTCATCAGAAGGCAGTTCCAGGAATCCCAGTTCGACAATAAATGGCTGATTTGTTCCATAAAGGTCCAAAAAGCCCATAATTTAGCCACTTGTTGTTAGCTTGTTCAATCCTCAAAAAAGCACGAGCAATTCCTCCAGACAAAAACTCAAAAAGTTCCGTTACAGATCGTAGAAACAAGTCAAATGATGTATGCAATCCATATAAGAAAAGCATAGGAATGCAAGAACACTCTCTCGTGACCGCACGTAATGAAACCGAGGCTTTCTGCCAGACCTGTCATGTTTGTCATTTATTATCATGTCTTGTCCCTGTGCTCCCCATGCTATTCGTTTCCCTCTGCTGGTCTTATTTGGTTCTTTCCCTCCTATCCCTCTCTCTCCCCCTCCCTCTCTCACTCTCTCGCTCTCTCTTCTCTCTGTCGTTCCGTTCCTGCTCCCAGCTGTTCCTATTCCCCTAATCATCATTTAGTCTTCCCACACCTGTTCCCGATCCTTTCCCCTGATTAGATTCCCTATTTATTCCTTTGTAATCTGTTCCTGTGCCGTCGGTTCCTTGTTTTGTATTCCATGCTGTGGTTGCGTTTCGCCCTGTCCTGTCGTGTTTTTTTGCCGTGATTGTGTATCACCCTGTCCTGTCGTGTTTTGTGCCTTCTTCAGACGCTGCGTGTGAGCAGGTGTCTCAGTCGACTACGGCCTGCGCCTAAGCGACCTGCAGTCTGTGGCCGCTTCTCCAGTTGTTTTTTCCCTCTACAAATCTAGAGGATTTCAGTTATTCCGTTTTGAGCATTAATAAACTCTGTTTCTGTTAAGTCGCGTTTGGGTCCTCTTTCACCTGCATGACAGAAGGAACCGACCAAGGAATGGACCAGCGACTTCAGACGCTCGTTACACTGCCGTCGAGTTCCAAGGAGCCATGCTCGGCAGACACGAGCAGGAATTGTCTGCTGCTCGCCATGCCGTGGAGAACCTGGCCGCTCAGGTTTCCGACCTCTCTGGACAGTTCCAGAGTCTACGTCTCGTGCCACCTGTTACTCCTGGCCTGCCGAGCCTCCAGAACCCAGGGTTAATAACCCACCTTGCTACTCCGGGCAGCCCACTGAGTGCCGCTCCTTTCTCACGCAGTGTGAGATTGTGTTCTCTCTCCAACCCCACACATACTCTAGAGAGAGAGCTCGGGTTGCTTACGTCATTTCACTCCTTACTGGCCGGGCTCGAGAATGGGGCACAGCTATCTGGGAGGCAAGGGCTGATTGCTCTAACAGATTCCAGAACTTTAAAGAGGAGATGATTCGGGTTTTTGACCGTTCAGTTTTTGGTGAGGAGGCTTCTAGGGCCCTGGCTTCCTTATGCCAAGGTGAACGGTCCATAACGGATTATTCCATTGAGTTTCGCACTCTTGCTGCCTCTAGTGAGTGGAACGAGCCGGCGCTGCTCGCTCGTTTTCTGGAGGGACTCCACGCAGCGGTTAAGGATGAGATTCTCTCCCGGGAGGTTCCTTCAGATGTGGACTCTTTGATTGCTCTCGCCATCCGCATAGAACGACGGGTAGATCTTCGTCACCGGGCTCGTGGAAGAGAGCTCGCATCAACGGTGTTTCCCTGCTCCGCATCGCAACCATCTCCCTCCTCTGGCTTTGAGACTGAGCCCATGCAGCTGGGAGGGATTCGCATCTCGAATAAGGAGAGGGAACGGAGGATCACCAACCGCCTGTGCCTCTATTGCGGAGTTGCTGGACATTTTGTTAATTCATGTCCAGTAAGAGGCCAGAGCCCATCAGTAAGCGGAGGGCTACTGGTGAGCGCTACTACTCAGTCCTCTTCATCTAGATCTTGTACTACTATGTCGGTCCATCTACGCTGGACCGGTTCGGGTGCTACATGCAGTGCCTTGATTGACTCTGGGGCTGAGGGTTGTTTCATGGACGAAGCATGGGTTCGGAAACATAACATTCCTTTCAGACCGTTAGACAAGCCTACGCCCATGTTCGCCTTAGATGGTAGTCATCTTCCCAGTATCAAATTTGAGACACTACCTTTAACTCTCACAGTATCTGGTAACCACAGTGAGACTATTTCTTTTTTGATTTTCCGTTCACCGTTTACACCTGTTGTTTTGGGTCATCCCTGGCTAGTATGTCATAATCCTTCTATTAATTGGTCTAGTAATTCTATCCTATCCTGGAACGTTTCTTGTCATGTGAAGTGTTTAATGTCTGCCATCCCTCCCGTTTCTTCTCTCCCTACTTCTCAGGAGGAACCTGGCGATTTGACAGGAGTGCCGGAGGAATATCATGATCTGCGCACGGTCTTCAGTCGGTCCCGAGCCAACTCCCTTCCTCCTCACCGGTCGTATGATTGTAGTATTGATCTCCTTCCAGGGACCACGCCTCCTCGAGGTAGACTATACTCTCTGTCGGCTCCCGAACGTAAGGCTCTCGAGGATTATTTGTCTGTGTCTCTTGACGCCGGTACCATAGTGCCTTCTTCTTCTCCGGCCGGGGCGGGGTTCTTTTTGTTAAGAAGAAGGACGGTACTCTGCGCCCCTGCGTGGATTATCGAGGGCTGAATGACATAACGGTTAAGAATCGTTATCCGCTTCCCCTTATGTCATCAGCCTTCGAGATTCTGCAGGGAGCCAGGTGCTTTACTAAGTTGGACCTTCGTAACGCTTACCATCTCGTGCGCATCAGAGAGGGGGACGAGTGGAAAACGGCGTTTAACACTCCGTTAGGGCATTTTGAGTACCGGGTTCTGCCGTTCGGTCTCGCCAATGCGCCAGCTGTTTTTCAGGCATTAGTTAATGATGTTCTGAGAGACATGCTGAACATTTTTGTTTTTGTCTATCTTGACGATATCCTGATTTTTCTCCGTCACTCGAGATTCATGTTCAGCACGTTCGACGTGTTCTACAGCGCCTTTTAGAGAATTGTCTCTACGTAAAGGCTGAGAAGTGCTCTTTTCATGTCTCCTCCGTTACTTTTCTCGGTTCCGTTATTTCCGCTGAAGGCATTCAGATGGATTCCGCTAAGGTCCAAGCTGTCAGTGATTGGCCCGTTCCAAGGTCACGTGTCGAGTTGCAGCGCTTTTTTAGGTTTCGCTAATTTCTATCGGCGTTTCATTCGTAATTTCGGTCAAGTTGCTGCCCCTCTCACAGCTCTTACTTCTGTCAAGACGTGTTTTAAGTGGTCCGGTTCCGCCCAGGGAGCTTTTGATCTTCTAAAAGAACGTTTTACGTCCGCTCCTATCCTCGTTACTCCTGACGTCACTAGACAATTTATTGTCGAGGTTGACGCTTCAGAGGTAGGCGTGGGAGCCATTCTATCCCAGCGCTTCCAGTCTGACGATAAGGTTCATCCTTGCGCTTATTTTTCTCATCGCCTGTCGCCATCTGAGCGCAACTATGATGTGGGTAACCGTGAACTGCTCGCCATCCGCTTAGCCCTAGGCGAATGGCGACAGTGGTTGGAGGGCGACCGTTCCTTTTGTCGTTTGGACAGACCATAAGAACCTTGAGTACATCCGTTCTGCCAAACGACTTAATGCCCGTCAAGCTCGTTGGGCGTTGTTTTTCGCTCGTTTCGAGTTTGTGATTTCTTACCGTCCGGGTAGCAAGAACACCAAGCCTGATGCCTTATCCCGTCTGTTTAGTTCTTCTGTGGCTTCTACTGATCTCGAGGGGATTCTTCCTTATGGGCGTGTTGTCGGGTTGACAGTCTGGGGAATTGAAAGACAGGTTAAGCAAGCACTCACGCACACTGCGTCGCCGCGCGCTTGTCCTAGTAACCTCCTTTTCGTTCCTGTTTCCACTCGTCTGGCTGTTCTTCAGTGGGCTCACTCTGCCAAGTTAGCTGGTCATCCCGGTGTTCGAGGCACTCTTGCGTCTATTCGCCAGCGCTTTTGGTGGCCGACTCAGGAGCGTGACACGCGCCGTTTCGTGGCTGCGTGTTCAGACTGCGCGCAGAAGAAGTCTGGTAATTTTTTTCTGCTTCTGCTCCTGGTCTTGCTGGGTCTCAGTCTGTTCCCTGCCATCGCATCTCTCCTGTTCTTGTCCCTGCCCTTGCTGTGTCTCAGTCTGTCCCTAGTTCTCATTTTTTTTTTAGAGTAGTACCCTAGTTTCCCTTTTTATCGTTTTTCGTTACGGTCCTGAGGAGAGGAGTGGGGTTCTTTCTCGGGACGTGCTGGACCGTTTGATCTATGATTTCCTCCGTTGCTGCCAGTGTTCCTCCTCGAGAGCGCCAGGAGGCGCTCGGTGAGTGGGGGGGTACTGTCATGTTTGTCATTTATTATCATGTCTTGTCCCTGTGCTCCCCATGCTATTCGTTTCCCTCTGCTGGTCTTATTTGGTTCTTTCCCTCCTATCCCTCTCTCTCCCCTCTCTCTCACTCTCTCGCTCTCTCTTCTCTCTGTCGTTCCGTTCCTGCTCCCAGCTGTTCCTATTCCCCTAATCATCATTTAGTCTTCCCACACCTGTTCCCGATCCTTTCCCCTGATTAGATTCCCTATTTATTCCTTTGTAATCTGTTCCTGTGCCGTCGGTTCCTTGTTTTGTATTCCATGCTGTGGTTGCGTTTCGCCCTGTCCTGTCGTGTTTTTTGCCGTGATTGTGTATCACCCTGTCCTGTCGTGTTTTGTGCCTTCTTCAGACGCTGCGTGTGAGCAGGTGTCTCAGTCGACTACGGCCTGCGCCTACCCGAAGCGACCTGCAGTCTGTGGCCGCTTCTCCAGTTGTTTTTTCCCTCTACAAATCTAGAGGATTTCAGTTATTCCGTTTTGAGCATTAATAAACTCTGTTTCTGTTAAGTCGCGTTTGGGTCCTCTTTCACCTGCATGACAAGACCACCCACTCAAAGAGCTATTATGAGCCCCACCTCTATAGTAGAATCATACAACCAGAATCTAAAGATGGTGACATCTTGTAGAAGCCATAGGAAGTGCATTCTCATCCATATCTAATGTGGACATCCAATGGCACTGTTTTCCTGTTTGGATTTCTTCTCAGGTTTTTGTCTGCCATATGAGTTCTGTTATACTCACAGACATAATTCAAACAGTTTTAGAAACGTCAGAGTGTTTTCTCTCCACCAGTAATAATACTATGCATATATTCCCATCTGGGAAAGAGTAGGAGGTCGTTTACTCTGGGCAAGCCTTTCATCCAAAAGTGAAAATGCTGCCCCCTGGCCTCAACAGATTCTCTTTAGTTCATGTTCCTATATTACAGTGTTGAATAACAGTGGTTAGCGCAGAAATTGAAGTGAGGCAGTGTTTCATTGTGCCGGTTCCTGTCCATTGAGCAGTGATTCAGTTCCCAAAGGAGAACTGGATTCAGTGGTGCGTGTGCATGCATGTCTTTATGCTTGGGTTTCAGTCTGTGTGTAACTGGAAAAAATTGTGTCTGAGGTCTCAAAGCTAATCCGCTAAGGAGAAGCCTGTGATGATCACATGTTTCATGTTGGTCATGTCAATGTACAGACTCACTCAACCGTCTGCACAATGTAGAGAGAGAGGGGACGAGAAGGAGTGAAAGCCCATGACAGGCAGTCGGAGGGAGACAATTGAACTGTGAGATATTACATTTTACTGTCTGCTTGGTCAATGCTAGACAACATGGAGCAGAGCTGTCCTTTTTTCCCTCTTCTTTTGCTACATTGGCTGCCAGACAAATGCTTGATTCCATTTAGAATGTGACAGAGGTCACTGGAGAAAGGAGAGAGCAAAGTGGGGCCAGGAGAGGATAGAGAGGAGAGAGGGGTGACCCGGGCTTCCTCTAAACTTTAATGTCTGCTACCTCTGTGGATGTGATGTAGCTCCCCAAGTCGACAAGGTAATTAACTGTTGTTCTGTAACACATATTTTGAAAATCTGAGATGACAGTGTTGTTAACAAAAGGCTTGTATTATATTTATTTCATTTCATTTGCGATTTTCATGAATAGGAAAAGTTTCTAGGGGTATTTATGTCCGCTGCGTTATGCTAATGCATTTGAGGCTATGATTACGATCCCGGATCTGGGATTGCTCGTCGCAAGAGGTTAATTTTTGGTTTTTGAATAACTTCCTTAAAACTTTGACTGAATGTTTCAATAAGACTTGTAGTAACACTGCTTTGGTAACTGTTTTCAATTCCAAGCACAAATAGGACACAAGGAAATGAATTAATCAAACGAACACATGCATTTTTTGATTGTGGGAAGACCTCAGTGAGATTTGAACCTGTGATCTTCTGTTTCCTATCCACAAAATGAATCCACAGCACCACCAGTATGGAGAGAGCATGCAATTGTTTTTAAACTCATACAAAGCTGTTCATTTTAGTCTATTCAAACAGACACCATTTCAAAGGAAACAAGGACTCATTAAGATCAGGTGAGGCCATTAGTGTGTGCGGCCAACACACCTAAACACACTTAATGACACACGATGCTGAGAACAGAATGTATTTGTTTTTCGATAACATTCTTAGAACGTTCTTTTTTTCATGTACCTCTTTATGGAAAGCTGTCTTAATGTTCTGAGAATATGACTTTAAACCACAAGAAAACCATGAGAAAACGATAAACCTGTAGGAAACGTTATACTGAAGTTTTGAAAGTCCCACAGCAGAATGTTATTTCTTAATGTTTTCAGGACAATTTGAGAACTTTACTTTCAATTGAACCAGGATGAAACCTGGTGGATAAGTTATGCTGAAGTATTGAATTTCCAAACGGAGACCTATGTTTCTTAACATTTTCTGAACGATTTGAGAACATTCCCAATATCAAACCAGTTGGAGAACGTTCTTAGAACATTACCAAACATGTTTTTTGAAATGTAACCATGTTTGAACTTTTAGGGAATGTTCTCTTCAAGTGATGAGGTACCAATCAAATATTGTTATTTTGTCAAATTCCTAAAATGTGTTGGAATGTTCCAAAGCCAAGGAACTACCTTGCACCATTCCCAGACATTGTGGGAAGTGTGTAGCAAAATGACCATAGGACAACCACACTCTCACCAAGCTCTAAGAAACATGTGGCTCTCAGCACGTTATGTGCTAGCTGGGTCCTGACATTACCAATAGCAGCTTTGATGTGATGGATGCCATTGGATGGTATCTGCTCTTTCATCAACATGAAATACTTGGGTCCTTCCACCAATTCTGTCTCTTTGGAGAAGTTTAACTTGGTCCAAAAAAGGTTGGATTTCATCTCATTTTAACACTGTCAGAAAGAGCACATGTTCAACTTCATAAACAAAAGTTTTCCCATCTCGAGGATAGCATGACAGAAAAACAGTAAAAATCCTACACCGGTTAGCTCCTCTGACTTCCATGACCACCAATTAAGTTTCTACACTGGCAACGTAAAACAAGTAATGAGAAGTCACAATAATATCTCTCAATCTGCCTCTCCCCTATTTGACAGGGCAACTAATCATCTTCAGAAGAGTCAGAGTTGGAGTCAGCTGTTTTTGTACTTAGTGGGCCATGACTGAAAATGGACCAATGAGAAAACATCACAACAGAGATAACCAACAGTTATTCCTGCAATGTCATCAATATCAGAGCACAAACTCCTTTGTGAATTAGTAAAGGACAAAGCCTAATTACTTAACTAAACACCCAGCTCTGTCCCCCAGACTTCCTCCCAGACTTCCCCTAGACTTCCTCCTAGACCTCCTCCCAGACCTCCTCACAGACATCCTCCCAACCCCCCTCGACAGCTCAGTTTCCCAGACCTCCTCCCAACCCTCATCCCAGACCTCCTCACAGACCTCAGCTTAGACCTCCTCCCAGACCACCACCTAGACCTAATCACAGACCTCTTTCCAGACCTCCTCCCAACCCCCCTCCCCAGCTCAGTCTCCCAGACCTCCTCCCAGACCTCCTCCCAGATCTCCTCCTAGACCTCCTCCCAGACCTCCTCCCAGACCTCCTCCCAGATCTCCTACCAGACCTCCTCCTAGACCTCCTCCCAGACCTCCTCCCAGATATCCTACCAGACCACCTCCTAGACCTCCTCACAGTCCTCTTCCCAGAACTCCTCCCAACCCCCTCCCCAGCTCAGTCTCCCAGACCTCCTCCCAGACCTCCCCTAGACCTCCTCCCAGACCACCACACATACCTTCTCATAGACATCCTCCCAGACCTCCTCCCAGATCTCCTCCCAGACCTCCTGTTCGAAAGTCAGAGTAATGCTTCTTCTGACCTGCTCATCGCATAGTTCTGACTGGAAACCTGGAGATTAACTCCACATTAACTTCATTGTAATGAGTTTCTGTTTTGTTCTGCTCCGCTAAATCTCTTAAGTAAAGGCCAGTGACCCCGTGCCTTTGTAGATGAACGTAGTCACTCCTTGACACATGGCCATGATTAACATAGTTACACCTTATGACACACAGTCATGCCCCTACTGATTACCAAATGTCTAGAGTCTGATTTAAAAACAACACTTTGACATTTAACCTACTAATAGGGGGTAAGAAATATATTGGTGACCATCATGTTCTCAGGAATTACATTTGTTACAGTAGGTAGATGTGTTAAAAAGTGTGTGTTTGTGTAACTGTGGTCAAAGTCCTGTTCACAGCTTAGCTTCCTCCACTATCTGACTGCCCCATACTGGGCTCGAACCAGTGATGCTCTGCTTCGTAACACACGTGACCACGTTCCTTGTGGAGTGAGCTTACGGTACATTCTTGCACACGAACGCACACACACACTCTCAGCTCCTCTTTTATGAACCATGAAGGCTTTCGCTTCACTTTATACATCTGTGCCTCCAGTGGAATCCATCCACAAAACATTTGTTGTTTCTTTCCCTGGGAAATTAGGTTTGGTTAGAGTGCTTTTTGAAAGGGTGGAAATAAACGCAGGGTTTGAATGTTAAGCGCCAGCCCTTTGCTCTAGAGACGACTACTTGTCCTTAATAGGCATTTTGTTTCGAATTTCAATTCGATGGAAAAGCTTCATTCCTCTGAATAATATGAACAGAGACAGAGTTCCTTGGAGGGCTCGCCGTTTCTCTACTTCACAGGCTACAGGATAAAGCAGCGTTGTGTGTGTGCGTTTGTGTGTATGCCATGCTCAAGGATGAAAAGATGTTCTAATAAACATTCAACAATGACCTCTATTGTACCAAGTGAAATATACACTGAAGCCTAAAAGGCCGAACTCGGCTTTCGCACAATAAAACAAGCAATGGAAACATCAGATCTGATTTTGTCATCACATGATTAAGTCCAGATGGGTTGTCTTCTACATATGTTAAAAAATCATAAACTTTCAAGGCACAGGAATGTATTTTTCCTCATTCTAGGCTGGTATGTACTCTTTCACCAGAGAGTCTTACAGCAGACTCTGTTGCTTGTCACTGTGGTCCCTTGTGACCTGTGTTTAAAGACGGGGTCTCATCAGCCCAGCAACCGCTGGCTTCACTGCACATGACCCCACACACCCTGAAAGCATGCAGGCACGCACACACGCACGCACACACGCACGCACGCACACACACGCACACCACACACACACACACCCAACCATCATACACAAGCCAGTCATGAGACAGAACAGTGCTAACAGACTCACAAACACACACTTCAAGATTGAGCCCCAGGGAAAAGTAGGGATATTGAGAAAGAGAGGGATCCTTTCTTTGCTGGAGCTTCGTTAGAAAATACATTATTTATATAAATGGGACTTCCTGGTTGAAATAAAGGTTGAATAAAGACAGTCCTCTCTACACACAGTGCTGTACACACACACACACTGAGTTCTGTGGAGACAAAGAGTTCAGTCTATCTCCTGTTTTATCACATCTCGACTCAAGCCCCAATCAGGGCAGATCTCTCAAGGCCCTCAGCTGTCAGCAGCCTCATGCCTGCTTTTAGGTGTGTCTGTGTCTCTGTGTGTGTTTATTTTGGTGTGTAACAGTGTCTTATGCTATGAATGGTGCTTTGAAATGATCTTTCAGTCATACTTTATTTGGATAGTCCAGATTTTCATGCTCTCAACTAACTATCTGTTGATAAGCAGGTGCTTGCTCAGGTTAGGTTTAGAGCTGGGGTTAGTAGATGGTTGAAATATGATTTCATTTTTTAATTTACTTAACCAGGTAAGTAGGGATGACACAGAATCTAACCCCAGTGCAGGAACATCAATCAGCGGAAATTTCAGAGCGCCACCTATAGTTTTCGATAAAACTCAAACTTTCATTAAAACACACATGCAAGGTACTGTATTAAAGCTACACTCGTTGTGAATCTAGCCACCAAGTCAGAATTGTAAAATGCTTTAAGGCGAAAGCATGAGAAGCTATTATCTGATAGCATGCACCCCCCAAAATACCGGAACGTCACCTAAACAACAGTCGGCGCTACCCAAAACGCAGAAATAAAATATAAAACATTCATTACCTTTGACGAGCTTCTTTGTTGGCACTCCTATATGTCCCATAAACATCACAATTGGTTCTTTTTCCCGATTAAATCCGTCATTGTATACCCAAAATGTCATTTGCTGCAGACCGGTCTGATCCAGGAAAATGCCCCTTTACAAGACGCAACGTCACTTTTTAAAATTACAAAAGTTGTCTATAAACTTTTACAAATCACTTCAAATTACTTTTCTAAACCAACTTTAGGTATGAATAAACGTTAATAATCTATAAAACTGATCACGGGGCGATCTGTATTCGATAGCAGCAAGTCTTGAAATCATCATCCATGTTTTCAATTTCACAACATCCTGGGGTGAGCCCCAAGAAAGGAAGTGCCTATACGTCATCTAACCAAGGATAAAACAGCCAAAAAATGCCAGTACTGGCGACATCGTGTGGAAGCTGTAGGCATTGTAATGGGGGCCTCGTTTTTTGTCTGTTGCCTTAGACAATACATTGACTGGCGGATGAATATTTTTTTGTGTTTTTGGAGAACAGTTTTCCCTGGGATTTTTACTCCTAAACACGTTCTGTTATAGCCACAGGCACGATTTAACCAGTTCTAGAGACTTCAGAGTGTTTTCTATACACACATACTTGTCATATGCATATACTATATTCCTGGCATGAGTAGCAGGATGTTGAAATGTTGCGCGATTTTTTACAAAAAGCTGCGAAAATTCGCATCATCCCTAACAGGTTTTTAAGAACAAATTCTTATTTACAATGAAGGCCTATCCCGGCCAAACCCTCACCCGGACGACGCTGGGCCAAATGTGCGCTGCCCTATGGGACTCCCAATCACAGCCGGTTGTGATACAGCCTGGAATAGAAACAGAGGCTGTAGTGACGCCTTAGACCGCTGGGCCAATCGGGAGCCATCTTAGTCTATACCGTTCTTTCAATGATATACTGTCATGACTTGGCCCTTTCTGGGTTTAGATCATGCATTCCCCCTCTCTCACTATCTCCTAGACCCAGGTTCTGTTAACTCAGGTCGCAAATTCTTGTTGAAAAATAATGAGTAAAGATGAAACTATTTGTGAAATTATGTAATGTGATGTTAAACCTTTAATGTGAGAGAATTGTATTCCCTTTAAAGTTCAACTAAGTCATTGACCCGCCCCCGTGAGCACAGACATGATCAGGCGTAATAGAACCGCCTTTTCTACTCTTACGAATTAAAGCCCCTCCTAAGAACATCCTCTTCAGAATGAGAAAACCCACAGCGTGAGCTGTGATTGCGAATTGTTTAGACCACGCATACCTTGTGTAAGCTGAGGTGGCACAGGTTTGAGTACTAAAACTAGAAAAGTATACCAAGTGGAGCATTGGCTACACGGTGTCACGAAATGGTTCAACTTGCGACTATCGATCCCTTCAGAATAAGAGCAAATCTTAGATACTAATTACTAGTCTGCAACTAGAAATTATGTAAACCTGGGACAAGAATGCCGACAACTGCTGAACCATCGATTCTATGAGAACCTTTCTGAATGGTACTATGAAGTACCCATTCTAACCATTAAATACTTAAATGCTCTTCAGGGAAACTGAAAGAGAGAAAGAGACTTGGATAAACTCTCCAGCAGAGAGACCAGATTCCAACAGAGACGATCACGACAACACATGGGCGTAAATATATATTGACTGCAATTATTCCCGAATGAGTGAGCGTTCATGTGAAAAGGATTAGCATTTCAATTAATATAATTATCAACTGTGTGTAGTGATCTCTTTTGTCTTTTTCCACACACCCACTTCCCTTTGTCCACCAAGCCATCATATCGGCTTAGCCCACTAGGGAATCTTCCCTGTCCTTGTTAGTAACCAATATCTACTGTGTTGTTTGTTTATGCATTTCTGTGATTATTTAGTTAGTTAGTAAATAAATGATTAAGCCAATTGGTGTATGGATGATTCATATTTTAGGCTGGGTTCGTGCAGATAACCAACAAGTTACAACGTTTGGAATGAGACTGATGTGAGGTAAAGAAGAATTCATTGATAGAAGACGAGTTGATCAGATATTAAAATATCTGAAGAGTTATATTTGGAATATTATAACTTTGTAATCTGGAGATTTTCAGTGGTGCCTGACATCCTAGTGGATTACATTTACATGATTAGTTTAATCATGTAATAATAATTACAGAGAATTGATTTGGTAAAATAACAGTCTTCACTTTAATGATGCCAAAGACACGACAATTAATAGAAAATATGTCTGTGTGATATGGTACAAAGCAACAGGTAAGGTTAGTCCTAAATCACATCTATAAACACACCTATAACACACTTATGTGACGACCCTCCCACTTTGTCTGCCGGATTCTTTCTCTTTGCTCTTGTTTTCCTTATTCGGATGTTGGTGGGTGGAGCCGGGAGGGTTGTCAGCATAATGGGACACACTTGGGCCCGGGTGTGTCCCGGAATAAATACACCTTTTCCCCATTCATGTAAGGAGACTCTCTCCATGCAGACACACTGTTTTATTTTGGTTGTGGCATTTTTTGTGGCCGTTTGTTTGGATTGGCACCTTTCAACACCCGTCATTATCAAAACTATGTACACAACCACTCACTTCACTACTGACTACATACACCATTGTTTATTGTATATAGGTTACTTCAGTTATTCAATATAGTTTTGATATTCCTATTCTTCATGTTGTCTCCCTTTTTGTTATGGGCTCGAGCTGGTTCGTGACAAGTGGGGGCTCATCCAGGATTTTGAAGGCATGTTTCTCACGTTGTGGTGCGAGTCATCCATGATCATAAGGTTGGTTCCTAGACATTTTGGCATATATCATTTTGTTTTATTACTAGTGTTAGGCTAACTGGTATGAGTATTTTGATTTGGAGAAAATGTGGAGTTATTGTTCAATAAACTCTGTAGGTGCTTTGTTTGCATCTTTTGTTACAGCTTGTTTGAGTTGTGATGTTTGGTAGTCCCAGTGTTGGTTGCCTTTGTTTGTTTGGTAAGCTTGCCACTGCAGTGGATAGTTGGTTGTGCTGCGTTGGAGAAAGTAGATGGGTCAGTTTCCAGGCCCCTGCCCAGGCTGGAAACTCTTGCTCTACTCGCTGTTGGGACATCGGTCTGAGGTGAGTACAATCTGCTGTGTACCTCAATGGGAGATTTGGGTAGGGTAGTGTCATTTGCAACCCGGAGCTATAGCCTTTCTTTTCCCCTGTTAGGCTTAGCGACGTGTTTCACTTTTGAATAAGTTGGGCACGGTTATTTTGTGTGTTATTTTTGTGTGGTGTCCGTGGACTGAGCAGCTGTCTCGGGGCACATCCGTGGCTTGGGGGGAATCTGCCAGTGTGCTGGTTTTACTTTCCATGTTAGAGGGCTACAGTGCGTAATTCCCCACCGTGAATCCGCACAAAGACCAGTCTTGAGTTATTGTAGGATTTGGGGAAGACCCATATATATCTCATCTCTTTCCTGTGGTGCCCGTGTGATTGGTGTTTCCCTTGTTGTGGTCCGGGCTGGTGTATTCAGCAGAGGGGAAGAGCGAGATCATTTTTTTTGTATTTATTTTAGTATTTACTGGCGTCTAATGTAGACTATTTCATTCACTTTCCATCAGAGGAACTGTTAGAATTATGTACTAAATGTCATGCCTTGGTCTTAGTATTTTGTGTTTCCTATAATTATTTGTTCAGGCCAGGGTGTGACATGGGTTTATTGTGTTGTCATATTGGGGTTTTTGTAGTCATCGGGATTGTGGCTGATTAGGGGTGTGTCTAGCATAGGCTTGGCTGCCTGAGGCGGTTCTCCATCAGAGTCAGGTGATTTTCATTGTCTCTGATTGGGAACCATATTTAGGTAGCCTGGGTTTCACTGTGTATTTTGGTGGGTGATTGTTCCTGTCTCTGTGTAGTGTTCACCAGATAGGCTGTGATAGGTTTTCTCGTTCCATTTGTTGTTTTTGTCATATTTATAGTTATTTCATGTATCACTTTTCTTCATTAAAGAACATGAGTAACCACCACGCTGCATTTTGGTCCGACTCTCGTTCAACAGATGAACGCTGTTACACTAAAGAACAGCTGTTGGTCAAGGGCAGTCAAGTCTGGAGTGAACCAAGGGCTATATCTGTTCTTTGTTTAAACATTTTTTGAAAGGGGCATGCTTATTTAAGATGGTGAGGAAAGCACTTTTAAAGAACAACCAGGCATCCTCTACTGAAGGGATGAGGTCAATATCCTTCCAGGATACCAGGGCCAGGTCGATAAAAAGGCCTACTCGCAGAAGTGTTTGAGGGGATGAGGGGTGGTCGTTTGACCCATAACGGATGCAGGCAATGAGGCAATGATCGCCGAGATCCTGGTTGAAAACAGCAGAGGTATATTTGGAGGGCAAGTTGGTCAGGATGATCTCTACAAGGGTGCCCATGTTTACTGATTTTGGGTTGTACATGGTAGGTTCCTTGATAATTTGTGTGAGATTGAGGGCATCTAGCTTAGATTGTAGGATGGTTGGGGTGTTAAACATATCCCAATTTAGGTCACATAGCAGTACGAACTCTGACGATAGATGGGGGGCAATCAATTCACATATGATGTCCAGGGCAGAGCTGGGAGCTGAGGGGGGTCTATAACAAGTGGCAACAGTGAGGGACTTATTTCTGGAGAGATGGATCGTTAAAAGTAAAAGCTCGAACCGTTTGGGCATAGACCTAGATAGCCTGCAGAGTTCTGTCATATTATCTCTACAGTAGATTGCAATTCCGCCCCCTTCAGAAGTTCAGTCTTGATGGAAAAAGTTGTAATTGGGGATAGAAATTTCAGAATTTTTGGTGGCATTCCTATACCAGGGGCCCGGGTGTGTCCCTGGATGAATCCACCTCTTCCCCATTCATTGAGGAGACTCCATTCAGTGGCACTTTTGTGACCATTTTGTTTATTTGCGTTGGTAACTTTCAACACCCCTCTTTCTCACATCCATGCACGCAACCACTCACTTACACTACTGACTACATACACCATTGTTTATTGTATATAGCTTACTTCAGTTATTAAATATTTTTGTTGTTATTCTGTATCTCCATGTTGTCTCCCTTTTTGTTACAAGTCGGTCCATGACACTTAAAACGCACCTATAGCGCACCTATAACACACCTATAACGCACCTATAACGCACCTATAACGCACCTATAACGCACCTATAACACATCTACAACACACCTATAGCGCACCTATAACACACCTATAACACACCTATAACGCACCTATAACACACCTATAACACATCTACAACACACCTATAGCGCACCTATAACGCACCTATAACACACCTATAACACATCTACAACACACCTATAATACACCTAGAATACACCTATAATACACCTAGAATACACCTATAATACATCTATAATACACCTAGAATACACCTATAATACATTTATAATACACCTGGAATACACCTAGAATACACCTATAATACACCTATAATACACCTATAATACATTTATAATACACCTATAATACACCTATAATACACCTATAATACATCTATAATACACCTATAAGACATCTATAATACTTTTATAATACTTTTATAATACACCTATAATACATCTATAATACTTCTATAATATTCCTATAAAACAACACTCAATGCAGTGAAGAGACATTCACAAAATAAAACGTCACACCTAAAGTTAAAGGATGGACAGAAGGAATATGTATTAAATGAGTATGACTCCTGTTGGTTTTGACTGTGTTATTCCTAGTGTTATTCCTAGTGCTCGGCTTGAGATTGTGTGAGTATTGAAACCATTTCCATGATAAGGTTTCTGTTCCATGATCGCTATTTCAGACAAATCAATTGAACAACAGAAACTGTTTTCCATTTGAACCTGCCTATGTCCCTATAGCATAGAGAAAGTCATAGATAGGTCAATTCCGAGCCATCTGCATACCAGACTCCGGGTAAATCCCTATAATTTTGAGATCAGTCATCACTAGATAGTCATGTTGGAAAGGACAAAATAAATATTAATATAATAATAATAATAATAATAATATATGCCATTTAGCAGACACTTTTAACCAAAGCGACTTACAGTCATGTGTGCATACATTCTACGTATGGGTGGTCCCGGGAATCGAACCCACTACCCTGGCGTTACAAGAGCCATACTCTACCAACTGAGCTACAGAAAGACCACATTGTAAGAACTGATGAATAAGTAGGACAACCTTTTTTTCCTTACTTTAAGGGGTTATGGTCAGGGGTTAAGGGTTAATGTTAGGGTTAGTGGTTGAAATGTGGGTATGTGGTGAGAAAGTACTGTACCAACTGCTCTAACATGGCCAGGTAGTGGAGACTGGCTTGTTGGGCCAGTTTCCTGCTCAGAGATAAAGGCCTTTAGGACTGTTAACATCAAACCATGAAAGCCCCATTACTATGGAAAGCATTGCCACACATTCCTATAGATCCATCCATAGATGTTATTAAAATATCTATACTTTATGTGGGGTGTCAAACTACAATCCTAAAGGGCCCCAGCATCTTTTGGCTGTCACCTCTCCCTGATAAAAATCCAATCAGGAAGTGCCGCATTTTTTAAAACCGCCTCATGCCAATGACTCCATATATGGCTGTGAATGAGCTACGAATGAGCTTATGTTTTCTACGTATTCCCCAAGGTGTCTACAGCATTGTGAGGTCTTTTTACGCATTTATGTTGAAGATTAGCCGTAAGGAAGTGGTCACATGGTGGCTCCTGCAGAAAATCTTGCGTAAAGTACACAAGTAGCCATTTTTACAATCGCTTCTTATGAGAAACCAATTGCACCGACGGATATATTATAGAATTGTTATGTGAAGAACACCTTGAGGATTGATTCTAAACAACGTTTGCCATGTTTCTGTCGATATTATAGAGCTAATTTGGAAAAAAGTTTGGAGTTGTAGTGACCGCATTTTCCGGGCGATTTCTCAGCCAAACCTGACGATCAAACGGGAGCTATTTCGCCCACAAAAATAATATTTTGGGAAAAAAGGAACATTTGCTATCTAACTGGGAGTCTCCTAAGTGAAAATATCCGAAGTTCTTCAAAGGTAAATTATTTAATTTAATTGCTTTTCTTATTTTTGTGAAACTGTTGCCTGCTGCAATGCAGAGCCTAGCATAGCATTATGCCATGATAAACTTACACACATGCTTGTCTAGCGTTGGCTGTAAAGCATATTTTGAAAATCTGAGATGACAGTGTGATTAACAAAACGCTAAGCTGTGTCTCAATATATTTCATTTGTGATTTTCATGAATATGAAGATTTTGTAGGAAGATTTATGTCCGCTGCGTTATGCTAATTAGTTTGAGGCTATGATTACGCTCCCGGATCCGGGATTTATAGCCGCAAGAATTAAGATAGCTAGGTGAGACTTCCACATACTGTACAGTGCTTTCACAAAGTATTCACACCCCTTGAATTGTATCACATTTTTTTGTGTTACAGCCTGATTTAAAAAAAAATTTTTTTGTCATGGGTCAACACACAATACCCCATAATGTTAAAGTAAAATTATGTTTTTCGAAATTTGTAAACATTTTTCGAAAATAAAGCTGAATGTCTTGAGTCAATAAATATCCAACCCCTTTGATATGGGAAGCCTAAATAAGTTCAGGAGTAAGAATGTGCTTAACAAGTCACATAATAAGTTGCATGGAGTCACTCTGTGTGCAATAATAGTGTTTAACATGATTGTTGAATGACTACCTTATCTCTGTACCACACACGTTATCTCTAAGGTTCCTAAGACAAGCAGTGAATTTCAAACACAGATTCAATCACAAAGACCAGGGAGGTTTTCCAATGCCTCACAAAGAAGGGCACCTACTGTATTGGTAGATGGGTATAAAAAAAGCAGACAGTGAATATCCGTTTGAGCATGGTGAAGTTATTAATTATACTTTGGATGGTGTATCAATACACCCAGTCACCTCATATAAACATGTGTCCGTCCTAAGTCAGGAAAATACGCAGGGATTTCACCGTGAGGCCAATGGTACCAGTGGTGGAATAAGTACCCAAATGTCATACTTGAGTAAAAGTATAGATACCCTAATAGATAGTTACTTAAGTAAAAGTGAAAGCCAGGCAGTAAGTAAACTCCTACTTGAGTAAAAGTCAAAGTAATTGGTTTTTAATATACTTAAGTATCAAAAGTAAATAATAAATAATTTAAAATTGCTTATATTAAGCATAGCGGACAAAATAATTTTCCTGTTTTAAAAATGTATGGGATAGCCAGGGCCACACTCAGACATCCAGACATTATTTACAAGAGATGCATTTGTGTTTAGTGAGTCCACCAGGCCAGAGGCAGTTGGGATGACTGTGTGAATTGTGAATTGGACCATTGGACCATTTTCCTGTCCTGCTAAGCATTCAAAATGTGACAAGTACTTTTGGTTGTCAGTGAAAATATATGGGGTAAAAATAGCAATCTTTTCTTTGGGAATGTAGTGAAGTATAAGTAAAAGTTGTCAAAAATAGAAATAGTAAAGTAACAGATGCCCCAAAAACCTACTTAAGTAGTACTTTAAAGTATTTTACTTAAGTACTTTACACCACTGATGGTGACTTTAGAATAGGTACATAGTTTAATGGCTATGGTAGGAAAAAACTGAGGATGGATCAACAACATTGTAGTTACTCCTTAATATTAACCTAATTGACGAAGGGAAAATAAGGAATCCTGTACAGAATAAAATTATTCCAAAACATATATCTTGTTTGTAATGAAACAGTAAAGTAATACTGCAAAACATTTTGGGGAAAAAATAATGGCCAAATGTTGCACAATCCAGGTGTGGAAAGTTCTTGGAGACTTACCCATAAAGACTCACAGCTGTAATCGCTGCAAAGGTGCTTCTACAAAGTATTGACTCAGGGGTTTGAATACTTATGTAAAAACTAAAAACATGTTTTCACTTTGTCATTAGAGAACTTTGGGTGAGAGAAAGACATTTTTAATCCATTTTGAACTCTGTACCATAACAAAATGTGGAATAAGTCAAGGGGTATATGAGTACTTTCTGAAGGCACTGTATCTCAGTCATAGCAAGTACATTTTCCTCACTAAATTAGCTATTAGCAAAGTCAGTGCTAGTAGGGGGGAACTATTTGTTAAGGAATGTGGCTGTTTTTTCTGGATGTTTGTTGTGCTGTATTTTAATTAGTTTTTTTTCAGATTTTGATTTGATTTTGTCTATGAATTATATAAACAAGGCTCCCTTCCGGAAGAGACCCTGGTTTCAATGGTGAATAAAAAAATGTTTGCAGGTAATGTAATAACAAAATGTCTTCTGGCAACGTTCTTTCAACATCAGGCAAATGTTTTATACAAACATGTATAGTCATGTTTGTATAAACTGAACAGTTGTTGTGTTATTATAACTTTTGGGGCGACCTAATGAATGTTTTCAGGGCATTCACAGAACCAATATTGGTTTGCTGGGTACACACCTGGTTTCTAGATTATAAATTAAAAATAAATAATGAAAGCCTTTCTGTGGAACTTAGAGCCCACTGCGTTAGATTTGTACATGTTCAATATGGCACCACGATATTATCCACATGTCTGTGCTGTGTGTATAGACCTGAATGCTATAGTTCAGGTAGATTGCATCACTTCTTCATGTCTTTGCAGCCTAGCCCACTCCATGTGACGATATGTTTTTATTCCAGTTCATAAATACATAGCAATATTTATTGTTGCTTAGCGCCCATCGGAATGCTTGCTTATGATATTTATGTTGCGTGTGGTGTAAAATCCATACCATTTAAATGAACTTGAGTGGTGTGGAAATGTGTGTGTGTGTGTGTGTGTCTGTGTCTGTGTCTGTGTCTGTGTCTGTGTCTGTGTCTGTGTCTGTGTCATGTTAAACTCATAGGCGGTTAGTCTTGCAAACTACCACCCGTCGCCTGACCGTCTAGTTTAGTCCAGGTATTCCCAAACTGGGCAATGCCTTCGGGGGTACGCCAAATAACAGAAAAATAAATATTTACATTTTCAAACAGTACATTTATATTTTCCAACGAGGCTATACATTTCGGCAAGATTTTTCTCGCCTAAGTAGCCTCGTTTCACTGCCAAAACTAAAACGAAACCATCTAGTGTTCGGCAAAATAACAACACGAAATAACAACACAACCGTTACTCTCTCGCTGGAAACCTTCTCTCTTGTGCAGACTTTTAGAAGCGAAACATGACAATTTGAAAAATAAGCCACTGGAGTTTTTTGAGGAAGAATAAAGATGACTTTCGAGTAGTAAGACATGTAAAAAAGCAACAGATACCATTAATAAGAAGGGGCTAGAAGCTTCTTATATGGTGAGCTACCGAGTGGCTAGGACAGGCAAGACCCATACTATTGTAGAGGACTTAATTATTCCTGCTGCCACGCATATGGCCGGGACAATGCTGGGGGAAAAGGCCAAAAAAACTATACAGACAATGTCTTCATCAAACAACACTGTTTCACGGCACCTCAGTGGTATGGCAGGAGATGCTTTGAAACAATTGCTGCTTCACATACAAGCCACTGAATCATTTGCGTTACTGAGTCAACAGACATGGCAGGCATGGCACAGCTCCTGGTATATGTCTGTTACGTTTATGGGGGGTCAATTAAGGAAGATATCCTCTTCTGAAAACTGCTGGAAACCAGGGCAACATGAGAGGATTTAAAGTACTGGACAGCTTTGTGACGTCAAATGGACTTTAGTGGTCAAGATGTGTTGGTATCTGTACTGATGACGCAAATGCCATGACAGGGAGACATAGTGGAGTGGTAACGTGCATGCAAGCAGTTGCTCCCAATGCCGCTTGGGTACACTGCAGCATCCATAGAGATTCTCTTGCTGCCAAGGGAATGCCTGACAGCTTGAAAGAAGTTTTGAACACTACAGTGAAAATGGTTAACTTTACTAAAGCAAGGCCCCTGAACTCTCATGTAATTTCTGCACTATGCAATGATATGGGTAGTGATCATGTAATGGATTTACAACATAAAGCTCGTTATCAAGGGTCAAAGTATAGTATAGACACATTTTCTTGAATTGAGAGATAAGCTGTTGCCCCTTCTTCACCACACTTCTGTGTGGGTGGACCATTTCAGTTTGTCTGTGATGTGTACGCCGAGGGGAGCTCCTTCTGCTGTTTCCTGAAGTCCACGATCATCTCCTTTGTTTTGTTGATGTTGAGTGAGAGGTTATTTTCCTGGCACCACACTCCCAGAGCCCTCACCTCCTCTCTGTAGGCTGTCTCGTCATATTTGGTAATCAAGCCTACTACTGTTGTGTCGTCTGACTCTTATGCTGTTTTTTCATTGATTTTCATAAGAAGAATAAAAGTACTGGACACCAGCCAGATTGCTATTAGATGCATAGATTTTGCAAGTTGCCACATTGTCATTCCAGTTTAGCAGGTTAAGCAAATGTGTGTGTGTGTGTGTGTGTGTGTGTGTGTGTGTGTGTGTGTGTGTGTGTGTGTGTGTGTGTGTGTGTGTGTGTGTGTGTGTGTGTGTGTGTGTGTGTGTGTGTGTGTGTGTGTGTGTGTGTGTGTGTGTGTGTGTGTGTGTGTGTGTGAGAGAGAGAGATTGTGTGTGTGTGTGTGTGTGTGTGTGTGTGTGTGTGTGTGTGTGTGTGTGTGTGTGTGTGTGTGTGTGTGTGTGTGTGTGTGTGTGTGTGTGTGTGTGTGTGTGTGTGTGTGTGTGTGTGTGTGTGTGTGTGTGTGTGTGTGTGTGTGTGTGAGAGAGAGAGTTTGTGTGTGGGTTTGTGTGAGTGTGTGAGTGTATGTGTATGTGCTTGCATGTGTTTGATTAGGCTGATAGTCATGAGGTCAGTAGCATGCTGTCTGTACAGGCCAGAGTTGAGTCGACGGGTCTCATAGGAACCCTTTTAGACAATATTAATTAACACACACACACACGTTCTGTGATGCATAGCTCAGTAATAAGCCTCTTTCACTACTCTGTCACAAGAGACGAGGGCCAGAGGAAGAGACCAAACAGGGCAACTTCATAATTCCCTCAAAACTCCACTTTCTCCATACTCTGCTCTTTCTACCCCTCTATTCTTTACCTTCCTTGTCTGCCATCTCTTCGTGTTGCTCTCGTCTCCTCGTTTCTCTTTCCTCTCTGATATTCTCACTCTTTGTCCTTCCTCTCTCCTGCTCACTCATTTCCCCAAGTCTCTTTTTTTCCTAATTTCTAAATTTTCTCCTAGTCTTTCGCTCTCCTTCTTTTCTCCTTTTCTTTAGATCTCTCTCCTTTTCTTGACCTCTCATCCATTCTCATCCATTCTCATTCCACCTCTCCCTCCACTCCCTCTATACTTTCCCTCCTCCCTGTGCTGGGAGAGGAGAAAGCAGAGTAAAAACAATCCTCTCCTCTGGTCTGTTTCATACCAAAATATGAAACACCTGTCCTTCTCCTTCCTCTTCCTCTCTCTTTCTCTCATTAATGGGCCTTTAACGCAGCAAAGCCCTTTTCTATAACCTCAATATACACACACACACAACACACACACACTCCTTAGAGTTTGCAACATGTCTTCTGAATCACAGAGAAAATACACAGCTGGATGCATCTGTTGTACAGTGCATTAATTAAAGTCTACTCAGACTAGCCAGTGGTCCCATCCTCTATCTATTCTGCTTCTGTGCACTCCGTCCCTCCCCCCACCCCCACCAACTCTCTCTCTCCTGTCCTCCTCATCCTCCTCTCTCTCTGTCTCACACTCTGTTTCTCCCTCCCCTATCACTCTCTCTTTGTCTCTCTCTCTCTCTCTCTCTCTTTCTCTCTCAATTCAAATCAATGGTTAGCAGATGTTAATGCGAGTGTAGCGAAATGCTTGTGCTTCTAGTTCCGACAATGCAGTAATAACCAACAAGTAATCTAACTAACAATTCCAAAACTACTGTCTTATACACAGTGTAAGGGGATAAAGAATATGTACATAAAGATATATGAATGAGTGATGGTACAGAGCAGCATAGGCAAGATACAGTAGATGGTATCGAGTACAGTATATACATATGAGATGAGTATGTAAACAAAGTGGCATAGTTAAAGTGGCTAGTGATACATGTATTACATAAGGATGCAGTAGATAATATAGAGTACAGTATATACGCATGCATATGAGATTAATAATGTAGGGTATGTAAACATTATATTAGGTAGCATTGTTCTTTTATTTATTTTACCTTTATTTAACCAGGCAAGTCAGTTAAGAACACATTCTTATTTTCAATGATGGCCTGGGAACTGTGGGTTAACTGCCTGTTCAGGGGCAAAACGACAGATTTGTACTTTGTCAGCTCGGGGGTTTGAACTCGCAACCTTCCGGTTACTAGTCCAACGCTCTAACCACTAGGCTACCCTGCCGCCCCGTTGTTTAAAGTGGCTAGTGATATATTTTATATTATTTCCCATCAATTTCCATTATTAAAGTGGCTGGAGTTGAGTCAGTGTCAGTGTGTTGGCAGCAGCCACTCAATTTTAGTGGTGGCTGTTTAACAGTCTGATGGCCTTGAGATAGAAGCTGTTTTTCAGTCTCTCGGTCCCAGCTTTGATGCACCTGTACTGACCTCGCCTTCTGGATGATAGCGGGGTGAACAGGCAGTGGCTCGGGTGGTTGTTGTCCTTGATTATCTTTATGGCCTTCCTGTAACATCGGGTGGTGTAGGTGTCCTGGAGGGCAGGTAGTTTGCCCCGGTGATGTGTTGTGCAGACCTCACTACCCTCTGGAGAGCCTTACAGTTGTGGGCGGAGCAGTTGCTGTACCAGGCGGTGATACAGCCCGCCAGGATGCTCTCGATTGTGCATCTGTAGAAGTTTGTGAGTGCTTTTGGTGACAAGCCGAATTTCTTCAGCCTCCTGAGGTTGAAGAGGCGCTGCTGCGCGTTCTTCACGATGCTTCTTCACGATGCTGTCTGTGTGAGTGGACCAATTCAGTTTGTCTGTGATGTGTATGCCGAGGAACTTAAAACTTACTACCCTCTCCACTACTGTTCCATCGATGTGGATAGGGGGGAGTTCCCTCTGCTGTTTCCTGAAGTCCACAATCATCTCCTTAGTTTTGTTGATGTTGAGTGTGAGGTTATTTTCCTGACACCACACTCCGAGGGCCCTCACCTCCTCCCTGTAGGCCATCTCGTTGTTGTTGGTAATTAAGCCTACCACTGTTGTGTCATCCGCAAACTTGATGATTGAGTTGGGGGCGTGCATGGCCACTCAGTCGTGGGTGAACAGGGAGTACAGGAGAGGGCTCAGAACGCACCCTTGTGGGGCCCCAGTGTTGAGGATCAGCGGGGTGGAGATGTTGTTGCCTACCCTCAACACCTGGGGGCGGCCCGTCAGGAAGTCCAGTACCCAGTTGCACAGGGCGGGGTCGAGACCCAGGGTCTCGAGCTTGATGACGAGTTTGGAGGGTACTATGTTGTTGAATGCCCAGCTGTAGTCGATGAACAGCATTCTCACATAGGTATTCGTCTTGTCCAGATGGGTTAGGGCAGTGTGCAGTGTGGTTGAGATTGCATTGTCTGTGGACCTATTTGGGCGGTAAGCAAATTGAAGTGGGTCTAGGGTGTCAGGTAGGGTGGAGGTGATATGGTCATTGACTAGTCTCTCAAAGCACTTCATGATGACGGAAGTGAGTGCTACGGGGCGGTAGACGTTTAGCTCAGTTACCTTAGCTTTGCTCTGAGGGCGCGGCTGGAGATGCCGTCTGGGCCTACAGCCTTGCGAGGGTTAACACGTTTAAATGTTTTACTCACCTCGGCTGCAGTCAAGGAGAGTCCGCATGTTTTCTTTGCAGGCCGTGTCCGTCTCCGGAGTCTGACCAGAAGACCGCCTCGTTTCCCTCTTTTACGGAGTCATTTTTTTGGGTCGCCGGCTGGGATCCATTCCGTTGTCCTGGTTGAAAGGCAGAACACAGGATCCGCGTCGCAAAAATCATATTCTTGGTCGTACTGATGGTGAGTTGACGCTGATCTTATATTCAGTAGTTCTTCTCGACTGTATGTAATGAAACCTAAGATGACCTGGGGTACTAAATGTAAGAAATAACACGTAAAAAAACAAAACACTGCATAGTTTCCTAGGAACGCGAAGTGAGGCGGCCATCTCTGTCCGCGCCCAAATTACATTTAATTAAATTCAAAAGCTTTATTGTCTTGGGAAACATGTTTACATTGCCAAAGTGAGTGGAATAGATAATAAACAAAATATAAATTATCAATCAGAAGTTAACAGTAAACACAAAAGTTTTAAAAGAATATAGACATTTCAAATGTTATATTATGGCTATGTACAGTGTTGTAACAATGTGCAAATAGTTGAAGTATGAAAGGGCAAACAAATAAACAGATAAATATATTTAGTATTTACAGTGGTGTTAGTGCTTTAGTGGTTGCCCTTCTCTTATGGCAACAGGTCACACATCTTGCATCTTGCATCTCAGGTTTGCAGCTCTGTCATAACCTCACATGGTCTCTCCAGGTCACGCATTATACAAGTCAGTATGAAACCCCACCTCTTTAAGGAATACGTCCATACATGTTCTGAGAATGTCGTCGCTCTGGGAGATGATAAATGTAAATAAACGGTCCACTAGGAGCAACAGTGAGCGTTGTTACCTTCAAGTATGTTTTGGTTTTGTTAGGGTGCTGTGGATGCCAAAGGTTGCATGTTCAAATCCAGCGACAGAAGGTTGTTTTTGAAAGTTCTGTTTTAAGACTATCCCCAACCTTAACCCTTATCTTAACCATTCCGAGTTTATACCTAACCATAAGATTTCAGAGTTTATGCCTAACCATAAGATTTCAGAGTTTATGCCTAACCATAAGATTTCAGAGTTTATGCCTAACCATAAGATTTCAGATTTTATGCCTAACCATAAGATTTCAGAGTTTATGCCTAACCATAAGATTTCAGAGTTTATGCCTAACCATAAGATTTCAGAATTTATGCCTTAACTTAACCTCAAACACTTTACATTTACATTTACATTTAAGTCATTTAGCAGACGCTCTTATCCAGAGCGACTTACAAATTGGTGCATTCACCTTATGACATCCAGTGGAACAACCACTTTACAATAGTGCATCTAAATATTTTTGAAGGATTACTTTATCCTAAGGTATTCCTTAAAGAGGTGGGGTTTCAGGTGTCTCCGGAAGGTGGTTTTTGAAATTTGACGTTTGCAACAACTTCTAAATTTGACATTTGAGAAACGAGGACGAACGTCTAATTTTTACGTGAGACTGTGAAAGCTTGTTGTGCTTAATGGCACACTGTGATATTTCACTTGATAGATGTGGGAGTTTATCTCTCTCTCAATTTAATTCAATTCAATTCAAGGGCTTTATTGGCATATGGGAAACATATGTTAACATTGTGAAAGCAAGTGAAGAAGACAATAAACAAAAGTTAAATAAACACAAAAAATGTACAGTAAACATAACACAAAACTATACAAATGTCATGTTACATACAACGTTGTAACGATGTGCAAATAGTTCAAGTACAAAAGGGAAAATAAATCAACTTAAATTTGGGTTGTATTTACAATGGTGTTTGTTCTTCACTGGTTGCCCTTTTCTTGTGGCAACAGGTCACATATCTTGCTGCTGTGATCTCTCTTTCTCTCTCTTGTCTCCTCCTCTCTCTATTAGGGGCAGACCACACAGTGGGAAACAAGTCGTAAAATTAGACCCAGGAAACTAAGAGCCTGACATATACAGGCTCATTTTACAACCAGTTTATGTCTTCACTCAGTCTCAAATTGGCAACTGGCTTAACATGCCTTTTTAGACCTAGAGGTCAAAGAGGTCTGCTACAATGGCTATGTGTTTGTGTGTATGTGTGAGCGTGCGTGTATGACTATGAGTGTGTGTTGGGTATACTATTTCAGATTGAAGTGGGAGGTGTTTAAAGCCGTAAGTGTTGTGAAAGGGCAGAATGACATAAACATCATAGAATGTGAACCACACCCATGAGCCCTCAAAACACTCCACTTAGAGCAAAGGGACTTTTTATTAGACTTGATTCTCCCTGTTTTCACTTTCCCAGTGATGTCTGTGTGAGATGTACATGTATGTAGAGTGGCAGAGTAACAGGCACTTAAGCTGGGACGTGGGGAGTGAGAGGTTCAACCCTCATCTCGTTAACTTTCTAATACACTCCCGCCGTCAACGTCCCTTCCTGTAAAGCCCTACATCTATTTTTCTCTCTCCCCCAACTCTTTCTTTTTCTCTCAAACACAACCACAATATATTTCCACCATTTAATACAAGTGTTTTGAGATATTAAAGGTGGAACGTTTTAGTATCAACATTTTATTGTAATTACCTGGTTTTAATTTGACAAGTGTTTTTTGACATGTCTGGTAAAGCTATTATTGAATTTAAATGCAATATTTTAATGGGGTTTGGTGAAACGCATATACATGCATCTGAAAAGACTGTTTACATAAAACATGACTGTATCTTAGAACTGCCTGTAGCCGTAACGATGAGAGCAACTCTTGGAAGATATTTTGATTTAACCAGACTAGGGTGATTAATCTTCTGCATGTCATGACGCTGGAGTTGTAAATCAACATTTGTCCGCACAACAAACCCTACGCCTGTAAATTAATTCTGCATTAGAAAACTTCCGAAATCTACAGCTAATCAAGCCAGGGGACACTACAGTTCACATGAACCACAATGTTCACTACACTCAGACCATCAATCAGTTGGAGGAGAGAGGGAAGGAGGGAGGGGGCTGGGGAGAGAGAGAGAGGTTCTGTTCTGACCCATACCGTATGTGATTCTAAGAATTGGATTTGTTCCAATAACCTTACACAGCTTCCTTTACTTGTTTGATTTTCTGGTCACCTTTTGTCTGAAAGAACTTGATAGGTGATAGAAGTATTTCCAGAGAAGAATTTAATTCAGACAAAAAACAAATTTGCTCGTAAGGAAGGAAAGGACAGCTCCGGGATTGAGTGTTGATTAGAAAGGAAGGGAACTGATTATGAGTTGTCATGTGTCATGACTCTCCTGTGAGGACCCAAAGATCAGGTTACAATGGATCAGCATCTACAGAGCCGTCTCACCTGCAGAGGGGAGGGGGGATTGGTGTGGGGGTTTTATGACACCTCACGTCAAAGGTAAATTGTAGGCAGCAGACGACTCATTTTGGTCTCTATTGTTAGTGAATGGAATCACTTTGTTCCAGAAGGTTTTGCCACCCAAAAACTCTAAAGTCCAACAGTGAACACTGGGACAATATATTTCAACATCCGAATGTGGGGAATGATGAGAGAGGGAAAATGGGAAATTGATGTCTATTTTGTCATAAACAATAGCGTAAAAGTGATTTAACTAAAATATTGTAACTTCAAGAGCTTTCACACTGTGTATGTCAGGTTTACATCCTTTACCCTGTGTAGGAAATATAAAAGATGAGGGAACCCCACCCCCCGTTCAGCTGAAAAGGTGGCGCAAGGAATGCAAAAATATTCTTTAGAAATATTTAACCTAACACATTAACAAGTCCAATACCTCAAATGAAAGATAAACACCTTGTTCATCTACCCAGCGTGTCAGATTCTTTAAATGTTTTACAGCGAAAACACAACATATATTTATGTTAGACCACCACCATACCAAACCAAAAACATAGCCATTTTTTCCAGCAAAAGATAAAGTCACAAAAGCAGGATAAAAAAAAATCAATCACTCTTGAAAATCTTCATCAGATGACAGTCATATGACATGTTTTTATTTTACCTTTATTTTACTAGGCAAGTCAGTTAAAACCTGTTAAGGCTATGCACAATACTGCCCCCATTGGAGGAATTGCGTGCCCATAGTAAACAGAAAAAGAATCTATCCAAAATTGCTAATATATGCATATAATAATTATTATTGAATAGAAAACACTCGAAAGCTTCTAAAACCGTTCAAATTATGTCTGTATGTAAAGCAGAACTCACAGGGCAGCCATTCTCCCAAACTCTCTCTGTCATCAGGAAAGTTGGGCCAACTTTGACGTCATCGGCCCCACCCTTCCCAACCAGCTACGGATCTGCAAACAGTTTCTATGTCTTCGGCGAGATGTCTCCTTTCAATAGGGCGTTTCATTGTGAAAATCCCGCGCTCTCTCACCCTTTGACGGGCAAAAACCTTCGGGTCACGTGAAAATACATGCACTCTCATGCGCACGTCGCACCTGGAGTTCCCTTTGTTCCAGGAGTCACTACACGATGTCACACCTGTTCAGGGGCAGAACGACAGATTTGTACCTTGTCAGCTCGGGGATTCGAACTTGCAACCTTTCGGTTTCTATTCCAACGCTCTAACCACTAGGCTCCCTCCTTCCCTCTATAAATGTTACACAGTACATTTATGTTTTGTTCGATAATATGCATTTTATATCCATAAATCTCGGTTTACATTGACGCCATGTTCAGAAAATACTCCAAAATATCCGGAGGAATTATAGAAAGCTACGCCAGATAACAGAAATACTCATCATAAACTTTGACTAAAGATACATGTTCTACATATAATTAAAGATACACTGGTTCTTAATGCAACCGCTGTGTCACATTTTTTTACGTTACGGAAAAAGCCTAACATTGCAATAATCTGAGATGGCGCTCAGACGTAACAATTTTTCTCCGCCATGATGGAGTCAACAGAAATACAAAATTACAACATAAATATTCCCTTACATTTGATGATCTTTCATCAGAATGTAGTGCAAGGAGTCCTAGTTCAACAACACATCGTTTTGTTTCATAATGTTCAATTCTAGTGTCCAAGTAGCAGCATTTGCTTTCACTTTCAGCTCACATGCCCATAAATGACTTCTGGTCCAGGATAACTTTGCATGAAAACTTCCAAAACTTCCAAAAGACATATTACAGGTCGAAGAAACTGGTCAAACTAAGTGCAGAATCAATCTTCAGGATGTTATAATCATAAATATCCAATAACATTCCAACCGGATCATTCATTTTCATCTGGGGCTGATTGGAACAGCCGTAGCACTCAAAGACAAATGCGCCACAACAAAATGGCATTCTCTTGCGACACCGACTATTTTCCCTCCCATTAGGTCAGAGTTCACAGCAAATGCTCCATTACACTTTCTACTGAATGAGGACATCTAGTGGAAGACGTAGGAAGTGTTTCCAGATCCATAACTTGTTGGGAAGGGAGTGGGCAATGACGTCAAAGTTGCCCCAACTTTCAGGATTTCAAAACTTGTTTGGAAGATTGCCTGTTCTGTTATACTCACAGTCAAACGGTTTTAGAAACTTCAGAGTGTTTTCTATCCAATATTAATTATAATATGCATATATTAGCAATTTAGGACAGATTTTGATGCAGTTCACTATGGGCACGCAATTCATCCAAAGTGAAAATACTGCCCCCTATCTGTAAGTGGTTTTAATTAAGATAGAAAACATTCATCACATTCCTAACTGTTTTTGATGATGTTTTGCACTGTAGTTTAGAGAGCATGTCAGTCTGATGTAAACACTCCTGTTTTACCCAAGTGTGTAAAAGATTGAGTTAAGAATGAAAATACCAGAATAGAAGGCCCCCACAATAGCTGCAGCTAGGTCTCCATTGGTCACGACCCTGAAAATCAACACGAGTTGAAAAAGGAAAACTAGCCTCTAACAATCAATGTTAAGGTTGAGTAGCTGCTCTAAATACTGTAAGAATGTGAATTTAAATAGGACCACCCAGTCATTCCACGTAACATTGCAAAAATCTGAAAATCAGACATTTTCTGTCCAAAAATGATTTGTCACTTCTTGGTTAGACTACTGAAATGTTCTACTTTCTGGCTAGCCGGATAAAGCACTAAATAATCTTCCGTGCTAAATACGGCTGCTATAATCTTGACTAGAACCAAAAAATGTGATCATATTACTCCAGTGCTAGCCTCTCTACACTGGCTTCCTGTTAAGGCAAGGGCTGATTTCAAGGTTTTACTGCTAACCTACAAAGCATTACATGGGCTTGCTCCTACCTAGCTTTCCGATTTGGTCCTGCCGTACATACCTACAAGTACGCTACAGTCACAAGACGCAGGCCTCCTAATTGTCCCTAGAATTTCTAAGCAAACAGCTGGAGGCAGGATGGCTGTCTCCTATAGAGCTCCATTTTTATGGAATGGTCTGCCTACCCATATGAGAGATGCAGACTCGGTCTGAAACCTTTAAGTCTTTAATGAAGACTCATCTCTTCCGTAGGTCCTATGATTGAGTGTAGTCTGGCCCAGGAGTGTGAACGTGAACGGAAAGGCACAGGAGCAACGAACCGCCCTTGCTGTCTCTGCCTGGCCGGTTCCCCTCTCTCCACAGGGATTCTCTGCCTCTAACCCAATTACAGGGGCTGAGTCACAAGCTTACTGATGCTCTTCCATTCCGTCCCTAGGAGGGGTGCGTCACTTGAGTGGGTTGAGTCACTGATGTGGTCTTCCTGTCTGGATTGGCGCCCCCCTTGGCTTTTGCCGTGGCAGAGATCTTTGTGGGCAATACTCGGCCTTGTCTCAGGATGGTACGTTGGTGGTTGTAGATATCCCTCTAGTGGTGTGGGGGCTGTGCATTGGAAAAGTGGGTGGGGTTATATCCTGCCTGTTTGGCCCTGTCCGGCGGTATCGTCGGATGCGGCCACAGTGTCTCCTGACCCCTCCTGTCTAAGCCTCCAGTATTTATGCTCCAGTAGTTTCTGTGTCGGGGGGCTAGGGCCAGTCTGTTATATCTGCAGTATTTCTCCTGTCTTATCCGGTGTCCTGCGTGAATTTAAGTATGCTCTCTCTAATTCTCTCTTTCTCTCTTTCTCTCTCTCGGAGGACCTGAGCCCTAGGACCATGCATCAGGACTACCAGGCATGATGACTCCTTGCTGTCCCCAGTCCACCTAGCCGAGCTGCTGCTCCAGTTTCAACTGTTCTGCCTGCGGCTATGGAATCCTGACCTGTTCACCGGACATCCACCTGTCCCAGACCTGCTGTTTTGTACTCTCTAGAGTAGCAGGAGTGGTAGAGATACTGTCAATGATCGCCTATGAAAAGCCAACTGACATTTACTCCTGAGGTGCTGACCTGTTGCACCCTCCACAACCACTGTGATTATTATTATTTGACCATGCTGGTCATATTTGAACATTTGAACATCTTGGCCATGTTCTGTTATAATCTCCACCCAGCACAGCCAGAAGAGGACTGGCCACCTCTCATAGCCTGGTTCCTCTCTAGGTTTCTATCTAGGTTTTGTCCTTTCTATGGAGTTTTTCCTAGCCACTGTGCTTCTACACCTGCATTGCTTGCTGTTTGGGGTTTTAGGCTGGGTTTCTGTACAGCACTTTGAGATTTAAGCTGATGTAAGAACAAATTTGATTTGATTTGAAATCAGCGTCGACTACACTGCTCTCATCACAACTCTAGGGATCATCAACACAGCTGATTAGCTGTCCTGAGAAGACCACTTTTCCAGAACAAGTGAAAGTTAACGCAGACAACTAAGGACAAGGACATTGTGACCTCTTGTGGACAATCAGAGACTTACACTTACAAGTTAATCTTGGAACTACCCATCCCGAATCCGGGAGAATTGTCATCAACTACACTAATTAGCAAAGCACAACGATCAAAATATATTACTCTAAAATATTCATATTCATGAAATCACAAGTGAAATATAATGAAACACAGCTTACGCTTTTGTTAATCACCCTGTAATCTCAAATTTTGAAATTATGCTTTACAGCCAAAGCAAGACAAGCTTTTGTGTAAGTTTATCGATAGCCTAGCATAGCATTATGTCCAGCTAGCAGCAGGAAGTTTGGTCACGAAAATCAGAAAAGCAATCAAAATAACCGTTTGCCTTTGATGAGCTTCGGATGTTTTCACTCAAAAGACCCCCAGTTAGACAGCAAATGTTCCTTTTGTTCCATAAAAATTATTTTTATACCCAAAATACCTCCGTTTGTTGGTCACGTTATGTTCAGAAATTGCTGGAAAAAAAATCAAAATTATAACCATAATATCGACAGAAACATGGCAAACGTTTTTATAATCAATCCTCAAGGTGTTTTTCAAATATCTATTTGATAATATATCAACCGGGACAATTGGCTTTTCAGTAGGAGCGAGAGGGAAAATGACTACCTCTGTCTTTTATGCGAGAATCACTCTGACAGCCCTCAGCTGGCCACTTACGCAATGTAGTCGTTTGCACTCATTCTTCAACATAAAGGCGTGAAACTACGTCAAAATGCTGTAGACACCTTAGGGAATATGTAGAAAAAGGAATCTGGTTGATATCCCTTTCAATGGCCAATAGGGGTGCATAGGAACACAACGGTTTCAAAATAAGAGGCACTTCCTGATTGGATTTTCCTCAGGGTTTTGCCTGTTATATCAGTTCTGTTATACTCACAGACAATATTTTGACGGTTTTGGAAACTTTAGAGTGTTTTCTAGCCTACGCTGTCAATTATATGCATATTCTAGCATTTGGTCCTGGGAAATAGGCGGTTTACTTTGGGAACGTTATTTTTCCAAAATTAAAATTGCGAGAGGTAGAGACAATTTAGAGAAAGGAAGAGAAGAAGTAGAGAAGAGGTAGAGAAAAGGCAGAGAAGAGGCAGAGATGAGGTAGAGAAAGGAAGATATGTCGTAGAGAAGAGGTAGAGGTACAGAGAGGAAGAGAGAGGCAAAGATAAGTTAGAGATGACGTAGATGAGGTAGATTGAGTTAGATATGAGGAAGAGAGAGGTACAGAGACAAAGATAGAGGTAGAGAGATGCATAGATGAGGTAAAGAGAGGTAGAGAGAGGCAGAGATGAGGCAGAGGTGAGGCAGAGAGAGGTGCAGAGCAATACAGAGTAAGAGAGAGGAAGAGATGACTTAGATTGAGGTAGATTGAGGTAGATTGAGGTAGAGATGAGGTAGAGATGAGGAAGAGAGGCAGAGATGGTGTAGATTGAGGTAGAGATTTGGTAGAGATGTGGTAAAGATGAGTTAGAGATGAGGAAGAGCGAGGTACAGAGAGGTACAGAGAGGAAGAGATAGGTAGAGAGGAAGAGAGAGGCAGAGGTGAGGAAGATTTAGGTAGAGATGAGGTAGAGAAGGGTAGATATGGGGTAAGAGGGAGGAAAATATAGAAGGGATAGGTAGAGAGAGGTAGAGATGAGGTAGAGAAAGGTAGAGGGAGGTAGAGAGGTAGAGATGAGGTAGAGGTGGTAGAGAGCAGCAGAAATGAGGTGGAGATTAAGTAGTGAAGAGGTATAGAGCGTTGGAGATGAGGTAGAGAAGAGGTATAGAGCGTTGGAGATGAGGAAGAGAGAGGTGGCGAGGGGTAGAGAAAGGTAGAGATGAGCTAAAGATGAGGTAGAAGGAGGTAGAGAGCATTAGAATTAAGGTAGAGAGAGGTAGTGATGAGGTAGAGATGAGGTAGAGGGATGTAGAGAAGTAGAGAGGGGTAGAGATGAGGTAGAGGGAGGTAAAGAGCAGTAGAAATTAGGTAGAGAGCTGTAGAGATGAGGTAGAGAGAGGTAAAGAGCAGTAGACATTAGGTAGAGAGAGGTAAAGATGATGTAGAGAGAGAAGAGAAGGTAGAGAGAGGTAGAGAACGATAGAGATGAGGTAGAGAGCAGTAGAGAGAGGTGGATATGAGGTAGAGATGAGGTATAGAGCATTAGAGAGGAGGTAGAAATGAGGTAGAGAAAGGTAGAGATGAGGTAGAGGGAGGTAGAGAGCTGTAGTATTGAGGTAGAAAGAGGTAGAGATGAGGTAGAGATGAGGTAGAGAGAGGTCGAGATGAGATAGTGGAAGGTGGAGATGAGTTACAGAGAGGTAGAGATGAGGTAGAGATGAGTTAAAGATGAGGAATAGAGCGTTTGAGATAAGGTAGAGAGATAGGATGCGAGAGGTAGAGAGAGGCAGAGAGCAGTATAAATTTGGAAGATAGAGGTAGAGAGGGGTAGAGAGAGGTAGAGATGAGGTAGAGGGAGGTAGAGAACGGTTGAGATGAGGTAGAGAGTGGAAGTGATGAGGTAGAGAGCGGAAGAGATGATATAGAGAGCAGTAAAGAGAGGTAGAGAGAGGTAGAGAGATGTAGAGATGAGGTAGAGATGAGGTATAGAGCATTAGAGATGAGGTAGAGAGAGGAAAAATGAGGTAGAGGGAGGTAGAGATGTAGAGAGGGGTAGAGGGAGGTATAGAGCAGTATTAATGAGGTAGAGAGAGGTAGAGATGAGGTGGAGATGAGGTGGAGAGAGGTAGAGATGAAGTAGAGGGAGGATATGATTAGGTGGAGGGAGGTAGAAAACAGTAAACATGAGTTAGACAGAGGTGGAGAGAGGCAGAGATGAGGTATAGATGAGGTAGACATGATGTAGAGAATGGTAGAGATGAGGTAGTGAGAGGGACATTTGAGGTAGAGAAAGAAGTAATAGGTAGAGAGAGGTAGAGAGTGGTAGAGAGCGGTAGAGAGAGGTAGATATGCGGTAGAGATGAGATATATAGCATTAGAGATGAGGTACAGATGAGGTAGAGAGAGGTAAAGATGAGGTAGGAGGTAGAGAGTTAGAGAGAGGTAAAGATGAGGTAGACATGAGGTAGACATGAGGTAGAGATGGGTATAGATGAGGTAGAGAGAGGTAGATATGGGGTAGAGAGAAGTAGTAATGAGCTAGAGAGAGGTAGAGATGAGCTACAGATGAGTTAGAGGGAGGTAGATAGCAGTAGAAACGCCGTAGATAGAGGTAGAGAGGGGTAGAGAGTTAGAGATGAGGTAGAGATGAGAAAGAGGGAGGTAGAGAGAGGTAAAGAGCAGTAGAGATGAGGTAGAGAGCGGTAGAGAGAGGTAGAGATGAGGTAGAGAGAGGTAAATATGAGTTGGCTGGAGGTAGAGAGATAAAGAGAGGCAGAGATTAGGTAGAGAGAGGTAGAGTGCAGTAGTAATGAGGTAGAGAGAGGTAGAGATGAGGTAGAGATGAGGTAGACATGATTTAGAGAGTGGTAGAGATGAGGTAGAGCTGAGGTATAGAGCATTAGAGATTTGGTAGAGATTAGGTAAAGACAGGTGTAGATGAGGTAGAGCTGAGGTATAGAGCATTAGAGATTTGGTAGAGATTAGGTAAAGAGAGGTATAGATGAGGTAGAGATAGAAGAGATATGAAGAGAGAGGTAGAGATGAGGTAGAGAGGAGGTAGAGGGAAGTAGAGAGGAGTAGAAATGAGGTAGGGAGAGGTAATGATGAGGTATAGAGGTAAAGATGAGGTAGAGAGAGAAGAGATAGGTAGAGAGTGGCAGAGAGAGGTAGAGATGAGGTAGAGATGAGGTAGGGATGAGATATAGAGTTTTAGAGATGAGGTAGCGAGAGGTAGAGATTAGGTGAGATGAGATAGAGAGAGGTAGAGATGAGGTGGAGGTGAGGTAGAGGGAGATAAAATGAGGTAGAGAGAAGAGATGGGTAGAGAGAGGTAGAGATGAGGTAGAGAGAGGCAGAGAGAGGCAGAGATCAGGCAGAGATGAGGTAGAGAGAGGTAGAAAGGAAATTGATAAAAGGAAGAAAGGAGCAGAATTGGACGAGCACTTATTCATAACAAGAGTGCAGATGGCCATAGCAGATGGTTTAATTTCTGCCCCTCTGTTGATGGGATGGCCCAGGGCTACCACTGGCCTGATGGGTAATGGATATTACCTCACTGAGCCCAGGTTCCATTCTCCAGACTGAGAGAAGGTGGTTGATGAGAATTTATGCAGGTCCTATATCTGTTCTTGGCAGGTTCTAGTTAGCTGAGAACTGAGGTGTCTAAACTGTCAACGATATGAAGGAATTGATGATGAGAATTTCCATTGCAAACTGCAATAAATGTCAAAACTGTTATCAATGTTGACATCAGTGCTTATAATAGATATTTTTCAGTGGTCAATGGCAACATGATGTCCACCTCCATAGACACATTTTTTTTTATAATTGTCTTTTCTAAGCTCTGATATATATCTGTAAATCATGTGACTTTAACCCACATCTGTTTCCCATTCACTCACTGCATATGTCCTGGTATTATGTCCTGATTAACATTAACCCCTTTCCGCGAGCGGAACCCCTCGCCAACAGCCAATGAAATTACAGGGTGCCAAATACAAATCAACAGAAATCTCATAAATCAAATTTCTCAAACATACAAGTATTAGGCACCATTTTAACGATACAATTCTCGTAATTCAGCCACAGTGTCTGATTTCAAAAATGCTTTACAGCGAAAGCTCCACAAACAATTATATTAGGTCACCACCAAGCCACAGAAAAACCAAGCCATTTTTCCAGCCAAAGAGAGGAGTCACAAAATAGCACAAATAGAGACCAACTTAATCACTAACCTTTAATGATCTTCATCAGATGACACTCATAGGGTTTCATGTTACACAATACATGGATCTTTTGTTCGATAAAGTGCATATTTATATCAAAGAATCTCACGTTGGCACGTTACGTTCAGTACTAAAACATGCTGTGATTGTGCAGAGTGCCACATGAATTCACAGAAATACTCATTATAAATGTTTATGAAAATTCAAGTGTTATGCATGGAACTTTAGCTACACTTCTCCTTAACAAAAGGCTAAGCTGTGTTTCGCTATATTTCACTTATGATTTCATGAATATGAATATTTTCTAGTAAGATTATTTGACTGTTGCGCTATGCTATTTAGCGTAGTTGATGACAATTATCCCGGATCCGGGATGGGTGGTTCTGCAATGTCTGTGTCAGATTTTAAAACAACTTTACGGAGTAAGCATAATCTGAGTACGGCACTCAGAGCCCAAACCAGCCAAATAAATATCTGCCATGTTGCGCAGTGAACATCGGTCAAAAATAGCATTATAAATATTAACTTACCTTTGATGATCTTCATCAGAATGCACTCCCAGGAATCGCAGTTCCACAATAAATGTTTGTTTTGTTCGATAATGTCCATCATTTGTGTCCATTTATGTCCAAATAGCTTCTTTTCTTAGGGCATTTGGTAAACAAATCCAAAAGTGTGTTCAGGTCCAGTCGGACGAAAAGTTCAAAAAGTTATATTACAGGTCGAAGAAACTTGTCAAACTAAGAATAGAATCAATCTTTAGGATGTTTTTATCATAAATGTTAAATAATGTTCCAACCGGAGAATTCCATTGTCTGTAGAAAAGCAATGGAACGCAGGTCGCTCTCATGTGAAATGCACATGACCAGTGCGTGGCTTTCTGCCAGACCACTGACTCAAAGAGCTCTCATCCGGTCCTGCTTCACGGAAGAAGCCTGAAACAACATTCTAAAGACGGTTGACATCTAGTGGAAGCCTTTGGAAGTGCAACATAACCCATATGCCACTGTGAATTCGATAGGGGCTTGTATCGCTCGTCTGATGAAGAATGAGGAGTGGACCAAAGCGCAGCGTGATACGTGTTCATGATTTTTTATTAACTCAGAACACTTATAACAAAAATAACAAAGAGCCAAACTAACAGTTCTGTAAGGTAACCAAACTAAACAGAAAACAACTACCCACAAAACACAGGTTGGAAAAAGCTGCCTAAGTATGATTCTCAATCAGAGACAACAATAGACAGCTGCCTCTGATTGAGAATCACACCCAGCCAAACACAAAGAAATAGAAAACATAGAAATAAAGAAACTAGAATACCCACCCTAGTCACACCCTGGCCTAACCAAACTAGATAATAAAATCCTCTCTATGGCCAGGGCGTGACAGGGCTTAATTCAAAAACTACAATCCTCAGATTTCCCACTTCCTGTTTTGATCTTTTCTCAGGTTTTTGAATGCCATATGAGTTCTGTTATACTCACAAACATCATTCAAACAGTTTTAGAAGCTTCAGAGTGTCTTCTATCCAATATGCATATATTAGCATCTGAGACTGAGTAGGAGGCAGTTTACTCTGGGCAAACTATTCATTCAAAAGTGAAAATGCTGCCCCCTATCCCAAAGAAGTGAAGGTATTATGATCTGATTAACATTAACTTCTTATTGTTCCTCTAGCGGCAATCCTCGACAACATTCCGCTGAAATATTTAACTTTCATACATTAACAAGTGCAAAACACCAAATGAAAGATACACTTCTTGTTAATCAACCCATTGTGTCCGATTTCAAAAAGGCTTTACAGCGATCTACTAATAAATTGACTAATAATATGCATATATTAGCAACTGGGACTGAGTAGCAGGCAGTTTACTCTGGGCACGCTTTTCATCCTAACGTGAAAATCCTGCCCCCTATCCCAAACAGGTTTTAAGGTATTGTGACCTGTAAGGTATGCCACTAACCAGGCTTGGTGACTGTGTTAAGGAGTGACACACACAGGGTTAGATTCACAAACACATAGTTAGGGTTAGGTTGACACACACAGGGTTAGGTTGACACAGACATGGTTAGGGTTAGGTTGACACACACAGTGTTAGGTTGACACACATAGAGTGAAGTTGACACACACAGGGTTAGGTTGACACACGCAGGGTTAGGGTTAGGTTGACAAACACAGGGTTAGGGTTAGATTGACACACACAGGGTTAGGATGACACACACACAGGGTTAGGTTGCCGTTAGGTTGCCGCACACAGGGTTAGGGTTAGGTTGACAAATATAGGGCGGGGGTTAGCTTGACACACACAGGGTTAGGTTGACACACACATGGTTAGGGTTAGGTTGACAAATATAGGGCGGGGGTTAGGTTGACACGCACAGGGTTAGGTTGACACACACATGGTTAGGGTTAGGTTGACACACACAGGGTTATGGTTAGATTGACACAGACAGGGTTAGGTTGACACACACAGGGTTAGGGTTAGATTGACACACACAGGGTTAGGTTGACACACATAGGGTGAAGTTGACACACACAGGGTTAGGTTGACACACACAGGGTTAGGGTTAGATTGACACACACAGGGTTAGGTTGACACACATAGGGTGAAGTTGACACACACAGGGTTAGGTTGACACACACAGGGTTAGGGTTAGATTGACACAGACAGGGTTAGAGTTAGGTTGACACACATAGGGTGAAGTTGACACACACAGGGTTAGGTTGACACACAGGGTTAGGGTTAGATTGACACACACAGGGTAGGTTGACACAGGGTTAGGTTGACACACACAGGGTGAAGTTGACACACACAGGGTTAGGTTGACACACATAGGGTTAGGATTAGGTTGACACACATAGGGTGAGGATGACACACACAGGGTTAGGTTGTTACACACAGGGTTAGGGTTAGGTTGACAAATATAGGGCTGGGGTTAGGTTGACACACACAGGGTTAGGTTGACACGCACAGGGTTAGGGTTAGGTTGACAAATATAGGGCTGGGGTTAGGTTGACACACACAGGGTTAGGTTGACACACATAGGGTGAGGATGACACACACAGGGTTAGGATTAGGTTGACACACACAGGGTTAGGATTAGGTTGACACACACAGGGTTAGGATTAGGTTGACACACATAGGGTGAGGATGACACACACAGGGTTAGGATTAGGTTGACACACACAGGGTTAGGATTAGGTTGACACGCACAGGGTTAGGTTGACACGCACAGGGTTAGGTTGACACACACATGGTTAGGGTTAGGTTGACACACACAGGGTTATGGTTAGATTGACACAGACAGGGTTAGGTTGACACACACAGGGTTAGGTTGACACACACAGGGTTAGGTTGACACACACAGGGTTAGGTTGACACGCACAGGGTTAGGTTGACACACACATGGTTAGGGTTAGGTTGACACACACAGGGTTATGGTTAGATTGACACAGACAGGGTTAGGTTGACACACACAGGGTTAGGTTGACACACATAGGGTGAAGTTGACACACACAGGGTTAGGGTTAGGTTGACACACACATGGTTAGGTTGTTACACACATGGTTAGGGTTAGGTTGACAAATATAGGGCTGGGGTTAGGTTGACACACACAGGGTTAGGTTGACACGCACAGGGTTAGGGTTAGGTTGACAAATATAGGGCTGGGGTTAGGTTGACACACGCAGGGTTAGGTTGACACAGACAGGGTTAGGGTTAGATTGACACAGACAAGGTTAGGTTGACACACACAGGGTTAGGTTGACACACATAGGGTGAAGTTGACACACACAGGGTTAGGATTGACACACACAGGGTTAGGGTTAGATTGACACACACAGGGTTAGGGTTAGGTTGACACACACATGGTTAGGTTGTTACACACATGGTTAGGGTTAGGTTGACAAATATAGGGCTGGGGTTAGGTTGACACACACAGGGTTAGGTTGACACGCACAGGGTTAGGTTGACACACACATGGTTAGGGTTAGATTGACACAGACAGGGTTAGGTTGACACACACAGGGTTATGGTTAGATTGACACAGACAGGGTTAGGTTGACACACACAGGGTTAGGTTGACACACGTAGGGTGAAGTTGACACACACAGGGTTAGGTTGACACACACAGGGTTAGGGTTAGATTGACACACACAGGGTTAGGGTTAGGTTGACACACACATGGTTAGGTTGTTACACACATGGTTAGGGTTAGGTTGACAAATATAGGGCTGGGGTTAGGTTGACACACACAGGGTTAGGTTGACACGCACAGGGTTAGGGTTAGGTTGACAAATATAGGGCTGGGGTTAGGTTGACACACACATGGTTAGGGTTAGGTTGACAAATATAGGGCTGGGGTTAGGTTGACACACACATGGTTAGGGTTAGGTTGACAAATATAGGGCTGGGGTTAGGTTGACACACACAGGGTTAGGTTGACACGCTCAGGGTTAGGGTTAGGTTGACAAATATAGGGCTGGGGTTAGGTTGACACACACAGGGTTAGGTTGACACAGACAGGGTTAGGGTTAGGTTGACACACATAGGGTGAGGATGACACACACAGGGTTAGGATTAGGTTGACACACACAGGGTTAGGATTAGGTTGACACAAACAGGGTTAGGATTAGGTTGACACACACAGGGTTAGGATTAGGTTGACACACATAGGGTGAGGATGACACACACAGGGTTAGGATTAGGTTGACACACACAGGGTTAGGATTAGGTTGACACACACAGGGTTAGGATTAGGTTGACACACACAGGGTTAGGATTAGGTTGACACACATAGGGTGAGGATGACACACACAGGGTTAGGGTTAGATTGACACACACAGGTTTAGGGTTAGGTTGACACACACATGGTTAGGTTGTTACACACATGGTTAGGGTTAGGTTGACAAATATAGGGCTGGGGTTAGGTTGACACACACAGGGTTAGGTTGACACGCACAGGGTTAGGGTTAGGTTGACAAATATAGGGCTGGGGTTAGGTTGACACACACAGGGTTAGGTTGACACACACAGGGTTAGGGTTAGGTTGACACACATAGGGTTAGGGTTAGGTTGACACACATAGGGTGAGGATGACACACACAGGGTTAGGATTAGGTTGACACACACAGGGTTAGGGTTAGGTTGACACACATAGGGTGAGGATGACACACACAGGGTTAGGTTGACACACACAGGGTTAGGTTGAAACACACAGGGTTAGGATTAGGTTGACACACACAGGGTTAGGTTGACACACACAGGGTTAGGTTGACACACACAGGGTTAGGGTTAGGTTGACACACATAGGGTGAGGATGACACACACAGGGTTAGGTTGACACACACAGGGTTAGGTTGAAACACACAGGGTTAGGATTAGGTTGACACACACAGGGTTAGGTTGACACACACAGGGTTAGGTTGACACACACAGGGTTAGGATTAGGTTGACACACACAGGGTTAGGTTGACACACACAGGGTTAGGTTGAAACACACAGGGTTAGGATTAGGTTGACACACACAGGGTTAGGTTGACACACACAGGGTTAGGTTGACACACACAGGGTTAGGGTTAGGTTGACACACATAGGGTGAGGATGACACACACAGGGTTAGGTTGACACACACAGGGTTAGGTTGAAACACACAGGGTTAGGATTAGGTTGACAAATATAGGGCTGGGGTTAGGTTGACACACACAGGGTTAGGTTGACACGCTCAGGGTTAGGGTTAGGTTGACAAATATAGGGCTGGGGTTAGGTTGACACACACAGGGTTAGGTTGACACAGACAGGGTTAGGGTTAGGTTGACACACATAGGGTGAGGATGACACACACAGGGTTAGGATTAGGTTGACACACACAGGGTTAGGATTAGGTTGACACAAACAGGGTTAGGATTAGGTTGACACACACAGGGTTAGGATTAGGTTGACACACACATGGTTAGGTTGTTACACACATGGTTAGGGTTAGGTTGACAAATATAGGGCTGGGGTTAGGTTGACACACACAGGGTTAGGTTGACACGCACAGGGTTAGGGTTAGGTTGACAAATATAGGGCTGGGGTTAGGTTGACACACACAGGGTTAGGTTGACACGCACATGGTTAGGGTTAGGTTGACAAATATAGGGCTGGGGTTAGGTTGACACACACAGGGTTAGGTTGACACGCTCAGGGTTAGGGTTAGGTTGACAAATATAGGGCTGGGGTTAGGTTGACACACACAGGGTTAGGTTGACACAGACAGGGTTAGGGTTAGGTTGACACACATAGGGTGAGGATGACACACACAGGGTTAGGATTAGGTTGACACACACAGGGTTAGGATTAGGTTGACACAAACAGGGTTAGGATTAGGTTGACACACACAGGGTTAGGATTAGGTTGACACACATAGGGTGAGGATGACACACACAGGGTTAGGATTAGGTTGACACACACAGGGTTAGGATTAGGTTGACACACACAGGGTTAGGATTAGGTTGACACACACAGGGTTAGGATTAGGTTGACACACATAGGGTGAGGTTGACACACACAGGGTTAGGGTTAGATTGACACACACAGGGTTAGGGTTAGGTTGACACACACATGGTTAGGTTGTTACACACATGGTTAGGGTTAGGTTGACAAATATAGGGCTGGGGTTAGGTTGACACACACAGGGTTAGGTTGACACGCACAGGGTTAGGGTTAGGTTGACAAATATAGGGCTGGGGTTAGGTTGACACACACAGGGTTAGGTTGACACACACAGGGTTAGGGTTAGGTTGACACACATAGGGTTAGGGTTAGGTTGACACACATAGGGTGAGGATGACACACACAGGGTTAGGATTAGGTTGACACACACAGGGTTAGGGTTAGGTTGACACACATAGGGTGAGGATGACACACACAGGGTTAGGTTGACACACACAGGGTTAGGTTGAAACACACAGGGTTAGGATTAGGTTGACACACACAGGGTTAGGTTGACACACACAGGGTTAGGTTGACACACACAGGGTTAGGGTTAGGTTGACACACATAGGGTGAGGATGACACACACAGGGTTAGGTTGACACAGACAGGGTTAGGGTTAGGTTGACACAAATAGGGTGAAGTTGACACACACAGGGTTAGGTTGACACACACAGGGTTAGGGTGACACACACAGGGTTAGGTTGACACACATAGGGTGAAGTTGACACACACAGGGTTAGGTTGACATACACCGGGTTAGGGTTAGGTTGACACACACAGGGTTAGGTTGACATACACAGGGTTAGGTTGACACACACAGGGTTAGGTTGACATACACAGGGTTAGGTTGACATACACAGGGTTAGGATGACACACACAGGGTTAGGTTGACACAGACAGGGTTAGGGTTAGGTTGACACAAATAGGGTGAAGTTGACACACACAGGGTTAGGTTGACACACACAGGGTTAGGGTGACACACACAGGGTTAGGTTGACACACACAGGGTTAGGCTTAGGTTGACACACACAGGGTTAGGTTGACTTACACATAGTGCATTGTCTTTTATTCATGCACTGCTTTCTGGAACGGGGCAGTTGAAAGAGTTAGAAGTGACAGATCTATGGAAATGCCACCCCCGAAAATGTTTAAAGATGCCTTCATAATCTGATCCAGAGGATGGGATTGCATGTGTGTGTGTGTGCTGGTGACTCTTTTCAGAGCAACACAGCTGTACAGTAATACGAGTTTTGATTTGAGAGTGATACCTTGTAGTGGACCTACTGGTACACACACACACACACACACACACACACACACACACACACACACACACACACACACACACACACACACACACACACACACACACACACACACACACACACACACACACACACACACACACACACACACACACACACACACACACACACAAACACACACACACACACACGCACTCACACACACACAATCACAATTTCTCCCAATGTGCTAGTTGAGCCATTCATCCTGCTTTCCCAAAGACAGGCCAGCAATTTGCCTTAATCCATATGGAATGGTTCTGAATGACCTCAGTCTATAAGGTCCAGGACTAGGGATTTACTCTGAGACAGCCAATCTAAACAACCTGATTTAACTTCTACTGTGTGTGTGTGTGTGTGTGTGTGTGTGTGTGTGTGTGTGTGTGTGTGTGTGTGTGTGTGTGTGTGTGTGTGTGTGTGTGTGTGTGTGTGTGTGTGTGTGTGTGTGTGTGTGTGTGTCCGACTAAAGCTTCTCCGTATCAGTCTTTCACATGATAAATGTAGTCTAAGATAAACCAGCCCACAATGACTCCCAAGGTGGCTGACTGGAGAAGTGAACGCCTGTTTCTCACAATCATTTCTTAGTTCAACCTTCACAGGGCTGTCAATGGTAGCACAAACATATTTTAACTGTTTGTTTGAAAAGTACCTCAGAAACATAGAAAACTCTACACACATAGCGGAAGAAAATCATTAGGGGCCCTCTGCAGAATCAGTCAATGTACGCCTATGCTATGTACAACTGTCCTATGCACCTCTCAGTAGTTGGTATTCAGATTTTCCTTATAAAGGTGTGTAACGGTTTTTGCAGCCGTTGTTTCCTTGCACATGCTGAATGAATGTAAATCAAAGACTGAAAACCCTCCCACATGCTGAATGAATGTAAATCAAAGACTGAAAACCCTCCCACATGCTGAATGAATGTAAATCAAAGACTGAAAACCCTCCCACATGCTGAATAAATGTAATTCAACAACTGAAAACCCTCCCACTTGCCCGGCCAACAGATATTCTGGGGGAATTTTCATTCAATGGGGTTTCAGTACATTTCTCTAAATCCATCCCTTTAAATACGGGGTGCCTTTAATAGAGAGACCATTCAGAATGTTAGAAAGCCATGTAAAATAGTGCATATTCATCTCCTTTTCAGCAATTGGTAGATTTAAAAATACTCTGATCTTGTTTATTATTTAGGGTAAGGAAAGTATTTATGCATGATTAAAAAAACAGGTTTTGAGAGGCTTTACGGACAAAATATATTGGTGAATCAAAAATAGTGGTTTGACTTCTCCTGAAAGTTGCAATTTCCAAAAGTTCAATCAATGAAATATTGGAAAGTAAGAAAGGTGTACAATAGGGGTTATACAGTAGTCTATATAGTAGTCTACAAATCTACCCTCATAATCCTCACTAATCATGGAACTGTGATGACCATTTTTTTTGTGTTAAACTGTGCTCCAGGTTTAAAGTGCTATGTGTGGACTGTGTTCTATAATGATTCAGATAGGCTACACATCCCAAACTATTGGGCAACTTGTAATACCTTCTCCTATTATGATCTACTATTGCTAGCGTTCCTCTGGAAAAACCACATGAACTTGACAGTGGAAATAAAAGAAAACTAATGACGTAACGGAATGATGCTAAATGTAAGGAAACTGACATGACAGTTAGAAATGGATGTGGGTATAACCATAGAGATCCTATTCAATTACATGGAGAATGGTATTCTTTGTATCGGAAAAAAATAAGTAGATTTCATTTGGAACCACCAAGCTGCTCAACTCTATTCATTGTTTCAGGGCACATAAAGGTGCTGGAATTATGAGAGAATTAAATCAAGGTCAGATTACAGCTTTATCTGTAGATATCTCTGCCATACCTTCATTTCTTTGGTCTTCACCCCAAACGAATAGCGGGTGAATAGCATGCTATTTTCATGCTTAAATTCAAGGTCAGAATATGCACTGAGAGGAAAGTGCATAACCATAGAATTAGTTCCATTTACACATGCTTAACTCGAGTCAGAATTCCCCACCAGGTGAAGAATACCTGCCCACAGGCAAATATTTCCTGCCTGAAGACAGTTTACCTCAGGTGTGTGTGTGTGTGTGTGTGTGTGTGTGTGTGTGTGTGTGTGTGTGTGTGTGTGTGTGTGTGTGTGTGTGTGTGTGTGTGTGTGTGTGTGTGTGTGTGTGTGTGTGTGTGTGTGTGTGTGTGTGTGTGTGTGTGTGTGTGTGTGTGTGTTATACCACCAGCTGGGATTCCTTTGCTTAATTAATGGTGTGTCTCCGGAGCCTACCTACTGTGTGGAGTAGTTCTTCACTGTCTGTCCCTGAGCTGTATACACCCACTCAAACACATACACACACAGGTACACACAGACACACACATACACACACAGGTACGCACAGACACACACATACACACACACACACAGGTACGCACAGACACACACATACACACACAGGTACGCACAGACACACACATACACACAAAGGTACGCACAGACACACACACACACACACACACACACACACACACACACACACACACACACACACACACACACACACACACACACACACACACACACACACACACACACACACACACACACACACACACACACACACACACACACAGGTACGCACAGACACACACATACACACATACACACACACACACACACACTCAGGTACGCACAGACACACACATACACACACAGGTATGCACAGACACACACATACACACAAAGGTACACACACACACACACACACACACACACACACACACACACACACACACACACACACACACACACACACACACACACACACACACACACACACACACACACACACACACACACACACACACACACACACAGGTACGCACAGACACACACATACACACACAGGTACGCACAGACACACACATACACAGTGTAAACTAATCCGGACAACGAAAGCGTATACATTTGGCCAACATCATGTTAAAGTTTCAAGTCCAGCACCGCCTCCAGCTTTGAATAAAATGGTCATAGGGAAATGAAGATATTTATAAAGAGATGTTGTTCAAAATGAAAGAAAAAGGGTCCTTCCGTTCCCACGTCCAATGCCAGCGCAAAATTGAATATTTTCCAACATCGTAGGAAAAGGCCAAGGACTGTAATAGCAGAAGTTAAACTGAACTAAAACTGTATTAGTGATGCGTGGGAAGGACTATGATGGAGTCACGGCAGAAGAGCGCAGTGGATGACCACCACGGCCAGGTGTAATGTAGACCTAATGTTCCCCCTGTAACCTACCTTCAGATCTAGTCAGGATGAACGGTGGACGGGTGGTAAATAGTCTTTTTCAGTTGCTTTATCAGAAATGAAAATAACACAAATGAATGATAACATTTTGGAAAGTGAAAGGTGGCATCCTAGGACGGGACAATGTTGACTGAGTTCTTAAGAAAGGCCATTCTACTGCCAATGTTTTTCTATGGAGATTGGATGGCTGTTTCCTCGATTTTATACACCTGTCACCAACGGGTGTGGCTGAAATAGCCGAATCCACTCATTTGAAGCGGTGTCCACACTATTTTGTATACATAGTGTAGCGTGCATCACAATGGGAGGTCCAAGGCAGGTTGTATCATTTGCATACAAGGGACCAGGGAATCTGGTCAGAACATGCACCTTTTATTGCATGTGTAGATGTCTTGATCAGAGAGAGAGAGAGAGAGAGAGAGAGAGAGAGAGAGAGAGAGAGAGAGAGAGAGAGAGAGAGAGAGAGAGAGAGAGAGAGAGAGAGAGAGAGAGAGAGAGAGAGAGAGAGAGAGAGAGAGAGAGAGAGAGAGAGAGAGAGAGAGAGACTATTTCTCTCTCTACAGTTTTGTTTGTTATAAACCAAAATATTATTTTGGACACCTTTGCAATTTTTCATAAACCTTGAAAAACATGACCGACTGCTATTATAGTCTTCTTTGTTGAAACTGTATTTTTCAACACCAATCAATCAACTGGAAAAACAATGTATTTTTTTGGAAATGGAGTTCGCGCTCCTTATAATTTATCCATGCCATGGAGAACGTGTGGATGGGCCTGCCTTGTCTGAGAAGGAAAATAGGCCTGTAGCAGAGGTAATCACAGCCACTCATTGTGATAGGTTCTGCAGGTTAAAGATTGTCATTGGGAGAGTAGTTTTGTGTGTGTTTGTGTGTGGGGTTAAAGAGGGGACAGGGAAAATATCTGTTTCCCTGATAGAGAGAATTGGAGGAAGTAGGGGGTCCTAATACACAGCAGCCCAATCTTACTTTTACGGACTGACATAAGTGTGTGGGAGTGTTTGATTGTGTGTATTGCGAGTGTATGTTTGTTTGTGTGTGTGTAGTCAGAGAAACAGAAAGAGAGCCAGAGAGAGTGATCCAAAGAGAGAGAGAGAGATAGACATTGTCATCTTACAAGAAACATGGTATGGAGGAGACGGACCCACTGGTTGCCCTCTAGGTTACAGAAAGCTGGTAGTCCCATCCACCAAACTACCAGGTGTGAAACAGGGAAGGGACTCAGGGGGTATGCTAATTTGGTATAGAGCAGACCTAACTCACTCTATTAAATGAATCAAAATAGGAATATTTTACATTTGGAAATCATCTTGACAGACAAACATTTCCTCCTCGGTGTTACCAATAACCCCCCACTACAATTGCTATACTGAAGACAGCTTCTCCATCCTGGAGGGGGAAGTAAATCATTTCCAGGCCCAGGCAGATGTACTAGTCTGTGGCGACCTAAATCCCAGAACCGGACAAGATCCTGACACCCTCAGCACACAGGGGGACAAACACATACCCAAAAAAATGAGGCAGCAACAAATTCCAACCGTTTTAGACAACTTCTTGGACAAAACGTTCCACTGTAATAGTGAAGGTGTAAACGTCAGTAAAAACCTAAACAGTATATTTGACCTCTCAGGCTCCCTATCAATCTAAAAATATCAAATAGAAAAGAAAATTAACAACAATGACAAATGATTTAATGAAGAATGCAAAAATCTAATAAAGATATTGAGAAACCTATCCAACCAAAAACATAGAGACCCAGAAAACCTGAGTCTACTCCTTCACTATGGTCAATCACTAAAACAATACAGAAATAAATTATGGAAAAAGAAGGAACAGCATGTCTGAAATCAGCTCAATGTAATTGAACAATCCATAGACTTTAACCACTTCTGGGAAAATTGGAAAACACCAAGCAAACAAGTGCTATCTATCCAAAATGGAGATGTATGGGTAAACCATTTCTCCAATATTTTCTGCATTATCAATAACAGCAGACTCATACATCTCCTCAATGAAAACAATGTACTGAGCAAATGTCAAATTGGCTTTTTACCACAATATCATACGAAAGATCGTGTGTTCACCCTGCACACCCTAATTGACAAACAAACAAACCAAAACAAAGGCAAAGTCTTCTTATGCTTTGTTGATTTCAAAAAAGCCTTCGACTCAATTTGGCCTGAGGGTCTGCTATACAAATTGATGGAAAGTGGCGTTGCAGGAAAAACATACAACATTATAAAATAAGGTGAACTGACTGCTGACGAACTGTTCCATGCAGAAAAGTAATGGATCAAGGTAACACAACAACAGAGTTTCAGTCAGGAGATCAAACTACTTAAGGCAGGAAAAATCCTAAACAATGACTATGAAATCAGATAACTGAAACCGTTCCTGGACAAACACAAACTTCTCAGTGTAGGAGGAAGACTGAAACAGTCCAACTTCACATTCAGAGAGCAGCACCCATGGGTTCTGCCAAACAAGCAGCAGAGATACTCATAAATGCTAATACAGTACCACTGAGAAGGTAATGCATTCTGGAGTAAGAGACACTCTAGTACTAGTACAAGTCAGAGAGCGATTCTGGATCTTGTGTGCTAGGCAGCTAGTCAAGAGCACAGTGACAAGATGTATAGTGTGCAAGAGATCAAGGCAAGGGCCGGACAACAGCTCAAATCAAATCAAATCAAATCCAATTTTATTTGTCACATACACATGGTTAGCAGATGTTAATGCGAGTGTAGCGAAATGCTTGTGCTTCTAGTTCCGACAATGCAGTGATAACCAACAAGTAATCTAACTAACAATTCCAAAACTACTGTCTTATACACAGTGTAAGGGGATAAAGAATATGTACATAAGGATATATGAATGAGTGATGATACAGAGCAGCATACAGTAGATGGTATTGAGTACAGTATATACATATGAGATGAGTATGTAGACAAAGTAAACAAAGTGGCATAGTTAAAGTGGCTAGTGATACATGTATTACATAAGGATGCAGTCGATGATGTAGAGTACAGTATATACGTATGCATATGAGATGAATAATGTAGGGTAAGTAACATTATATAAGGTAGCATTGTTTAAAGTGGCTAGTGATATATTTACATCATTTCCCATCAATTCCCATTATTAAAGTGGCTGGAGTTGGGTCAGTGTCAATGACAGTGTGTTGGCAGCAGCCACTCAATGTTAGTGGTGGCTGTTTAACAGTCTGATGGCCTTGAGATAGAAGCTGTTTTTCAGTCTCTCGGTCCCAGCTTTGATGCACCTGTACTGACCTCGACTTCTGGATGATAGCGGGGTGAACAGGCAGTGGTTCGGGTGGTTGATGTCCTTGATGATCTTTATGGCCTTCCTGTAACATCGGGTGGTGTAGGTGTCCTGGAAGGCAGGTAGTTTGCCCCCGGTGATGCGTTGTGCAGACCTCATTACCCTCTGGAGAGCCTTACGGTTGTGGGCGGAGCAGTTGCCGTACCAGGCGGTGATACAGCCCGCCAGGATGCTCTCGATTGTGCATCTGTAGAAGTTTGTGAGTGCTTTTGGTGACAAGCCAAATTTCTTCAGCCTCCTGAGGTTGAAGAGGCGCTGCTGCGCCTTCTTCACGATGCTGTCTGTGTGAGTGGACCAATTCAGTTTGTCTGTGATGTGTATGCCGAGGAACTTAAAACTTGCTACCCTCTCCTCTACTGTTCCATCGATGTGGATAGGGGGATGTTCCCTCTGCTGTTTCCTGAAGTCCACAATCATTTCCTTAGTTTTGTTGACGTTGAGTGTGAGGTTATTTTCCTGACACCACACTCCGAGGGCCCTCACCTCCTCCCTGTAGGCCGTCTCGTCGTTGTTGGTAATCAAGCCTACCACTGTTGTGTCGTCCGCAAACTTGATGATTGAGTTGGAGGCGTGCGTGGCCACGCAGTCGTGGGTGAACAGGGAGTACAGGAGAGGGCTCAGAACGCACCCTTGTGGGGCCCCAGTATTGAGGATCAGCGGGGTGGAGATGTTGTTGCCTACCCTCACCACCTGGGGGCGGCCCGTCAGGAAGTCCAGTACCCAGTTGCACAGGGCGGGGTCGAGACCCAGGGTCTCGAGCTTGATGACGAGCTTGGAGGGTACTATGGTGTTGAATGCTGAGCTGTAGTCGATGAACAGCATTCTCACATAGGTATTCCTCTTGTCCAGATGGGTTTGGGCAGTGTGCAGTGTGGTTGAGATTGCATTGTCTGTGGACCTATTTGGGCGGTAAGCAAATTGGAGTGGGTCTAGGGTGTCAGGTAGGGTGGAGGTGATATGGTCCTTGACTAGTCTCTCAAAGCACTTCATTATGATGGAAGTGAGTGCTACGGGGCGGTAGTCGTTTAGCTCAGTTACCTTAGCTTTCTTGGGAACAGGAACAATGGTGGCCCTCTTGAAGCATGTGGGAACTGCACCTTTACCAAAAGACAGAATAACTGAATCCCCACCATTTAAAGTCACACGTATGGATATTGTATGGATATTGCAGGACCGCTCTACGTGGAAGAAAATGGTTCTGTGAAGAAGCCATACATTGCACTGTTCACTTGTGCTGTAACCAGAGCAGTGCATTTGGAACTGGTCTCAGATCAGTCAACAGAAACATTTCTGTTAGCTAAAAATATTAATCTCAAGAGAGGTTAATGCAAGGTAATCTACTCAGACAATGCAAAAATGTTCAAGAGAGCTGATCAGGACTTGAAAGAGCTGTGGAAGGCAATCGAAGAGACCCAACTCTTGGCGTTCGTCTCAGAAAGGGGCATCACCTGGAGGTTCATCGCAGAGCGAGCAGCCTGGTGGGAGGATTCTGTAAAAAGACTGGTAAGGTCAGTGAAAACATGCCTGATAAAGGTTCTTGGGAGAGCTTCACTCAACTTTGAAGAGACATGCACAGTCCTGACAGATGTTGAAGCTGTCCTAAATTCTAGGCCTCTGACCTTCGTGCACATCCCCTGACCCGAGCACACTTCCTGGTGGGTAAAAGAATAACCTCTTTGCTGCCCAAGCCATTTCCGGTTGACACTCAGCACCCAACACTAACAAGGAGGAAATGACATGCAGATGGAAGTACAGGCCGAGACTTGTGACCAGCTTCTGGAACAGCTGGCGAAGAGACTACTTGCTGGATCTAAAGTCAGCACACTGCTGTGACACACCACAGCCCACCCCACTGAAAGCAGGTGACGTTGTACTCATTGGAGAAGATAACACACCCAGACAAACCTGGAAACTAGGAAAGATTGAGGAGCTGTTTCCAGGCTGAGAAGGCCTAGATTGGTCATGTTCAGTTCGTACTGCTTCAGGGACTTTGTTGCGGAGACCTATTCAGTTGATATGGCGCTTAGAGATTTAGATGAACACAGTTGTTCATCGGGGGGGAGGATGTTGTAACTTTTAATGGGTTACAAAGTTAATGTTTACAGTGTATTAATTGAGCTGATGTAACAGTTGTTGTGGGTGGAAGACGGAGAGGACCAAGGTGCAGCATGGTAAGTGTTGTAAATTTAATCAAAACAGAACACTAAACAAAATAACAACGAGGAATAATGAGAACGAAACAGTTCTGTCAGGTGATACACACAAAACAGAAAACAACTACCCACAACTCAAGGGCGAAACCAGGCTGCCTAAGTATGGTTCTCAATCAGAGACAACGATTGACAGCTGCCTCTGATTGGGAACCATACCAGGCCAAACACATAGAAATACAAACATAGAACAAAACATAGAATACCTGTCATACAGGTGAAAGAGGACCCAAAAGTGACTTGGCGAAAACAGAGTCTTTAATCCAGTAAAGTAAATACAAACAAAAAACACAACTTTCACTCGAAATGACGAGGACAAACTGGAGACTCGATCTTGAACAGCAGGTGAACAGCAGGTTGCCTCGGGAAGGCACTTGAACCAGACAGACTCAGACACCTGCTCACCACGCAGCATCTGAGGAAAACACGACACGACAGGGCGATACACAAACACAGCACGGTGAATTCTAGACAAGGAACCGACAGGACAGGAACGGAACACAAAGGAAGAAATAGGGACTCTAATCAGGGGAAAGGATCGGGAACAGGTGTGGGAAGACTAAATGATTGATTAGGGGAATAGGAACAGCTGGGAGCAGGAACGGAACGATAGAGAGAAGAGAGAGCGAGGAGAGTGAGAGAGGGAGGGGGAGAGAGAGGGATAGAAAGAGGGAAAGAACCTAATAAGACCAGCAGAGGGAAACGAATAGAATGGGAAGCACAGGGACAAGACAAGATAATAAATGACAAAACATGACAATACCCACCCACATCACACTCTGACCAAACGAAAATAGAAACATATAAAGCAATCTACGGTTAGGGCATGACAGCTGAATCTAAAGATATTTTTCTTTACAGTTATTTACATATGTAATTGTATTAGAATTCATGTGATGGAGATTGAGAGAACTACATACAGATGAAGTCGGAAGTTTACATACACTTAGGTTGGAGTTATTAAAACTCGTTTTTCAACCACTCTACAAATTTCTAGTTAACAACCTATAGTTTTGGCATGATTGTGCATGATACAAGTCATTTTTCAAACAATTGTTTACAGACTGATTATTTCACTTATAATTCACTATATCACTATTCCAGTGGGTCAGACAAAAAGACCTACCTTCAAAATCAGTGCCTCTTTGCTTGACAGCATGGGAAAATCAATGGAAATCAGACAATACCTCAGAATTTATTTTTACCTCCACAAGTCTGGTTCATTCTTGAGAGCAATTTCCAAATGCCTGAAGGTACCACGTCCATCTGTACAAACAATCATAAGCAAGTATAAACACCATGGGACCACACAGCCATCATACCGCTAAGGAAGGAGACGCATGTTGTTTCCTAGAGATGAACATACTTTGGTGCAAAAAGAGCAAATCAATCCCAGAACAACAGCAAAGGACCTTGTGAAGATGCTGGAGGAAAAGGCAAAAGTATCCATATCTTCAGTAAAACGAGTCCTATATCGACATAACCTGAAAGGCTGCACAGCAAGGAACAAGCCACTGCTCCAAATCCACCATAAAAAGCCTAACTATGGTTTGCAACTGCACATGGGGACAAAGATCGTACTTTTTGGGAAAATGTCCTCTGGTCTGATGAAACAAAAATAGAATTGTTTGGCCATAATGGCCATCGTTATGTTTGGAGGAAAAAGTGGAGGGCTTGCAAGCCGTAGAACACCATCCCAACCATGAAGCGCGGGGTCGGCAGCATCATGTTGTGGGGGTGCTTTGCTGAAGGAGGGACTGGTGCACTACACAAAATAGATGGCATCATGAGGGTGGACAATTGTGTGGATATATTAAAGCAACATCTCAAGACATCAGTCAGGAAGTTAAAGTTTGGTCGCAAATGGGTCTTCCAAATGGACATTGACCCAAGGCATACCTCCAAAGTTGTGGCAAAATGGCTTAAGGACAACAAAGTCAAGGTATTGGAGTGGCCATCACAAAGCACTGAGCGCAAAACTATAGAAAATGTGTGGGCAGAACTGAAAAAGCATGTGTGAGCAAGGAGGCCTACAAACCTGATTCAGTTACACCAGCTACATCAGGAGGAATAAGCCAGAATTCAGCCAACGTTTTGTGGGAAGCTTGTGCAAGGCTACCTGAAACGTTTGACCCAAGATAAACAATTGACAGGCAATGCTACCAAATACTAATTGATTGTATGTAAACTTCTAACCCACTGAGAATGTGATGAAAGAAATAAAAGCTGAAAGAAATATTTCTCTCTTCTATTATTCTGACATTTCACATTCTTAAAATAAAGTGGTGATCCTAACTGACCTAAGACAGGGATTTTCACTAGGATTAATGTCAGGAATTGTGAAAAACTGAGTTTAAATGTATTTGGCTAAGGTGTATGTAAACTTTCCAACTTCAACTGCACATATTTCTGTTGTAATGGTTAGTATAGGATTACACTATTGACTGCAAGTTCCAGAATGCTTTGCGATAGGTATTAGGAAGAGAGAAACACGCAGCAATTATGTACAAGTGATGTACAACTGACTTTTCCTGGCAACTTTCTTTTATTGTTTTGTAGAATCTAAAGTTGTTTAATGTAACTTGAACAAGTATTATTACTAGAAGAAGCTTTCATTTCAAACCTGACATCGAAAGTCATTACTTAGAAGATAGTTATTCTGTACCTATACCATCAAAAGGAACACAAAATTTAACATACCAATTAGGATCTGGCTAAAAACAACTTGAATCAGTTATAGAACCCATTGCCCTTTATGGTCGTGAGGTCTGGGGTCCGCTCACCAACAAAGAATTCACTAAATGGGACAAACACCAAATTGAGAGTCTACATGCAGAATTCTGCAAAATTTTCCCCCGTGTACAACATGAAACACCAAATAATCCACGCAGAGCAGAATTAGGCCGGTACACGCTAATTATCAATATCCAGAAAAGAGACGTTCAATTCTACAACCACCTAAATGGAAATGATTCCCAAACCTTCCATAACCTTTCTAGCACAGGGGTTCCGCTAGCCCAACACCTCAAAAACATTCCGCTGAAAAGGCTTCTCGCGAAATTAAAAAATATTTTGGGGAAATAAAACTTTCACACATGAACAAGTACAATGCAGCAAATGAAAGATAAACATCTTGTTAATCTCACCCATCGTGTTCGATTTCAAAAATGCTTTACAGCTAAAGCACAACATATAATTATGTTAGATCACTGCCAAGTCGAAAAAACACACAGCCATTTTTCCAGCTAAAAATAGGAGTCACAAAAAGCAGAAATATAGATAAAATTAATCACTAACCTTTGATGATAAAATTAATCAGCTAACCGTTTTGATGATCTTCATCAGATCTTTGACGGCTATGTAGCTAGCTGAGAAGAAATTGCTAAGATTTCAAACATTGGTCATCTTCATCAGATGACACTCATTTTACATTGGCGCCTTACGTGCAGTAATGTTTTGATTCCAAAACATCCGGTGATTTTGCAGAAACACTCATAATAAACATTGATAAAAGATACAAGTGTTATTCACAGAATTAAAGTTAGACTTCTCCTAAACGCAACCGCTGTGTCAGATTACAAAAAAAAACTTTACGGAAAAAGCATAATCTGAGAACGGCGCTCAGAACCCAAAACAACCAGAGGAATATCCTTAATTTTGGAATCAACAAAGTTAGAAACAACACCATAAACATTCACTTACCTTTGATGATCTTCATCAGAAGGCACTCCCAGGAATCTCAGTTCGACAATAAATGACTGAAAAGCGTCTGCTAAATGGCATATATTATTATTATTCCATAAAGTTCCATCATTTATGTCCAAATAGCCGGGAGCGCGCATCATGAGACCAAGGCTCTCTGCCAGACCACTGACTAAAGACGGTTGACATCTAGTGGAACCCGTAGGAAGTGCAACCTCATCCATATCTCGATGTGTACTTGGTAGGCCAAGCTTTGAGAAACTACAAACATCAGATGTCCCACTTCCTGGTTGGATTTTTCTCAGGTTTTCGCCTGCCATATGAGTTCTGCTATACTCACAGGCATCATTCAAACAGTTTTAGAAACGTTTGAGTGTATTCTATCCAATACTAATAATAATATGCATATATTAACATCTGGAACAGAGTAGGAGGCAGTTCACTCTGGGCACGCTATTCATCCAAAGGTGAAAATGCTGACATCCCTATCCCAAAAACAATAACAAACAAATCACCTACAGAGAGATGAACCTGGAGAAGAGTCCCCTAGCAAGCTGGTCCTGGAGCTCTTTTCAAACACAAACACAAACACATCCCACAGAACCCCAGGGCATTAACACAATTAGACCCAACCAAATCATGAGTTAACAAAAAAATAATTACTTGACACATTTGAGAGAATTAACAAAACAACAGAGCAAACTAGAATTTGGCCCTAAACAGAGAGTACACAGGGGCACAGGGGCATAATATCTGACCACTATGACTGTCTCAAACGTAAGGATAGCTTTGATTGTGTACGTACTTAGTGAGCATAGCCTTGCTATTGAAAAAGGCCACCTTAGGCAGACCTGGCTCTCAAGGGAAGGCAGTCTATGTGCACACTGCCCATAAAATGAGTTGGAAACTGAGCTGCACTTCTTAACCTCCTGCCAAATGTATGACCATATTATAAACACAGATTTCCCTCAGATTACACAGATCCACAAAGAATTTGAAAACATACCCAATTTTGATAAACTCCCATATCTTCTGGGTGAAATTCCACAGTGTGTCATCACAGCAGCAAGATTTGTGTTGCCACAGGAAAAGAGCCACCAGTGAAGAACAAACACCATTGTAAATACAACCCAAATTTATGTTTTTTTTTATTTCCCTTTTGTACTTTAACCATTTGCACATCGTTACAACACTATCTATATACATAATATGACATTTATAATGTATTTTTTCTTTTGGAACTTCTGTGAGTGTAATGTTTACTGTTATTTTTTATTTTTTATTTCACTTTTGTATATTATCTACTTCACTTGCTTTGGCAATGTTAACATATGTTTCCCATGCCAATAAAGCCCCTTCAATTGAATTGACAGAGAGAGAGAGAGAGAGAGAGCCATGTCCTATGTTTGCTTTGTAATGGAACAGATGCTAAATCTCTATTAGGTTTGTTGGACCATGTCTCTGTGGCTCAGACCTGTGAGGAGGGGGTTGTAGAGCGAAGATGGCTAGCTGGCACTGCAATGGATGACAGCTATATTGGATTTACAAATAAATAAAATGTAAATGTACTGTATATTTGAGTATTTCATCAAACTCTCTCTCTCCACTTCTCCCTTGCTACCTATATCCCTTTCCCAAACTCCCCACCTCCATCTTTCTATCAATCGCCTTCTCTCTCTCTCTCTCACTCTTTCTCTTTCACTCTCCTCATCACCCAGGAGGTCCTGAACTAGCATGTTAAACCCATCAGCGGGCTGTCATCACTGCCTGTATTCCTGCACACCCATGGCAGGTGGCCCCCTGTCCTGCTGCCTGTATGCCTGGGGCTAGAGGGAGTGAGTGAGTGAGTGAGTGAGTGAGTGAGTGAGTGAGTGAGTGAGTGAGTGAGTGAGTGAGTGAGTGAGTGAGGGAGGGAGGGAGGGAGGGAGGGAGGGAGGGAGGGAGGGAGGGAGGGAGGGAGGGAGGGAGGGAGGGAGGGAGGGAAGGGAGGGAGGGAGGGAGGGAGGGAGGGAGGGAGGGAGGGAGGGAGGGAGGGACTGACATTGTTTGAGCAAGTATGGGCTGTCATGCAGGTGAAAGAGGACCCAAAAGCGACTTAACAGAAACAGAGTTTATTAAAGTCCAAAACGGAATAACAGAAATCCTCTAGACTTGTAGAGGGGAAACAACTGGAGAAGCGGCCACAGACTGCAGGTCGCTTCGGGTAGGCGCAGGCCGTAGTCGACTGAGACACCTGCTCACACGCAGCATCTGATGAAGGCACAAAACACGACAGGACAGGGTGATACACAATCACGGCAAAAACACGACAGGACAGGGCGAAACGCAATCACAGCATGGTGAATACAATACAAGGAACCGACGGGACAGGAACGGATCACAAAGGAATAAATAGGGACTCTAATCAGGGGAAAGGATCGGGAACAGGTGTGGGAAGACTAAATGATGATTAGGGGAATAGGAACAGCTGGGAGCAGGAACGGAACGACAGAGAGAAGAGAGAGCGAGAGAGTGAGAGAGGGAGGGGGAGAGAGAGGGATAGAAGGAGGGAAAGAACCAAACAAGACCAGCAGAGGGAAACGAATAGCATGGGGAGCACAGGGACAAGACATGACAATAAATGACAAACATGACAGTACCCCCCCACTCACCGAGCGCCTCCTGGCGCACTCGAGGAGGAATCCTGGCGGCAACGGAGGAAATCATCGATGAGCGAACGGTCCAGCACGCCCCGAGACGGAACCCAACTCCTCTCCTCAGGACCGTAACCCTCCCAATCCACTAGGTATTGGTGACCCCGTCCCCGAGAACGCATGTCCATAATCTTATGTACCTTGTAAATAGGTGCGCTCTCGACAAGGACGGGAGGGGGGGAGGGAAGACGAACGGGGTGCGAAGAAAGGGCTTAACACAGGAGACATGGAAGACAGGATGGACGCGACGAAGATGTCGCGGAAGAAGCAGTCGCACAGCGACAGGATTGACGACCTGGGAGACACGGAACGGACCAATGAACCGCGGAGTCAACTTACGAGAAGCTGTCGTAAGAGGAAGGTTGCGAGTGGAAAGCCACACTCTCTGGCCGCAACAATACCTTGGACTCTTAATCCTGCGTTTATTGGCGGCTCTCACCGTCTGTGCCCTGTGACGGCAAAGTGCAGACCTCACCCTCCTCCAGGTGCGCTCACAACGTTGGACAAACGCTTGAGCGGAGGGAACGCTGGACTCGGCAAGCTGGGATGAGAACAGAGGAGGCTGGTAACCCAGACTACTCTGAAACGGAGATAACCCGGTAGCAGACGAAGGAAGCGAATTGTGAGCGTATTCTGCCCAGGGGAGCTGTTCTGCCCAAGACGCAGGGTTTCTGAAAGAAAGGCTGCGTAGTATGCGACCAATCGTCTGATTGGCCCTCTCTGCTTGACCGTTAGACTGGGGATGAAACCCGGAAGAGAGACTGACGGACGCACCAATCAAACGACAGAACTCCCTCCAAAACTGTGACGTGAATTGCGGGCCTCTGTCTGAAACGGCGTCTAACGGGAGGCCATGAATTCTGAATACATTCTCAATAATGATTTGTGCCGTCTCCTTAGCGGAAGGAAGTTTAGCGAGGGGAATGAAATGTGCCGCCTTAGAGAACCTATCGACAACCGTCAGAATCACAGTCTTCCCCGCAGACAAAGGCAGACCGGTAATGAAGTCTAAGGCAATGTGAGACCATGGTCGAGAAGGAATGGGGAGCGGTCTGAGACGACCGGCAGGAGGAGAGTTACCCGACTTAGTCTGCGCGCAGTCCGAACAAGCAGCCACGAAACGGCGCGTGTCACGCTCCTGAGTCGGCCACCAAAAGCGCTGGCGAATAGACGCAAGAGTGCCTCGAACACCGGGATGACCAGCTAACTTGGCAGAGTGAGCCCACTGAAGAACAGCCAGACGAGTGGAAACAGGAACGAAAAGGAGGTTACTAGGACAAGCGCGCGCGGCGACGCAGTGTGCGTGAGTGCTTGCTTAACCTGTCTTTCAATTCCCCAGACTGTTAACCCGACAACACGCCCATAAGGAAGAATCCCCTCGGGATCAGTAGAAGCCACAGAAGAACTAAACAGACGGGATAAGGCATCAGGCTTGGTGTTCTTGCTACCCGGACGGTAAGAAATCACAAACTCGAAACGAGCGAAAAACAACGCCCAACGAGCTTGACGGGCATTAAGTCGTTTGGCAGAACGGATGTACTCAAGGTTCTTATGGTCTGTCCAAACGACAAAAGGAACGGTCGCCCCTCCAACCACTGTCGCCATTCGCCTAGGGCTAAGCGGATGGCGAGCAGTTCACGGTTACCCACATCATAGTTGCGCTCAGATGGCGACAGGCGATGAGAAAATAAGCGCAAGGATGAACCTTATCGTCAGACTGGAAGCGCTGGGATAGGATGGCTCCCACGCCTACCTCTGAAGCGTCAACCTCGACAATGAATTGTCTAGTGACGTCAGGAGTAACGAGGATAGGAGCGGACGTAAAACGTTCTTTTAGAAGATCAAAAGCTCCCTGGGCGGAACCGGACCACTTAAAACACGTCTTGACAGAAGTAAGAGCTGTGAGAGGGGCAGCAACTTGACCGAAATTACGAATGAAACGCCGATAGAAATTAGCGAAACCTAAAAAGCGCTGCAACTCGACACGTGACCTTGGAACGGGCCAATCACTGACAGCTTGGACCTTAGCGGAATCCATCTGAATGCCTTCAGCGGAAATAACGGAACCGAGAAAAGTAACGGAGGAGACATGAAAAGAGCACTTCTCAGCCTTTACGTAGAGACAATTCTCTAAAAGGCGCTGTAGAACACGTCGAACGTGCTGAACATGAATCTCGAGTGACGGAGAAAAAATCAGGATATCGTCAAGATAGACAAAAACAAAAATGTTCAGCATGTCTCTCAGAACATCATTAACTAATGCCTGAAAAACAGCTGGCGCATTGGCGAGACCGAACGGCAGAACCCGGTACTCAAAATGCCCTAACGGAGTGTTAAACGCCGTTTTCCACTCGTCCCCCTCTCTGATGCGCACGAGATGGTAAGCGTTACGAAGGTCCAACTTAGTAAAGCACCTGGCTCCCTGCAGAATCTCGAAGGCTGATGACATAAGGGGAAGCGGATAACGATTCTTAACCGTTATGTCATTCAGCCCTCGATAATCCACGCAGGGGCGCAGAGTACCGTCCTTCTTTTTAACAAAAAAGAACCCCGCCCCGGCCGGAGAAGAAGAAGGCACTATGGTACCGGCGTCAAGAGACACAGACAAATAATCCTCGAGAGCCTTACGTTCGGGAGCCGACAGAGAGTATAGTCTACCTCGAGGAGGAGTGGTCCCCGGAAGGAGATCAATACTACAATCATACGACCGGTGAGGAGGAAGGGAGTTGGCTCGGGACCGACTGAAGACCGTGCGCAGATCATGATATTCCTCCGGCACTCCTGTCAAATCGCCAGGTTCCTCCTGAGAAGTAGGGACAGAAGAAACGGGAGGGATGGCAGACATTAAACACTTCACATGACAAGAAACGTTCCAGGATAGGATAGAATTACTAGACCAATTAATAGAAGGATTATGACATACTAGCCAGGGATGACCCAAAACAACAGGTGTAAACGGTGAACGGAAAATCAAAAAGAAATAGTCTCACTGTGGTTACCAGATACTGTGAGAGTTAAAGGTAGTGTCTCAAATTTGATACTGGGAAGATGACTACCATCTAAGGCAAACATGGGCGTAGACCTGTCTAACGGTCTGAAAGGAATGTTATGTTTCCGAACCCATGCTTCGTCCATGAAACAACCCTCAGCCCCAGAGTCAATCAAAGCACTGCATGTAGCACCGAACCGGTCCAGCGTAGATGGACCGACATAGTAGTACAAGATCTAGATGAAGGGACCTGAGTAGTAGCGCTCACCAGTAGCCCTCCGCTTACTGATGGGCTCTGGCCTCTTACTGGACATGAATTAACAAAATGTCCAGCAACTCCGCAATAGAGGCACAGGCGGTTGGTGATCCTCCGTTCCCTCTCCTTATTCGAGATGCGAATCCCTCCCAGCTGCATGGGCTCAGTCTCAAAGCCAGAGGAGGGAGATGGTTGCGATGCGGAGCAGGGAAACACCGTTGATGCGAGCTCTCTTCCACGAGCCCGGTGACGAAGATCTACCCGTCGTTCTATGCGGATGGCGAGAGCAATCAAAGAATCCACATCTGATGGAACCTCCCGGGAGAGAATCTCATCCTTAACCACTGCGTGGAGTCCCTCCAGAAAACGAGCGAGCAGCGCCGGCTCGTTCCACTCACTAGAGGCAGCAAGAGTGCGAAACTCAATGGAATAATCCGTTATGGACCGTTCACCTTGGCATAAGGAAGCCAGGGCCCTAGAAGCCTCCCACCAAAAACTGAACGGTCAAAAACCCGAATCATCTCCTCTTTAAAGTTCTGGAATTTGTTAGAGCAATCAGCCCTTGCCTCCCAGATAGCTGTGCCCCATTCTCGAGCCCGGCCAGTAAGGAGTGAAATGACGTAAGCAACCCGAGCTCTCTCTCTAGAGTATGTGTGGGGTTGGAGAGAGAACACAATCTCACACTGCGTGAGAAAGGAGCGGCACTCAGTGGGCTGCCCGGAGTAGCAAGGTGGGTTATTAACCCTAGGTTCTGGAGGCTCGGCAGGCCAGGAAGTAACAGGTGGCACGAGACGTAGACTCTGGAACTGTCCAGAGAGGTCGGAAACCTGAGCGGCCAGGTTCTCCACGGCATGGCGAGCAGCAGACAATTCCTGCTCGTGTCTGCCGAGCATGGCTCCTTGGATCTTGACGGCAGTGTAACGAGCGTCTGTAGTCGCTGGGTCCATTCCTTGGTCGGTTCCTTCTGTCATGCAGGTGAAAGAGGACCCAAAAGCGACTTAACAGAAACAGAGTTTATTAAAGTCCAAAACGGAATAACAGAAATCCTCTAGACTTGTAGAGGGAAACAACTGGAGAAGCGGCCACAGACTGCAGGTCGCCGGGCAGGCGCAGGCCGTAGTCGACTGAGACACCTGCTCACACGCAGCATCTGATGAAGGCACAAAACACGACAGGACAGGGTGATACACAATCACGGCAAAAACACGACAGGACAGGGCGAAACGCAATCACAGCATGGTGAATACAATACAAGGAACCGACGGGACAGGAACGGATCACAAAGGAATAAATAGGGACTCTAATCAGGGGAAAGGATCGGGAACAGGTGTGGGAAGACTAAATGATGATTAGGGGAATAGGAACAGCTGGGAGCAGGAACGGAACGACAGAGAGAAGAGAGAGCGAGAGAGTGAGAGAGGGAGGGGGAGAGAGAGGGATAGAAGGAGGGAAAGAACCAAACAAGACCAGCAGAGGGAAACGAATAGCATGGGGAGCACAGGGACAAGACATGACAATAAATGACAAACATGACATGGGCACTCTTTTATCAACATTTGCTCAACATGATTCATCCCCATGTTTCATCCCCTGATTCCTGTGGATGTAATTGTGATTGCAATAAACTAGGCAATAAATCCCTTTATTTTTCAGTATCTGTCAAGGTTGTGCGCTACTGGTGGAGAAGTCAGGTGCAGGAGAGCAGAGACTTGTGAACAGGCGCACACTTTATTTAGGCAGAGGCAATAAAACAGACAGACGCCACTGCATCAAAACCTCCAGCCAAAGGTAAAAAGTGCAAGGCGCGAAACTGTCACAAAAATAAGCAAATGTTTAACAATTAAACATCCTTCATGAAATACCACGTAATACAGGGAAAAACCGCCTGGCGAGTAACATAAAACACGTAACGAAAACAATTCCACACAAAGACATGGGGGGGAACAGCGGAATAAATACATGCAGTGTGATTAGGGAATGTAAACGAGGTGTGCAGGGAACAAGACAAAACAAATGGAACAATGAAAAAATGGAGCGGCGATGGCTAGAGAGCTGGTGACGTCGACCGCCGCACGTTGCCCGAACAAGGAGAGGAGCCGACCTCGGCGGAAGTCGTGACAGTATCAGACCAGCATAATTCTCATTTAAAACATAGTTTTTGTGTTTAATAGGCCACATTAGACATTCTGTCAACATACCCTAAGTTATTACATGAATTATGCACATCTACATACAATATACTCCATAAGGTGTATACTGTACATTTCCTACATCACAAATGCATGTTAGTTACACTTGTATGCATTTGTAGTTTAAAGTGGAACTGATATCATTTTAGCAACATGAAATCTTATTGAAATTTGATCACATACAACCCCAGGAAGAATATGACACGCGATCACTTAGATATGCCAATTTTCATGTTTTCATAAATTCTTAGAATGTTTGGGAATTACGTATATTAAGGCATTTGTTAAAACGTTAATGTACTGTAGAGGTCAAAACGTATTGTATATATTACCTGAGAAAAGTGTCCAACCATGTTCTTGTGTGTAATGTGATTGTGGGGTTTATGTAAATATACTGCATGGGGGACGTGTATCTATATGTCAGCATATAAAACCATATTTTAGTATTTGGTATTTATTAGGATCCCCAATTAGCTGCTGCCATGGTTTCCAAACAGGAAGCAACAAATAGAACACATAATATACAATTGAGACATTTAGCATACACTCCCAACCAAAGCCACCCATATTGCAGTCATATTGACATTCTTCCTCAGTGTACATACAGTTCTGTTATTTATGCATGCATGTATTTACAGGTGGATGGAGATGTGTTGTTTAGAGCAAACCTATGTGAACCCATCCACAAACTGTTTACTTCATGGATGAGAAAACTGTTCATGCTGTTTACTCGGATGTATCTGTGTATCTGAGTCAATACTTGACCTTAACTTTAACCATGCTAGATGAAAATGAGGTCTTGGTATTTTCTTACATGTATAGATCGAAGGAGTGGTGAGTATATCAGATTGATTTTGTTGATTGACTCGCTATTGAATTATCATGTCTATTTTTCAGAATTAATAGAATTAAACAGAATTGTATTTGTGTTTGGGATCTTGGATATAAGCACCTTAATTCATGTTGGTAGAACTGAATCTCATTTTGGAAATGTAGCCTTTAAATCTGGACTATTGAATTGACTATTGACTTTTGAGTTGCTTTGGTCGCTGGCTATAACCAATATAAATGAAAATACATTTGGTTTATGGTTTTGAGGGTTGCTGTTTTTTAATGCCATTTCATTATTGGAGTCTTTCATCTGATGCTTTGCTTTTTGCTGTGTTTGTGCATATCCACACACTTATGTCTGCTGTGTTTTTAGCTTATTCATACACTTACTGTCTGCATACTGCTTGCAATTCTGCAGAAAGGACTTGGGGTCAATTTATATGCTACTTGGTTCCAATCCTTGTTTTGTAGCACATCTGTTCAGTAATGGATGGGTGACTTTTATAACCTACCTCCCCTCTACCTCTCCCTCTGCCTCTCCTCTCCTCCTCTGCTCCTTGCCTTTCTGATCCCTCATCCATATCCGTGGTCTCCTCTCTTCCCTCTCTTCTCCTCCCTCTCCCTCTCTCCTCTCTCTAACATTCCCCTTGTGATGGTAGCCGTCAATATAGGTCAAACAATGTGTAACACAACTCTTCTCTTCAACATGTCCTCTCCTCCCTATGTCCTCTCCTCCCTCTGTGTCCTCTCCTCCCTACATTTACATTTACATTTACATTTAAGTCATTTAGCAGACGCTCTTATCCAGAGCGACTTACAAATTGGTGCATTCACCTTATGACATCCAGTGGGACAGTCACTTAACAATAGTGCATCTAAAACTTAGGGGGGGTGGGGTGAGAGGGATTACTTAACCTATCCTAGGTATTCCTTAAAGAGGTGGGGTTTCAGGTGTCTCCGGAAGGTGGTGATTGACTCCGCTGTCCTGGCGTCGTGAGGGAGTTTGTTCCACCATTGGGGGGGCCAGAGCAGCGAACAGTTTTGACTGGGCTGAGCGGGACCTGTACTTCCTCAGTGGTAGGGAGGCGAGCAGGCCAGAGGTGGATGAACGCAGTGCCCTTGTTTGGGTGTAGGGCCTGATCAGAGCCTGGAGGTACTGAGGTGCCGTTCCCCTCACAGCTCCGTAGGCAAGCACCATGGTCTTGTAGCGGATGCGAGCTTCAACTGGAAGCCAGTGGAGAGAACGGAGGAGCGGGGTGACGTGAGAGAACTTGGGAAGGTTGAACACCAGACGGGCTGCGGCGTTCTGGATGAGTTGAAGGGGTTTAATGGCACAGGCAGGGAGCCCAGCCAACAGCGAGTTGCAGTAATCCAGACGGGAGATGACAAGTGCCTGGATTAGGACCTGCGCCGCTTCCTGTGTGAGGCAGGGTCGTACTCTGCGGATGTGGTAGAGCATGAACCTACAGGAACGGGCCACCGCCTTGATGTTAGTTGAGAACGACAGGGTGTTGTCCAGGATCACGCCAAGGTTCTTGGCGCTCTGGGAGGAGGACACAATGGAGTTGTCAACCGTGATGGCGAGATCATGGAACGGGCAGTCCTTCCCGGGAGGAAGAGCAGCTCCGTCTTGCCGAGGTTCAGCTTGAGGTGGTGATCCGTCATCCACACTGATATGTCTGCCAGACATGCAGAGATGCGATTCGCCACCTGGTCATCAGAAGGGGGAAAGGAGAAGATTAATTGTGTGTCGTCTGCATAGCAATGATAAGAGAGACCATGTGAGGTTATGACAGAGCCAAGTGACTTGGTGTATAGCGAGAATAGGAGAGGGCCAAGAACAGAGCCCTGGGGGACACCAGTGGTGAGAGCGCGTGGTGAGGAGACAGATTCTCGCCACGCCACCTGGTAGGAGCGACCTGTCAGGTAGGACGCAATCCAAGCGTGGGCCGCGCCGGAGATGCCCAACTCGGAGAGGGTGGAGAGGAGGATCTGATGGTTCACAGTATCGAAGGCAGCCGATAGATCTAGAAGGATGAGAGCAGAGGAGAGAGAGTTAGCTTTAGCAGTGCGGAGCGCCTCCGTGATACAGAGGAGAGCAGTCTCAGTTGAATGACTAGTCTTGAAACCTGACTGATTTGGATCAAGAAGGTCATTCAGAGAGAGATAGCGGGAGAGCTGGCCAAGGACGGCACGTTCAAGAGTTTTGGAGAGAAAAGAAAGAAGGGATACTGGTCTGTAATTGTTGACATCGGAGGGATCGAGTGTAGGTTTTTTCAGAAGGGGTGCAACTCTCGCTCTCTTGAAGACGGAAGGGACGTAGCCAACGGTCAGGGATGAGTTGATGAGCGAGGTGAGGTAAGGGAGAAGGTCTCCGGAAATGGTCTGGAGAAGAGAGGAGGGGATAGGGTCAAGCGGGCAGGTTGTTGGGCGGCCGGCCGTCACAAGACGCGAGATTTCATCTGGAGAGAGAGGGGAGAAAGAGGTCAGAGCACAGGGTAGGGCAGTGTGAGCAGAACCAGCGGTGTCGTTTGACTTAGCAAACGAGGATCGGATGTCGTCGACCTTCTTTTCAAAATGGTTGACGAAGTCATCTGCAGAGAGGGGGGGGAGGGGGGCGGAGGATTCAGGAGGGAGGAGAAGGTGGCAAAGAGCTTCCTAGGGTTAGAGGCAGAAGCTTGGAATTTAGCGTGGTAAAAAGTGGCTTTAGCAGCAGAGACAGAGGAGGAAAATGTAGAGAGGAGGGAGTGAAAGGATGCCAGGTCCGCAGGGAGGCGAGTTTTCCTCCATTTCCGCTCGGCTGCCCGGAGCCCTGTTCTGTGAGCTCGCAATGAGTCATCGAGCCACGGAGCGGGAGGGGAGGACCGAGCCGGCCTGGAGGATAGGGGACATAGAGAGTCAAGGGATGCAGAGAGGGAGGAGAGGAGGGTTGAGGAGGCAGAATCAGGAGATAGGTGGGAGAAGGTTTGAGCGGAGGGAAGAGATGATAGGATGGAAGAGGAGAGAGTAGCGGGGGAGAGAGAGCGAAGGTTGGGACGGCGCGATACCATCCGAGTAGGGGCAGTGTGGGAGGTGTTGGATGAGAGCGAGAGGGAAAAGGATACAAGGCAGTGGTCGGAGACTTGGAGGGGAGTTGCAATGAGGTTAGTGGAAGAACAGCATCTAGTAAAGATGAGGTCGAGCGTATTGCCTGCCTTGTGAGTAGGGGGGAAGGTGAGAGGGTGAGGTCAAAAGAGGAGAGGAGTGGAAAGAAGGAGGCAGAGAGGAAAGAGTCAAAGGTAGACGTGGGGAGGTTAAAGTCGCCCAGAACTGTGAGAGGTGAGCCGTCCTCAGGAAAGGAGCTTATCAAGGCATCAAGCTCATTGATGAACTCTCCGAGGAACCTGGAGGGCGATAAATGATCAGGATGTTAAGCTTGAAAGGGCTAGTAACTGTGACAGCATGGAATTCAAAGGAGGCGATAGACAGATGGGTAAGGGGAGAAAGAGAGAATGACCACTTGGGAGAGATGAGGATCCCGGTGCCACCACCCCGCTGACCAGACGCTCTCGGGGTGTGCGAGAACACGTGGGCGGACGAAGAGAGAGCAGTAGGAGTAGCAGTGTTGTCTGTGGTGATCCATGTTTCCGTCAGGGCCAAGAAGTCGAGGGACTGGAGGGAGGCATGGGCTGAGATGAACTCTGCCTTGTTGACCGCAGATTGGCAGTTCCAGAGGCTACCGGAGACCTGGAACTCCACGTGGGTCGTGCGCGCTGGGACCACCAGAGTAGGGTGGCCGCGGCCACGCGGTGAGGAGCGGTTGTATGGTCTGTGCAGAGAGGAGAGAACAGGGATAAACTGACACATAGTTGACAGGCTACAGAAGAGGCTACGCTAATGCAAAGGAGATTGGAATGACAAGTGGACTACACGTCTCGAATGTTCAGAAAGTTAAGCTACGTAGCAAGAATCTTATTGACTAAAATGATTAAAATGATACAGTACTGCTGAAGTAGGCCAGCTGGCAGTGGGTGCGTTGTTGACACTACACTAATCAAGTCGTTCTGTTGAGTGTAATAGTTTCTGCAGTGTTGCTATTCGGGGGCTAGCAGGCTAGCTAGCAGTGTTGTTTACGTTACGTTGCGTTAAAAGAACGACAATAGATGGCTAGCGAACCTAGAAAATCGCTCTAGACTACACAATTATCTTTGATACAAAGACGGCTATGTAGCTAGCTAAGTAGCTAGCTACGATCAAACAAATCAAACCGTTGTACTGTAATGAAAATGAAGTGAAAATGTGATACAACCTGTGAATGCGACCGGGTAGTTGAGTTCTATACAGAAGACGTTGGCTAGCGTTGGCTAGCTGTTGGCTAGCTAGCAGAGTCACCTACGTTAAGGACGACAAATAGCTGGCTAGCTAACCTCGGTAAATTAAGATAATCACTCTAAGACTACACACTCTAAACCTAAACAACACAATTATCTTGGATACGATGATACGATGATACGAAGACAGCAAAGACAGCTATGTAGCTAGCTAACACTAAACTAATCAAGTCGTTCAGTTGAGTGTAACAGTTTCTCCAGTGCAGCTAATCAGTGGACGTTAGCTAGCTGGCTAGTGAAGACTACGTTAGGACGGCGAAATACGATAATTACGCAATTATCTTTGATACAAAGACGGCTATGTAGCTAGCTGAGAAGAAATTGCTAAGATAAGACAAATCAAACCGTTGTGATATAATGAAATATAATGAAAAAGTTATACAACCCGTTGGAGCGACGTGCAGATGCGACCACTCGCTCCAACCGGAACCTCTGTGTCCTCTCTTCTCTATGTACTCTCCTCCCTCTGTGTCCTCGCCTCCCTCTGTGTCCTCGCCTCCTTCTGTGTCCTCTCCTCCCTCTGTGTCCTCGCCTCCCTCCGTGTCCTTGCCTCCCTCTGTGTCCTCACCTCCCTCTGTGTCCTCTCCTCCCTCTGTGTCCTCTCCTCCCTCTGTGTCCTTTCCTCCCTCCGTGTCCTCACCTCCCTCTGTGTCCTCTCCTCCCTCTGTGTCCTCGCCTCCCTCTGTGTCCTCGCCTCCCTCTGCGTCCTTACCTCCCTATGTGTCCTCTCCTCCCTCTGTGTCCTCTCCTCCCTCCGTGTCCTTGCCTCCCTCTGTGTCCTCTCCTTCCTCTGTGTCCTCTCCTCCTTCTGTGTCCTCTCCTCCCTCCGTATCCTCGCCTCCCTCTGTGTCCTCGCCTCCTTCTGTGTCCTCTCCTCCCTCTGTGTCCTCGCCTCCCTCCGTGTCCTTGCCTCCCTCTGTGTCCTTGCCTCCCTCCCTGTTCTTGCCTCCCTCTGTGTACTCTCCTCCCTCTGTGTCCTCTCCTCCCTATGTCCTCTCCTCCCTATGTTCTTTCCTTTCTCCATGTCCTCTCCTCATATGCCCACTCTTCCCTATGCTCTCTCTTCCCCATTTCCTCCCTATGTCCTCTCCTCCCTATGTGTCCTCTCATCCCTCTCTCCAAGTAGCAGCCAGTATGGGTGCCACACTGCGTAACACAATCTCAATCACACCGTCTCCTTTCTCCTACCACCCCTTCCTCCCTCTCTCTTTTCTACTCTTTCCCCATAGAACCATTATTTGTTCGCTCCTGGTAGCACTGTCAATGGTCCCATGCAGTGTAACACAAGCCCAATCATATCTGCAGGCTAATCAATGTTCCAGCAGGACAATACATCTCTCGTGTCTCACTCCAGTCAACAGATACTACAGACCGGGCCATACTAGCTCAAATCTGATTTGTAGCGCTTCACCTGTGGTGCAGGCAGGGGAGATAGTTAAAGAATTGAAATGGAGAGGAACTGCGCTGCGCCTCAATCCCCTAGGGGCGGATAATTAGCACTCACTGCTTCCCACACGACTGTTCCTAACTGTCGTTGGAGTCGCCAGCTGCTGAGATACTTGAATCGTTTCCTTTACTACTGTTTAAAAACAGTCCGAAGGGCAAATTCCAAAACCTGTTTTGGTTTTGTCTGTTTTGTTGTGAAGTGTTTGAATAACAACAAAAATAGATATGGTTTAGAGTGAAACTTTAATCAAAGAGAAGGGTTTCATGTTCTGTGACGAGAGATCACTTCCGAGTGAGGCTTTCTAAAAACCCTTTTCAAATAATGAAATAAATGTCTGATTCTAAAGCAGTTCAGTAACTAACAGCACATAAAACAGTGTTTCGGGTTTCACCAAATTAGAAAACATCAAAAGTGGCTGTTTATGATGCAATTGATTGTGGTGGAATGTGTTGAATAGCACCAGTCCCAGAGGCAATGACATCCATCTAGCACAGCCAGAGACCTTTCTCTAAAGGCTTGTTCACACTGCAGGCCTCAAATCAGTTGAGTTTTTCAAATCCATTAAGGAATACTGACTGTCCAATCAGCAAGTTACAAGTGAAGAAATCAGATTTGTTGGTGTTCAGAGAGCAGTCATTTGCTGACATGGCTATGCTCATAGTAACGAAGGGTGTGTTTGCAGTGGTGTAGGCTGATTGGTGGTGGTGCTCGTGCTTCCTATCACTCAGAGGTTATGTAGCAAGCTAAGGTGACAACAATGTCTGCGATGGACATTCCCATTTGCTTTTAATGTTCAAAAGCATAGAGCAAAAAACACTTTTAAAGCCTCAAACGATAAGATGTTCCAACTTACAAAACAAAGACTTTTTGGCTAGCCACAGCAGTCAACTAGCTAGCTAGGTAGCTGTTTAGCTGTTTTATTTTTACAAATTTTACCCATTTGTTTGTAAACAATTAACAATCTAATTAGTTCGCTCATGTTCTTGTCAAACTGAGTAGATAGCAAGCAAAAAAACACTTGAGGGCAAATAAATCAGATTTGACTCTCCAGATGCAAGTCGCATGGTCAGGAATCAGATTTGTATCTGATTTCAAACCACCTATGAAGTTCGTTTGAAATGTGTCTCAAAATATCTGATTCCATGCGTTCTTTGGACTTTCAGAAGGCAGTAAAAGAACAGACTTTAATCGGATTTGAAAAAATTTGGATTTGAGTAATTTCCAACTTCCAGTGTGAACAAGCCTTTACAGACGTGTCTGTGTAACACACACGCGGACTTGACTTGACCTCTCTGTCAGAAAATGTCAATGCTAATTATGACACCCTTCGAGCCTCCATTTAGAGTCTCTGTTTGACACTGTGTTCCACAGACAGATATATCAGAAAGTCCCACACCCCTGCTCCTAGGAGACAGCTGTCCTGAGGCTGCAGGTAATTGCTCCAATATCCTGTGTCCCGGTTGGATACATGGTGTTGACATTTTGGCATTAAGGGCATATGGTGGCAGTTTAGTGAGGCACCACATGTATCTCCTGACACTATATAGAGTATAACCTTCATTGATAGGCCTGTACTGTAATGTTGACTTTTTCCTGACTGCATGACCCCAGAGAAAACCCCAGGGTCATTGTTCCAGGTTACAATTACTAGGACCAACATTGTTCCAGTTATAATTACTATGGGCAACATTGTTCTGGGTTATATTTACTAGGAGCAACATTGTTCTGGGTTATATTTACTAGGAACAACATTGTTCTGGGTTATATTTACTAGGAGCAACATTGTTCTGGGTTATATTTACTAGGAGCAACATTGTTCTGGGTTATATTTACTAGGAGCAACATTGTTCTGGGTTATATTTACTAGGAACAACATTGTTCTGGGTTATATTTACTAGGAGCAACATTGTTCCAGTTATAATTACTATGGGCAACATTGTACTGGGTTATATTTACTACGGGCAACATTGTTCCAGTTATAATTATTACGAGCAACATTGTTCTGTGTTATATTTACTAGGAACAACATTGTTCCAGTTATAATTACTACGGGCAACATTGTTCCAGTTATAATTATTCCGAGCAACATTGTTCTGGGTTATATTCACTAGGAACAACATTGTTCCAGTTATAATTACTACGGGCAACATTGTTCCAGTTATAATTATTACGAGCAACATTGTTCTGGGTTATATTTACTAGGATCAACATTGTTCCAGTTATAGTTACTACGGGCAACATTGTTCCAGTTATAATTATTACGAGCAACATTGTTCTGGGTTATATTTACTAGGAACAACATTGTTCTGGGTTATATTTACTAGGAACAACATTGTTCCAGTTATAATTATTACGAGCAACATTGTTCTGGGTTATATTTACTAGGAACAACATTGTTCCAGTTATAATTATTACGAGCAACATTGTTCTGGGTTATATTTACTAGGAACAACATTGTTCCAGTTATAATTACTACGGGCAACATTGTTCCAGTTATAATTACTACGGGCAACATTGTTCCAGTTATAATTATTACGAGCAACATTGTTCTGGGTTATATTTACTAGGAGCAACATTGTTCTGGGTTATATTTACTAGGAACAACATTGTTCTGGGTTATATTTACTAGGAACAACATTGTTCTGGGTTATATTTACAAGGACCGACATTGTTCTGGGTTATATTTACTAGGAACAATATTGTTATGGGTTATATTTACTAGGAGCAACATTGTTCCAGGTTATAATTACTAGAGGCAACATTTTTCCAGGTTCAAATTAATAGGAACAACATTGTTCAGATATTACAGAGTACTACCAAGTAATAATCTCATATATTCAGTAAATACTTCCATGATGGAGGATGTGGTTCTCCAGGTATAGATACTGTATATATACAGTGCCTTCAGAGTATACAGACCGCTTGACTTTGTTCACATTTTGTCACATTACAGCCTTATTCTAAAATGGATTATATCAAAATGTTTCTCTCAGCAATCTACACACAGTACCCCATAATGACAAATGTATTAAAATAAAAAACAGAAATACCTTATTTATGCCGTATTCAGACCCTTGCTATGAGACTCGAAATTGAGCTCAGGTGTGTCCTGTTTCCATTGGTCATCCTTGAGATGTTTCTACATTGGAGTCCACCTGTGGTGAATTCAATTGATTGGACATGATTTGGAATGGAACACACATATATATATATATATAAGGTTCCACAGTTGACAGGGCATATCAGAGCAAAAACCAAGCCATGAGGTCGAAAGAATTGTCCGTAGGCACATGACAGCACTTTTGGAGTTGGCCAAAAGGCACCTTAAGACTCTAAGACCATGAGAAACAAGATTCTCTGGTCTGATGAAACCAAGATTGAACTCTTTGGCCTGAATGCCAAGTGTCATGTCTGGAGGAAACATGGAACCATCCCTACAGTGAAGCATGGTAGTGGCAGCTTAATTCTGTCAGGATGTTTTACAGCTGCAGGTACTGTGAGACTAGTCAGGATCAAGGCAAAGATGAATGGAGAAAGTACAGAGAGATCCTTGATGAAAACCTGCTCCCAGGACCTCAGACTGGGGCAAAGGTTAACCTTCCAACAGGACAACAACCCTAAGCACATAGCCAAGACAACGCAGGAGTGGCTCCGGGGTCAGTCTCTGATTGTCCTTGAGTGGCACAGTCAGAGCCCAGACTTGAATCTGATTGAACATCTCTGGAAAGACCTGGAAATAGCTGTGCAGCAATGCTCCCCATCCAACCTGACAGAGCTTGAGAGGATCTGCAGAGAAGAATGGGAGAAACTTCCCAAATACAGGTGTGCCAAGTTTGTAGTGTCATACCCAAGAATACTCGTGGCTGTAATCACTGCCAAAGTTGGTTCAGAAAAGTATTGAGTAAAGGGTCTGAATACTTACGTGAATATTTCGTTTTTTTATTTGTAATAAATTAGCAAACATTTCTAAAAATATATATATTTTTAAATCCTCCCATTAAACATGACAAATAAGTAATAATGCTATCAGGGACACTGAGAGATATCTATAGAAGTTGGATTTCTCTCGCTTCAGGCTCTATGAATGTTCTCACATTAAACAACCATGGAGAAATGCAGATCTTACTCAATGGAGACCCTACTAATATGGAAATGTATGAATCTGGGCCCTTCAGTCATGTAAATTCCTACTAATGGCATGTTAGAAAGCTTTTTTCCATCCTCATGACTCACTCAAAGGTTCAAATAAAAATAAGGGTTTGTCAAAAATGAACTTACAAGAATGTAGATGTTTGAGTTAAGAGTTTATCTTTGCAAGATTACCAATGATTTGGACTTTGATTGGTTATTGCTGTCAATACTTGAAGTAAGGAAACAACTGAGGGGACCCCAAATCCTAGTATCCTGATGAAAAAGGGGGTGGAATAAAGTGAATATCCTGAAGGAACCTGTTTATTTGTCTTAATTCCTCTGTGGTAACTTCTATTGGAATCTGTTTTAAGCCACCAGTGTAAATACTTTGTCACGTTCCGTATGCCAACTCTCTCCCTATTATCAAGTATCCCATTGGGCTGTCATCATCTTAATTGAATCAGAGTCATAGACCCTCTGGTAAACTTGGATCTCAGCTCATCCCATCATGATGAGTGGAATTACAAACACCGCTCCATAGTGCTAATTAACATGCTAAGCACACACTAATGTTATTGTACTGTGATCAATGACGTATGGCTGAGCTCAATTGTGACCCTTCACTCTGAGCAATAGGACAGAGAATGAGAGAGAATGCAGTTTGCAGGGGAAGAATAAACTGGCATGAATAGAAGATTCATCTTTCTGTGAATACTACTGACACAAGGCTAATATTTCTTTATTTACATTTTGATTTGAGTAAGGCTCCACATTCATTCTGTGCTTGCCTGTGGATCAGAATGTGTTTAGTCATTTCTACAGAATTGGAATAAACGAAAGTGGAACATCCATTTCATTCAGGGACTTCAAAGAAGGCAGATCCCCATGGACCAGAATGACTACTGTAGTGTATTCAGATCATATCAAAGTCTTTTTACATTCATTTATATAATGAAAGAGTACAACATACAAAGATATTCAACATTGGTAAGCCTTCTCTCCTCCCCGCTTTGGGTCATAATAGTCTATTATAATAGTCATAAGAAGGGGGAAAAAAAGCAATTGTCTGCAGATATTAGACATTTTTAGGGCTGGGTTTTACCATATAGAGCAGCTTAGAAGCCTGTTGAGGTTTTGCTGAACCTAAGAATGAAACATGCACACACACACACACACACACACACACACACACACACACACACACACACACACACACACACACACACACACACACACACACACACACACACACACACACACACACACACACACACACACACACACACACACACACACACACACACACACACACACACACACACACACACACACACACACACACACACACACACAGACTTGACCTCTGTCAACAAATGTCAATGATAATTATGATGACACCTTTTGTGCCTCCATTTAGGCTGCAGAGTCTCTGTTTGACACTGTGTTCCGCAGACAGATATATTAGAGCGCACCACACCCCCTGCTCCACACATAGACAGATGATGAACAGGATATACAGACAGACAATAAACATGATATACAGACAATAAACAGGATATACAGAGAGACAGTAAACATGATATACAGATGATAAACAGGAAGTACAAACAGACAATAAACAGGATATACAGAGAGACAGTAAACATGATATACAGATGATAAACAGGAAGTACAAACAGACAATAAACATGATATACAGACGATTACCAGGATATACAGAGAGACAATAACGATGATATACAGACGATAAACAGGATAAACAGACGGTAAACAGGATATATAGACAGCAGAGTTTAGACAAATACTCATGGGGTATTTACACTATGTACACTGTAAGCTAATAACTACAATCTTCACTATGAACATTAAGCTACATTGTACATTATGTATGTAGAGATGAGTAAGTAAAAATGATTTCACAGGACGAGGTGCATATGAGCATGTACAGAGAGTGTAAAGAGCAATGTGAAGTTCATGGTGCATTGTTCATTGATGATAGTGCAAGGTGCATAGTTTGTGGATGAGTGGTGCAAAGTGAATAGTCCATGAATGAGAAGATAATCGTGGACCAGGTGGTCGGTTCACGAGGGCCACGGAGTGGGGGAAGAAGCTGTTCAGGTGGCTGGAGGTTTTGCTTGTGATTTACCAGAACCGTTTTCCAGAGGGGAGTCTTTTGAAGAAATGGTGGAAGGGGTCGGCGATGATCTTTCCTGCGCACCTCCTTGCCCTGGAGTTGTGCAGGACCTCGATTGAAGGCAGGCGGTAGCCAACGACCCTCTCAGCAGACTGTACATGCCCTTGCAGTTTGCCATTGGGCAGGGAAGACGCATTTTTATGTATTTTTTATTTTACCTTTATTTTACTAGGCAAGTCAGTTAAGAACAAATTCTTATTTTCAATGACGGCCTAGGAACAGTGGGTTAACTGCCTGTTCAGGGGCAGAACGACAGATTTGTACCTTGTGAGCTCAGGGATTCGAACTTGCAACCTTTCGGTTACTAGTCCAACGCTCTAACCACTAGGCTACCCCGCCGCCCTGGAGGCATTCAAAAGTAGACAGTGATCGAGGACGTGAGGATGGACTCGATGGTGGTTTTGTAGAATCTAATCAGCGTTGTCCATGAGAGTTAGAATTTCTTTACTGTGATGTTGTCCTGCCACTTATGGTTGTGGGAGATCATGGCCCCCAGGAATTTGAATGTCTCTGCCATTCTTAAATCTGAGCCATTGATTTTAAGAGGGCGAGATGGTGAGGGATGCTTGCTGATGTCAATCACCATCTCCCCGGTTTTGAGAGTGATCAGCTCCAGGCAGGGGTGTCATGCACTCATTATTTTAGAGGGGGCACAAAGTACATGGGGATGGACCTGCATGATGTATTTTTCCTGCAATCTAGAGCCATAGACTGGGAACCTATCTTGCTGGCTAGCTAAAGCCAACTTCATAAAATTTCTAGGTGGCTAGTAATACAGAGAAACAACAACACATGTTCATTTTATTTATCCATCAAGAAGGTAACAATAGGCTACATTGCTCAATCAAATTAATTTACAAACATACCTCTTTGATTACTCTTTGCCTGGTCCAGTCAGTGTGCCTCCTTTACAAAATATAGCTGACACAACTCTTTGTAAATAATTAAGATAAAAGGTGGCCTTAAAAATGAAGTTTAGTATATAGAAACAGGTCTAATCTAAGGGGGACCATGCCTTTGTGCCACCAATGGGCATGACGCCTCTGACTCCAGGTTAATGTGAATGCACTAGGCCTCCATCCTATCAACCTCTCTCTGGTACATGGACTCGTCACCATTGGAGGTAAGGCTGACCAGGGTGGTGTCATCTGCAAACTTAAGTAGCTTGACAGACGTGTCATTGGAGGTGCATTCATTGGTGTAGGGTGAGGAGATGAGAGGGGAGAGCACACAGCCCTGTGATGCTCCTGTGCTGAAGGACAGAGAGGCTGAGAGATGTTTCCCTAGCTTCACGTATTGTATCCTGTTGGTCAGGTCAGTGATACACTGACAGATGGAGTCAGATACATGTGCATTCACATGGGTAAATCTGTCCTGCAGCAGCTCTAGGATTATTGTGTTGAAAAACTGAAGTTGCAAAGCTGAAGTTCACAAACAGTATCCTTGCGTTTATCCTTGGGTTGTCGAGGTGCTGAAGGATGTAGTGGAGGCCCATGTTTGCAGCGTCATTCACAGATCTCCTGGCTCTGTATGTGAACTGCAGGGGTCAAGGAGGGCTTCAGTGATGTCTTTGAGGTAGGATAGGATTAGGTGATCGAAGGACTAAATCATGACTGGGGTGAGTGATAGAGCTCTGTAGAGATTCAGGAAGGATACTTTCTATGTCTTAGGTATAGGAATGATGATGGATGATTTAAAATGGGCAGGAACAAGAGAAGAATGCTATCTGTACTGCTGATAGGTGATGTGTGTAGCTGACACAGGACAGCTGTTTTCACATGCTGATACTGATCCTACTGAAGAAAAATGTTCTTATTCATTCTCCATGGTTTACTTTACTTCCAACTGCCCCCTGTAGACCAGAACAGCGTTAGATGGTCGTTTTCACTCATCTTAGAGACAAAAAGTGAGTATTCATAATGTTTACATTGAGATAGGACAGTCAGGGGTAAGATAATGTTTATTTGGATTAGCTCCCTTACTTAACAAGAAGACGGGCTCCCTTTGTGATTCTAACACACACCAAAGACATACATTATTTTTCTCAACACACACATGTATGTATGCACTACAGACGGAGGCACGCACACACACACAAAACACACTCATGTTTCACTCATGCAGGAAAACTCTCCCTCAGCGGACCAGGCCTGCGAAACACATTATATGACTCTTTATTGGCTAGACGGTCTGGCCCTGTTTTCTCCTACCTACACTTGTCTGCTCCATAAGCCCTGTTTATACCTGCCGTTAACATGCATCATTCGTCATGATCTTGTCCAGATATCGACCTGATCTTGTCTGTTTACACTTACTTATAAGATCTAAGCACAATATGTTGACTCATCTACACTTGTGGGCACAATCAGAATGTGAACAATATCAGGACAAAGGCTGCACTTTAGAACCAGGTATAAACAGGGCTACAGAGTGTGTACTAATGACAGCATCAGTCCCCATCCCCTCTCCATCATTAACATTCAGGGCAGAGCCCGTCTCAGCAAATATATCCGATTAGTCCTCCCTATTGATTCCTGTCTGCTTTTCATGCGTCCGTCAACCCAAGGTGTCTTCTCTATGACACAGACACTCTGAGTGATCTGCTTTGCTAAAGCTCTAAGTGCATTGAATGTGACAATAAATGCCCTAATCTAATATGCAGTCTAAAGAGAGGACCCAGAGAGGACCCAGAGACGGAGGGGGAACAATGCAGTGGAATGGATCATTAATAATGATAAGAACATTTGTCACATGGTGGAGGTTGTTGAGTGCAGGAGTAGTTTGCCCACTCTCTGAAAGTGTCTATGGATTCAAATTAAGTGGACTAAATCACAACTTCATGATTCCCCCAACACCAGGAAAAATCTAAGAGATCCAGGAGATGCAGTGACATATCATGACCAAAACAGTACCAGTCAAAAGTTTGGACACATCTACTTATTCAATGATTTTTCTTTATTTTACTATTTTCTACATTGTAGAATAATAGTGAAGACATCAAATCTATGAAATGACACATATGGAATCATGAAGTAAAAAAGTTTTAAACAAATTCAAATGTATTTTATATTTTATATTTTAGTAGCCACCTTTTGCCTTGATGACAGATTTGCACACTCTTGGCATTATCTCAACCAGCTTCACCTGGAATGCTTTTCCAACAGTCTTGAAGGAGCACTTGTTGGCTGCTTTAGATTCACTCTGCGGTCCAACTCATCCCAAACCATCTCAATTGGGTTGAGGTCGGGTGATTGTGGAGGCCAGGTTATCTGATGCAGCACTCCATCACTCTCCTTCTTGGTCTTACACAGCCTGGAGGTGTATTGAGGCATTGTCCTGTTGAAAAACAAATGATAGTCCCACTAAGCGCAAACCAGATGGGATGGCGCATTGCTGCAGAATGCTGTGGTAGCCATGCTGGTTAAGTGTGCCTTAAATTCTAAGTAAATCATGCAAGTCTCTTCTTCTTATTGGTGTACTTTAGTTGTGTTTTCTTTGCAGCAATTTGACCATGAAGGCCTGATTCACGCAGACTCCTCTGAACAGTTGATGTTCTGTGTCTGTTACTCAGTGAAGCATTTTTGTGGGCTGCAATTTCTGAGGCTCATAACTCTAATGAACTTATCCTCGGCAGCAGAGGTAACTCTGCGTCTTCCTTTCCTGTTGGGGTCCTAATGAGAGCCAGTTTCATCATAGACTTGATGGTTTTTGCGACTGCACTTGGATTGACTTACCTTCATGTCTTAAAATAATGATGGACCGTCATATCTTTTTGCTTATTTGAGCTGTTCTTGCCTAATATGGACTTGATTTTTTTTAACCAAATATGGCTATCTTCTGTATACCAACCCGACCTTGTCACAACACAACTGATTGGCTGAAATGAATTAAGAAGGAAGAAATTCAAGGCAAATGGTGGCTACTTTCAAGAATCTAAAAGGTAAAATATATTTTGATTTATTTAAATCTTTTTTGGTTACTACATGATTCCATATGTGTTATTTTATAGTTTTGATGTCTTCACTATTATTCTACAATGTAGAAAATAGTACAAATTAAGAAAAAACATTGAATGAGTAGGTGTGTCCGAACATTGACTGGTACTGTATACACGACCTCTGAAATGTCAATTTTCAGTCAAGAAGGAGGACTATTTCTTAGCTCAGGAAAAACAGGTTGATAGACACTGTCATGTCGAACTATGAATGGACACATGGGTGCATAATGTAAAAATAGTTTTAAAAAACATCATACATATTCTATGTATTTATTCATATCAATTGACCAGCATAACTGTAACATTCAATCCCCTCATTGAAGTTGTTCTACTCAATGCCTTTTCTCTGATATACCCTACCAGTGTGTCTCTGTATTCTGCAGGAGCATACTGTATGTGCAGCGTTCACTGTGTGATGCTAACTAACAATGACTCCATTGTCTAGGCTAATGAGAGGGCATCATATTACCGTGTGTGTGAGCTGTATACCAATGAGACGCTGTCTGCACACATCACACATAGTCCTTGTGTGAGCCTCTCTTCCTTCCTTTTATTTCTTATTCCTATTCGTATTTTTGAAACTGCATTGTTGGTTAGGGGCTTGTAAGTAAACATTTCACTATAAGGTGAACCTGTTGTGTTCGGCGCATGTGTCTAATAAAATTTGATTTGATTTGACAGGAGATACAGTTGAAGTCGGAAGTTTACATACACCTCATCCCCAAAGAATGATGTTTCCACCTCCATGCTTCATGGTTGGGATGGTGTTCTTGGGGTTGTACTCATCCTTCTTCCAGATGGTCATTGGCAAACTTCAGACGGGCCTGGACATGCGCTGGCTTGAGCAGGGGGACCTTGCGTGCGCTGCAGGATTTTTATCCATGATGGCGTCGTGTGTTACTAATGGTTTTCTTTGAGACTGTGGTCCCAGCTCTCTTCAGGTCATTGACCAGGTCCTGCCATGTAGTTCTGGGCTGATCCCTCACCTTCCTCATAATCATTGATGCCCCACAAGGTGAGATCTTGCATGGAGCCCCAGACCGAGCATGATTGACTGTCATCTTGAACTTCTTCCATTTTCGAATAATTGCGCCAACAGTTGTTGCCTTCTCACCAAGCTGCTTGCCTATTGTCCTGTAGCCCATCCCAGCCTTGTGCAGATCTACAATTTTATCCCTGATGTCCTTACACAGCTCTCTGGTCTTGGCCATTGTGGAGAGGTTGGAGTCTGTATGATTGAGTGTGTGGACAGGTGTCTTTTATATGGGTGACGAGTTCAAACGGTTGCAGTTAATACAGGTAATGAGTGGAGAACAGGGTGCTTCTTAAACTGCTTCTTAAACTGTAGCTCAGTTGGTAGAGCATGGCGCTTGTAACACCAGGGTAGTGGGTTCAATCCCCCGGGACCACCCATACGTAGAATGTATGCACACATGACTGTAAGTCGCTTTGGATAAAAGCGTCTGCTAAATGGCATATATTATTATTATATATTAAAGAAAAACTAACAGGTCTGTGAGAGCCGGAATACTTACTGGTTGGTAGGTGATCAAATACTTATGTCATGAAATAAAATGCAAATGAATTACTTAAAAATCATACAATGTGATGTTCTGGATTTTTGTTTTAGATTCCGTCTCTCACAGTTGAAGTGTACCTATGATAAAAATTACAGACCTCTACATGCTTTGTAAGTAGGAAAACCTGCAAAATCGGCAGTATATAAATTCCTTTTCTCCCCACTGTATATAAATGGAAATCACAAACAAAGCCTAAATATAGTCAAACTACACATTTTCATTAAACCCATAAGGCTATCATATAAACATTAAAATGTTGTACTCTGCAAGTGTTTTTAGGCCTACACCCAATCCATGAATGATGTGCTTGAGCAAGCGAAGGCGTACAACACACTTGCATAGTGTGATGACCACGGTTGGGGTCAATTCCATTTCAAATCATCCTGAATTGACTGAGTTTAAGTGGAATTGGGTCCAACATTGGTCCTGACGTGTTCCTCTTTGTAGTACTGCACCATAATATATTACACATATTATAATTCAAAAACACAGTCATGTTACCGGCCTCAGTCTGTAGCTGAGGTGGCCTGTAATAGTAAAAAGAATGGAAACAAGTTTACGTCTGCAAAATTCTGGCGCTCTCTTTATTCTGAAGAATGGTGCACGCACTTGGCCATAACTACCTTGTTTCTCCTACTACCACAGTGCAACATCGCCATCTATTGGGCTGATGGACTACTAACGCTAAAACATATAAAATATACAATTTAGATTAATTAAGACAAATACGTAAAGAATTTGGTTAAAAAATAATAATAATAAAGGGGTGTCTGTTTTTAGTGACTTTGTTTTCAACCCATTACACTCTCCCCTCCTCTTTTAGATGACTCATGACATCTATTTGTTTGTCTTTCTATAGTCAAGTCAGTTTCTGGTCAGTGTTTAGCATGTCCAGACAAGTGGTGTTACTTTGTGCCGGTGACGTCCTTGTAAACTGGATAAGTCATCATGTTTCCAGGCACCATGTAAGAATTGAGCCCAACTGCGTTTGTTCCTTGTCTCCATGACTGGTATGGCGGTTATCTCAGACTCTCATAGATAAACATTTCTATGGGCCTTGCAGTACGCATGGACCTTCTCACAGGTAAGTCTTCCTTTCCATTGACCTCTTGCCACTGTACTATAACAACATCTTGGAGTTCCTCCTGCAGTTCATCCTCCACTCCATGCTGTTCAGGTCCTTCAGACTGTGGCTGGATCTGTTCTATTTCCTGTGCCACTGTAGGTCTGTGCTACTGTAACTCCTGAGCAGTAGCTTACAGTCTGGTACGCTGTTCTGGTTGACTTGGTTGTGGTCTGACATCGCTCTGATGAACCCAAGGGCTGTGCTGGTAAGTATAAAGTAGCTTTCCTCTTCATCTGAACTGTCAGATTCTAGGTCAATCATGTTACTGTTTGTAGTCTGTTTTTGTTTTGGTGTTGTGCTTTTCACAGATTTGTTTGGAGTGTCTTGATGAACTGGCAAGTCATTTATAGGTAACAGGAGGTTCCGGTGCAGAACAGGAAGAGCTTTGCCTCCAGACTCTGACTGGATATTTTAAACTGGACCCTCCCTAATTCTCTCCACAATCCTGTGTACCATCTTCTCCCGCTAAACACAGAGTTTCCCGGGGCCACCTTCTCCCGATAGGTTCCTCACAAGGACTCGATCACCTGGCTGTAGAGTTGCACCTTTGACACCATTGTTGTAGTACTTCTTCCCTTTCGCAAAGGACTTTTGACTGTTCTCAGAAGTGGTTTTGTATGTGTCTTGCGTCTTTGTTGCCCACTTCTCTGCGAAAGTTTGTTGGGTTCTTGTCACTGTTTATCTTGGAGGTTGAACAGTGGGTAAATAGGAAGACGTGGGGCTGTGTCTTGCAGGAGAAAAATGGTGAGCATCCCTTTGCCTCGTGCCTTGTACATTTATAGGCATGGACGATGTTTGGTAGATGGACTTTCCACTCTGTCCTCTTCTCTTCTTGCAGAGGATGGAGCATCTGCAGGAGTGTTTTATTCATTCTTTCCACAGGGTTCCCTTGTGGATGGTATGGGGTAGTTTGAGAGTGTGAGATCCCTGCAAGCTAATGGAATATCTGGAACAGGTTGTTCTAGAACTCTCTCCTTTGGTCGTGGTGAAGCTTACTAGGATAGCCAAACCGAGTAATGAAGTCTTGGAATGTCTTCTTAGCTGCAGTTTTTCGACTAGTACATGGATATTTTCATAGCCTCCTTCGCTTGGCTCAAGGTACATGTAGTCAAAGGAGATAAGCTGAAAGTGTCATGTTTTGTCATTTATTATCTTGTCTTGTCCCTGTGCTTCCCATTCTATTCGTTTCCCTCTGCTGGTCTTATTAGGTTCTTTCCCTCTTTCTATCCCTCTCTCTCCCCCTCCCTCTCTCACTCTCTCGCTCTCTCTTCTCTCTATCGTTCCGTTCCTGCTCCCAGCTGTTCCTATTCCCCTAATCAATCATTTAGTCTTCCCACACCTGTTCCCGATCCTTTCCCCTGATTAGAGTCCCTATTTCTTCCTTTGTGTTCCGTTCCTGTCCTGTCGGTTCCTTGTCTAGAATTCACCGTGCTGTGTTTGTGTATCGCCCTGTCGTGTCGTGTTTTCCTCAGATGCTGCGTGGTGAGCAGGTGTCTGAGTCTGTCTGGTTCAAGTGCCTTCCCGAGGCAACCTGCTGTTCACCTGCTGTTCAAGATCGAGTCTCCAGTTTGTCCTCGTCATTTCGAGTGAAAGTTGTGTTTTTTTGTTTGTAATTACTTTACTGGATTAAAGACTCTGTTTTCGCCAAGTCGCTTTTGGGTCCTCTTTCACCTGCATGACAGAAGGAACCGACCAAGGAATGGACCCAGCGACTTCAGACGCTCGTTACACTGCCGTCGAGATCCAAGGAGCCATGCTCGGCAGACACGAGCAGGAATTGTCTGCTGCTCGCCATGCCGTGGAGAACCTGGCCGCTCAGGTTTCCGACCTCTCTGGACAGTTCCAGAGTCTACGTCTCGTGCCACCTGTTACTTCCTGGCCTGCCGAGCCTCCAGAACCTAGGGTTAATAACCCACCTTGCTACTCCGGGCAGCCCACTGAGTGCCGCTCCTTTCTCACGCAGTGTGAGATTGTGTTCTCTCTCCAACCCAACACATACTCTAGAGAGAGAGCTCGGGTTGCTTACGTCATTTCACTCCTTACTGGCCGGGCTCGAGAATGGGGCACAGCTATCTGGGAGGCAAGGGCTGATTGCTCTAACAAGTTCCAGAACTTTAAAGAGGAGATGATTCGGGTTTTTGACCGTTCAGTTTTTGGTAGGGAGGCTTCTAGGGCCCTGGCTTCCTTATGCCAAGGTGAACGGTCCATAACGGATTATTCTATTGAGTTTCGCACTCTTGCTGCCTCTAGTGAGTGGAACGAGCCGGCGCTGCTCGCTCGTTTTCTGGAGGGACTCCACGCAGTGGTTAAGGATGAGATTCTCTCCCGGGAGGTTCCTTCAGATGTGGACTCTTTGATTGCTCTCGCCATCCGCATAGAACGACGGGTAGATCTTCGTCACCGGGCTCGTGGAAGAGAGCTCGCATCAACGGTGTTTCCCTGCTCCGCATCGCAACCATCTCCCTCCTCTGGCTCAGAGTCTGAGCCCATGCAGCTGGGAGGGATTCGCATCTCGACTAAGGAGAGGGAACGGAGGATCACCAACCGCCTGTGCCTCTATTGCGGAGTTGCTGGACATTTTGTTAATTCATGTCCAGTAAAAGCCAGAGCTCATCTGTAAGCGGAGGGCTACAGGTGAGCGCAACTACTCAAGTCTCTCCATCAAAATCCTGTACTACTTTGTCGGTCCATCTACGCTGGACCGGTTCGGGTGCTACATGTAGTGCCTTGATAGACTCTGGGGCTGAGGGTTGTTTCATGGACGAAGCATGGGTTCGGAAACATGACATTCCTTTCAGAGAGTTAGAGAAGCCTACGCCCATGTTCGCCTTAGATGGTAGTCATCTTCCCAGTATCAGATTTGAGACACTACCTTTAACCCTCACAGTATCTGGTAACCACAGTGAGACTATTTCTTTTTTGATTTTTCGTTCTCCGTTTACACCTGTTGTTTTGGGTCATCCCTGGCTAGTATGTCATAATCCTTCTATTAATTGGTCTAGTAATTCTATCCTATCCTGGAACGTTTCTTGTCATGTGAAGTGTTTAATGTCTGCCATCCCTCCCGTTTCTTCTGTCCCTACTTCTCAGGAGGAACCTGGCGATTTGACAGGAGTGCCGGAGGAATATCATGATCTGCGCACGGTCTTCAGTCGGTCCCGAGCCAACTCCCTTCCTCCTCACCGGTCGTATGATTGTAGTATTGATCTCCTTCCGGGGACCACTCCTCCTCGGGGTAGACTATACTCTCTGTCGGCTCCCGAACGTAAGGCTCTCGAGGATTATTTGTCTGTGTCTCTTGACGCCGGTACCATAGTGCCTTCTTCCTCTCCGGCCGGGGCGGGGTTCTTTTTGTTAAGAAGAAGGACGGTACTCTGCGCCCCTGCGTGGATTATCGAGGGCTGAATGACATAACGGTTAAGAATCGTTATCCGCTTCCCCTTATGTCATCAGCCTTCGAGATTCTGCAGGGAGCCAGGTGCTTTACTAAGTTGGACCTTCGTAACGCTTACCATCTCGTGCGCATCAGAGAGGGGGACGAGTGGAAAACGGCGTTTAACACTCCGTTAGGGCATTTTGAGTACCGGGTTCTGCCGTTTGGTCTCGCCAATGCGCCAGCTGTTTTTCAGGCATTAGTTAATGATGTTCTGAGAGACATGCTGAACATCTTTGTTTTTGTCTATCTTGACGATATCCTGATTTTTCTCCGTCACTCGAGATTCATGTTCAGCACGTTCGACGTGTTCTACAGCGCCTTTTAGAGAATTGTCTCTACGTAAAGTCTGAGAAGTGCTCTTTTCATGTCTCCTCCGTTACTTTTCTCGGTTCCGTTATTTCCGCTGAAGGCATTCAGATGGATTCCGCTAAGGTCCAAGCTGTCAGTGATTGGCCCGTTCCAAGGTCACGTGTCGAGTTGCAGCGCTTTTTAGGTTTCGCTAATTTCTATCGGCGTTTCATTCGTAATTTCGGTCAAGTTGCTGCCCCTCTCACAGCTCTTACTTCTGTCAAGACGTGTTTTAAGTGGTCCGGTTCCGCCCAGGGAGCTTTTGATCTTCTAAAAGAACGTTTTACGTCCGCTCCTATCCTCGTTACTCCTGACGTCACTAGACAATTCATTGTCGAGGTTGACGCTTCAGAGGTAGGCGTGGGAGCCATTCTATCCCAGCGCTTCCAGTCTGACGATAAGGTTCATCCTTGCGCTTATTTTTCTCATCGCCTGTCGCCATCTGAGCGCAACTATGATGTGGGTAACCGTGAACTGCTCGCCATCCGCTTAGCCCTAGGCGAATGGCGACAGTGGTTGGAGGGGGCGACCGTTCCTTTTGTCGTTTGGACAGACCATAAGAACCTTGAGTACATCCGTTCTGCCAAACGACTTAATGCCCGTCAAGCTCGTTGGGCGTTGTTTTTCGCTCGTTTCGAGTTTGTGATTTCTTACCGTCCGGGTAGCAAGAACACCAAGCCTGATGCCTTATCCCGTCTGTTTAGTTCTTCTGTGGCTTCTACTGATCCCGAGGGGATTCTTCCTTATGGGCGTGTTGTCGGGTTAACAGTCTGGGGAATTGAAAGACAGGTTAAGCAAGCACTCACGCACACTGCGTCGCGCGCGCTTGTCCTAGTAACCTCCTTTTCATTCCTGTTTCCACTCGTCTGGCTGTTCTTCAGTGGGCTCACTCTGCCAAGTTAGCTGGTCATCCCGGTGTTCGAGGCACTCTTGCGTCTATTCGCCAGCGCTTTTGGTGGCCGACTCAGGAGCGTGACACGCGCCGTTTCGTGGCTGCTTGTTCGGACTGCGCGCAGACTAAGTCGGGTAACTCTCCTCCTGCCGGTCGTCTCAGACCGCTCCCCATTCCTTCTCGACCATGGTCTCACATCGCCCTAGACTTCATTACCGGTCTGCCTTTGTCTGCGGGGAAGACTGTGATTCTTACGGTTGTCGATAGGTTCTCTAAGGCGGCACATTTCATTCCCCTCGCTAAACTTCCTTCCGCTAAGGAGACGGCACAAATCATTATCGAGAATGTATTCAGAATTCATGGCCTCCCGTTAGACGCCGTTTCAGACAGAGGCCCGCAATTCACGTCACAGTTTTGGAGGGAGTTCTGTCGTTTGATTGGTGCGTCCGTCAGTCTCTCTTCCGGGTTTCATCCCCAGTCTAACGGTCAAGCAGAGAGGGCCAATCAGACGATTGGTCGCATACTACGCAGCCTTTCTTTCAGAAACCCTGCGTCTTGGGCAGAACAGCTCCCCTGGGCAGAATACGCTCACAATTCGCTTCCTTCGTCTGCTACCGGGTTATCTCCGTTTCAGAGTAGTCTGGGTTACCAGCCTCCTCTGTTCTCATCCCAGCTTGCCGAGTCCAGCGTTCCCTCCGCTCAAGCGTTTGTCCAACGTTGTGAGCGCACCTGGAGGAGGGTGAGGTCTGCACTTTGCCGTTACAGGGCACAGACTGTGAGAGCCGCCAATAAACGCAGGATTAAGAGTCCAAGGTATTGTTGCGGCCAGAGAGTGTGGCTTTCCACTCGCAACCTTCCTCTTACGACAGCTTCTCGTAAGTTGACTCCGCGGTTCATTGGTCCGTTCCGTGTCTCCCAGGTCGTCAAACTGTCGCTGTGCGACTGCTTCTTCCGCGACATCTTCGTCGCGTCCATCCTGTCTTCCATGTCTCCTGTGTCAAGCCCTTTCTTCGCACCCCGTTCGTCTTCCCTCCCCCTCCCGTCCTTGTCGAGAGCGCACCTATTTACAAGGTACATAAGATCATGGACATGCGTTCTCGGGGACGGGGTCACCAATACTTAGTGGATTGGGAGGGTTACGGTCCTGAGGAGAGGAGTTGGGTTCCGTCTCGGGACGTGCTGGACCGTTCACTCATTGATGATTTCCTCCGTTGCCGCCAGGATTCCTCCTCGAGTGCGCCAGGAGGTGCTCGGTGAGTGGGGGGGTACTGTCATGTTTTGTCATTTATTATCTTGTCTTGTCCCTGTGCTTCCCATTCTATTCGTTTCCCTCTGCTGGTCTTATTAGGTTCTTTCCCTCTTTCTATCCCTCTCTCTCCCCCTCCCTCTCTCACTCTCTCGCTCTCTCTTCTCTCTATCGTTCCGTTCCTGCTCCCAGCTGTTCCTATTCCCCTAATCAATCATTTAGTCTTCCCACACCTGTTCCCGATCCTTTCCCCTGATTAGAGTCCCTATTTCTTCCTTTGTGTTCCGTTCCTGTCCTGTCGGTTCCTTGTCTAGAATTCACCGTGCTGTGTTTGTGTATCGCCCTGTCGTGTCGTGTTTTCCTCAGATGCTGCGTGGTGAGCAGGTGTCTGAGTCTGTCTGGTTCAAGTGCCTTCCCGAGGCAACCTGCTGTTCACCTGCTGTTCAAGATCGAGTCTCCAGTTTGTCCTCGTCATTTCGAGTGAAAGTTGTGTTTTTTTGTTTGTAATTACTTTACTGGATTAAAGACTCTGTTTTCGCCAAGTCGCTTTTGGGTCCTCTTTCACCTGCATGACAGAAAGGGTACACCGGTGGTGATAGAACCGATAGGTCCTTTCTCTGGAACACATGGATGCTTCTACTTGATACATGTACACTGTCTTATCACAGTCTTCTACTTCACGCTGCGTGAATGACAAGTAAAATCTTTCCCTGAATAGATGGATCACTTTGTCTGCTCCGACATGGCCCATGTTGTCATGTAACTTCTTCAGCAACACTGAGTTCAGCTTATTGGGTAGTACACGTTGCTTTCGTTGTCCAGCCTGTCTGTACAGGGTTCCATTTTCCATGACCAGCTTGTTCCACTCGTGGACTAGTCTCCGTATTTCTGGTGTGCTTTTCCTCTTTCACATTTGGATCGAACTTTTGTTTTTCAGCGAGATGATTTCTCTGATTGCAGCACCCTCATGCTGTGCAGCCTTGATATCATCTGATGTGATGGCAGGCACGCCTTCAGGTGACACACCACACTCTTTACAGTTGACTTGCAGCACAGCCACCTGTGGAAAATCCTCATGTTTCACTGATCTGCTTCCTTGCCATACCGCTGAGATGAGTTCTGATAACATAGATTCTGTGGTATTCACCCACATGGTTGTGGAGAACGACAGGACAACGAGACAGTGTGTCAGCGTCTGCATTCATATTCCCAGGCCTGTATTTCAGGTCGAAGTGGAAGTCAGCCAACTACTGCATGGAGTCTAGCTCTCTAGGGTTGTTGTCTGTGCATACGGTAAGGTGGGTGAATAGTATAGATAGTCTTTACATTTGTTACAGATCACCCATTTAAGTGCTAAAAACTCAAGTTTGCCAGAGTGGAGGTGGTAGTTTTTCTCTGCTGGAGGTAGCATTCTGGACCCATACCCGATTACACGTAGCCTCCGGTTCTGATGTCGGTAAACGACAGCCCCTAGACCCTCATCGAAAGCGTCATTTGTGTGTAGCACAAATGGTAAGTCATAGTCTGGGTATGCTAGTATGGGTGGTTTGGTTAGCAGGTTCACCAACTTGTCTACGATGGCTCTGGTGTCTTTGGATGCCACTGTCCATTGCTAAACTTTATGGCCTGTTTTTTCCCTCTTGTTGATTTGGGCAGTTTCCCCCTTTTCTTCTGATGAACTTTGTATCAGCTCAAATAGCGGTTTGGCCATCCCCCTAGGTTATCCAGCAGGTCTTGTATCCGTGGCAACAGGTCTTGTGATTCATCTCCCTAATCTCAGACTGCAGTCCTGCAGTCCTTCTTGCAGGCTGCAGTAATTCTTGCACACGCAGACCACCAGGGGTGAATTTGGAGATGTGGAATTTTTGATCCAGCCTCTCTCCAGTAGGTTTTGGACATATTATTTCACTTCTATGTATAGAGGTTTCGGGAATGGAGTTGAAACGTTTCTGGACAGACATGTGATCCTTCAAGTTGAGTTTCAGCTTAAGGTTCAGAATGTAGCCGCTATCTCCATCTTCCTGTGCGAACACATCTGATTCTTCTTACAGCATTCTTTTGACTATTTTCTGTTCCTCTTCATAAGTTGGGTGCCATTTTTCTCTGGACCCAGCTGGTGTGGGACTCTCTTTTCTCTGCTCACCATGGTGAAGCTGAGTGAAGCATAGGAAAGTATCACTAGACTAACTCACATGCTTTTTCTGACAATCAGATGCTATGATGACAGGTCTGATGTCATCCAGCAGCTCTACCCAACCCAGCACTGTTCTCTGAAAGAGGTAAATGTCATGTTGTCTGGAGTTGGAATTGGAATCTTTACCACCTTTGAGGCTCCACAGGCCACATCCATGAGGCATGAAAACAGCTCCAAACCTTCTGGGAAATGGCTGTCAATGGCTAGCTCAAACATCATTGTTCCTCCCTCCAGCCAGGTTCTGATTCTACATTTCACCTCAGCTATTTCACCTGTCGGAATGGTACGTCCTTCCTTTCCCACTTTTCCCAAACAGCTCAGTGACATTTCTTTATGGGTCAACACTTTAATGGCAAGAGAACATGATTTCAACAGCTTTTTTCATTTACATTAATCACCTCTCTCAGCAGTGCACTGAGATTGACACCATCAGTCTGTTCAATGTTTTCTCTGATGTGTTCCTCTATAACATTAAAGCCTAGTAGTGGATTGTCTACAGAGCTCTGACTAACTAGCATAGGCGCATGTATGGCCATTTTCTCATGTTTACTACTTGGAAGCTCCAGGGACACTTCAATCCATTCATCAAAGGGGACAGTAGTGCCGTTTGCTGCAGTCACATGGAGCTGGTCTTCAGTTAACAAAGTTAAGGGGTTGGATCTCAACACTTGGCAAACCGTTCTCTACCCTGGCCCTCCCTACAACGCTAACTTGTGCCCCAGTGTCTAACAACATCTCAACTTTGACTCAATTACATAGGCATGAGACCATACATACAGTGGGGCAAAAAAGTATTTAGTCAGCCACCAATTTTGCAAGTTCTCCCACTTAAAAAGATGAGAGAGGCCTGTAATTTGTATCATAGTTTCACTTCAACGATGACAGACAAAATTAGAAAAAAAATCCAGAAAATCACATTGTAGGATTTTTTATGAATTTATTTGCAAATTATGGTGGAAAATAAGTACTTGGTCACCTACAAACAAGCAAGAGTTCTGGCTCTCACAGACCTGTAACTTCTTCTTTAAGAGGCTCCTCTGTCCTCCACTTGTTACCTGTATTAATGGCACCTGTTTGAACTTGTTATCAGTATAAAAGACATCTGTCCACAACCTCAAACAGTCACACTCCAAACTCCACTATGGCCAAGACCAAAGAGCTGTCAAAGGACACCAGAAACAAAATTGTAGACCTGCACCAGGCTGGGAAGACTGAATCTGCAATAGGTAAGCAGCTTGGTTTGAAGAAATCAACTGTGGGAGCAATTATTAGGAAATGGAAGACATACAAAACCACTAATAATCTCCCTCGATCTGGGGCTCCACGCAAGATCTCACCCCGTGGGGTCAAAATGATCACAAGAACAGTGAGCAAAAATCCCAGAACACCACGGGTGGACCTAGTGAATGACCTGCAGAGAGCTGGGACCAAAGTAAAAAAGCCTACCATCAGTAACACACTATGCCTCCAGGGACTCAAATCCTGCAGTGCTAGACGTGTCCCCCTGCTTAGGCCAGTACATGTCCAAGCCCATCTGAAGTTTGCTAGAGAGAATTTGGATGATCCAGAAGAAGATTGGGAGAATGTCATATGGTCAGATGAAACCAAAATAGAACTTTTTGGTAAAAACTCAACTCGTCATGTTTGGAGGACAAAGAATGCTGAGTTGCATTCAAAGAACACCATACCTACTGTGAAGCATGGGGGTGGAAACATCATGCTTTGGGGCTGTTTTTCTGCAAAGGGACCAGGATGACTGATCCGTGTAAAGGAAAGAATGAATGGGGCCATGTATCGTGAGATTTTGAGTGAAAACCTCCTTCCATCAGCAAGGGCATTGAAGAAGAAACGTGGCTGGGTCTTTCAAGATGACAATGATCCCAAGCACACCGCCCGGGCAACGAAGGAATGGCTTCGTAAGCAGCATTTCAAGGTCCTGGAGTGGCCTAGCCAGTCTCTAGATCTCAACCCCATAGAAAATCTTTGGAGGTAGTTGAAAGTCTGTGTTGCCTGGCAACAGCCCCAAAACATCACTGCTCTAGAGGAGATCTGCATGGAGGAATGGGCCAAAATACCAGATACACTGTGTGAAAACCTTGTGAAAACGTTTGACCTCTGTCATTGCCAACAAAGGGTATATAACAAAGTATTGAGATAAACTTTTGTTATTGACCAAATACTTATTTTCTACCATAATTTGCAAATAAATTCTTTATTTATTTATTTAGTACTTTACTGTACTAGAATGCTTAAAAGGCCACTAATGTTTTTTTTGTAAGGAAAATATCGGATATCGGTATTGGACAAAAATGTCATAGTGCATCACTATTTATGACTAACTCTTACTAAGGATATTTCTCTGTAGACCCTCATCAATTGGTTTACATATACTATTTATTGTAAGTCAAATCTGAAATAGAATCAGAGACTTGACTATGATGTATCTTAAACTCTCTACGGGGAAACATTGCTGCTACATTAATAACCCAGATACCTGTTCTGTAACCAGGGGTGCTGACTGTGCTGAGTGTCTTTGGTTGTTGATGTGCTGTTGGTCTCGGTCGGTGTAATGTAATTGTCTGTGACTGATAATAGTTCATCAAGTTGATCATGCAGGTGAAGTACAGTAGCTAGGACAAGGACAATCTGTTTCTGTAGAAAAAGCCAACTTTAAATATGTTTTTTTTAAACGTAAATCCACATCAATCCAACTGCCTAAGAATTGAGCATGCAATTCATCCGAAGCATTTTACGAGAGTTTAAAAGCAATATGTATTTTATTTTCTGGTATTAACTTTTAAATCAGCAAGGGATTCCTTCATAGCTATAAAATGTGACTGTTTGACACAGCCAGATCAACAGTCTGAGCAATAGCACACATAATAGATTCATCCGCGTAGATTTAAGTTTAACAGACAGGACGCGTCTCCTTCCTGAGCGGTATGACGGCTGAATGGTCACGTGGTGTTTATACATGCGAACTATTGTTCATACAGATGAGCGGCATTTGGAAATTGCTCCCAAGGATGAACCAGACTTTTCTGAGGTCTTGGCTGATTTCTTGTGATTTTCCCATGGTGTCAAGCAAAGAGGCACTGATTTTGAAGATAGGCCTTGAAATACATCCACAGGTACACCTCCAATTGACTCAAATTATGTCAATTAGTCAATCAGAAACTTCTAAAGCCTTGACATCATTTTATGGAATTTTCCAAGCTGTTTAAAGGCACAGTCAACTTGTTGTATGTAAACTTCTGACCCACATGAATTGTGAAACAATGAATTATAAGTGAAATAATCTGTCTGTTAACAATTGTTGGAAAAATTACTTGTGTCATGCACAAAGTAGATGTCCTAACCGACTTGCCAAAACTATAGTTTGTTTACAAGACATTTGTGGAGTGGTTGAAAACGAGTTTTAATGACTCCAACCTAAGTGTATGTAAACTTCCGACATCAACTGTATATTTGTGACACACAACCTGGATTCTGTCTTTTTTACATTGGAGACTCAGGGCTACAAAATGGCATATCATACACTGCATCTGAGGAAACAATGGGAAAGTAATTCTGACTTGACAGTTGCTCAACTTGTAAACTCACTTGGGAAAACCATATTGGAGAGCCCTTCTTTGTCTACACCCATTCAGCATCGTTCACACCCTCTTAAGGCTTTGCCCCACCTATCTCTTTAAGGGTTGAACAGTGCATTCTGTACACATGTTCTTGCTACTTCCATACATCTAAGGGAGAGAGAACAGCTCACAGAATATTACACGTCCTATCGCTCTTTATCCAGAGTGTTGGTGGCTGTACCTGTGATGCTGGCAACGATTGAATTATGCTTTGTTGCCGACCCACACCGGACATATTCCCAAGGGCTGTTGAGCATTCAAAAATGCATCAGTTATTCTGCGCTCTGACACACTAAGACGAGAGTCTTTTGTTAAGAAATGTAGCTAGATAGCTAGCTAGGTAAACAGTGAATCTCAAAGCATGACGTAACGTTACTTGGTGAGGCACTTTAACTTGAAATGAAAATACTTTGTCAAAATTAGAGTGGAGTCTTTTGTTAAGACATTTAGCTAGCTAGCTAATCAACTGACCATAATCACAACTCATGACGTTACTACCCTGCATGAATTTGCAGGTAGCTAACCACCAGGTTCTATGGCTATAACTAGTCAAGCAAATGTGTCTGAGATACGAAGAATAAGATCATACACATAACGTTAGCTAGCGACCCAGCCAACTAACGTTAGCTAGCTAACAGTACACTTGAAATGAAACCACTTTCTGTCAAAATTTGAAATATGTAATATCTGAAAATCTTACCAGTATACACCATGGTTGGATGCGTCTCCTGTCTGATGCCATGTATGGTTGCCTTGGTTTGACGATGTATTGCAAACTGGTGTTTTCTCCATCTCCTTAGCTATCATACTCGAATTCCACTGATTTCAAAACTTGGTCCTCCAGAAAGTGGAGAGCGTACACATAATGTTAGCTAGCGAGCCAGCCAGCTAAAGTTAGCTAGCTAAAGGTACACTTTAACTTGACATTAGATTTATGCAGTTTTACAAAGTGAAAATATTTTTTTTAAAGCAGCGTTCGACACCTCTACCAAAAACATACTGACCAGCTCCAATAGACAGACACGTGCTATGTGGTAGACCAAGCCAAACTCATCTCTCAGCATGTCCAGCCCACTCATTATCTCAGCCAATCATGGCTAGTGGGAAGGTCGCTCGCTTTTTCTGTGGCTAAACCAACTAGGCTCTTAATTTAACGATTTTATTTGTATTTACAGATGGCATACAAGTTTGATATTAAGGCAAATGAAAGTTCATATGTTCAAGAAGGCATTTCTGCCAGAAAACGCATTTTGATAAAGAAATATTTTTAAGTTCAAACAGCTCTTCTGTGAAGTAGTGACTGGTGACATACAGCTAGTTTCACATTTTAAAAAATAACTATAAACAATACACTTGAAGTGAGTGCGTTGGGCATTATTTTTAAAGGATGGGTCCCAACCTCTCAAACACTGAGATACAGGTGGGCAGGGGTGGTCTGCCAGCCATTGGGACGACAATCCAACTCGGGAGGTTTTAGCATGTGGAATAGTGGAGAACAATTGGAGGTATACTCAGTAACAGTACAAATACCATGGTAAAGCTATACAGTACTTTTTAATGGTACGTTTACAAACATACAGTGCCTTAGGAAAGCATTGAGCCTTATTCTAAAATGTATTAAATAAATACAAATCCTCAGCAATCTACACACAATGACAAAGCGAAAACAGGTTCAGAAATGTTTGCTAATTCATAAAAGATTCAAAACAGAAATACCTTAGTTACATAAGTATTCAGACCCTTCGCTAGGAAACTACACACTGAGCTCAGGTACATCCTGTTTCAATTGATCATCCTTGAGATGTTTCTACAACTTTGGAAAGGCACACACCTGTCTATATATGGTCCCACAGTTGGCAGTGCAAGTCAGAGTGAAAACCAAGCCATGAGGTCAAATAATTGTCCGTAGATGTCTGAGACAGGATTGTGTTGAGGGACAGATCTGGGAAAGTGTTCCAAAACATTTCTGGAGCATTGAAGGTCCCCAAGAACAGTGTGGCCTCCATCATTCTTAAATGGATATAGTTTTGAACCACCAAGACTCGTCCTAGAGCTGGCCACCCGTCCAAACTGAGCAATCAGGGGAGAAGGGCCTTCCTCGGGGAGGTGACCAAGAACCCAATGGTCACTCTGACAGAGCTCTAGAGTTCCTCTGTGTAGATGGGAGATCCTTCTAGAAGGACGACCATCTCTGCAGCACTCCATCAATCAGGCCTTTATGGTAGAGTGTCAAGATGGAAACCACTCAGTAAAAGGCACTTGACAGCCCACTTGGAGTTTGCCAAAAGGCCCCTAAAGACTTTCAGACCATGATAAACATGATTATCTGGTCTGATGAAACCAAGATTGAACTATTTGGCCTGAATGCCAAGTGTCACGTCTGGAGGAAACCTGGCATGGTAGTGGCAGCATTATGCTGTGGGGATGTTTTTCAGCGGCAGGGACTGGGAGTTAAGTCAGGATTGAGAGAAAGATGAACGGAGCAAAGTATAGAGAGATGCTTGATGAAAACCTGCTCCTGAGTACTCAAGATCTCAGACTGGGGCGAAGGTTCACCTTCCAACAGGACAACAACCCTAAGCACACAGCCAAGACAACATAGTAATGGCTTCGTGACAAGTCTCCGAATGTCCTTGAGTGGCCCAGCCAGATCACGGACTTGAACCCAATTGACCAACACTCCCCATCCAACCTGACAGAGCTTGAGAGGATTTGCAGAAAAGAACGGGAGAAACTCCCCAAATACAGGTGTGCCAAGCTTGTAGCGTGTTACCCAAGAAGACGCAATGCTGTAATCGCTTCCAAAGTTGCTTCAACAAAGGGTCTGAATGTGATATTTCAGTATTTTTTATACTTTTGTAAAACTTTCTAAAAACCTGTTTTTTCTTCGTCCTTATACGGTATTGTGTGTAGATTGATGAGGGAAAAAATATTTAATACATTTTTGAAGTAGACTGTAATGTGACAAAATGTGGAAAAAGTCAAAGGGTCTAAATACTTTCCAAAGGCACTGTACACATAGCAAATAGAGTATACAGTCACCTGCCATTCTCAATATTTTCCTATCTAGGATGTCTATACCTGGTTGTTTATCAATATTGATTGATGACAGTAATTTTTCTTTCTTTTTTGAAGCAGTCTTTCATTCAATATTTTGTAGAACAACTATCATTGTTTACTGTTCAATGTTGTCATTTCAATTCTGAGTTTTTCCACTTTACTCGTGAAATAGTCATTGATTGGCATTATCAAAAGGCTTTTATATAAATGACCCATCAACTTAAATGAACAATGGAGAGGAATTCGGTTTTCTGCCCATTATATCATTTAAGGTCCTCCAAAGTATATTCCATTGTGTTTTATGTCATTTATCTTGGTTTGGTGAATATTATGTTTTTTTCTTTTTGTTAGGTTTAGTCAGAAAGGCATGTCAACCAGTCAGCCACCTCTTAAACATAATTTACTTGAACATTTGTTTAATTCATCATAAATCCTGGAGGCTCTAACAGTTCTCACTGTTACGTAGTTTCGTAACAGGTGCTTGTCAACAATACTTCCATGCTGCATTTGGATTCACTTCGTCATACACATCAGACCAACATACATTTCTTACATCTTCAACAAAAAAAGAGTTCTGAGAAAACATTTGATCTCTTATGAATTACTTCAGGCCCATCCTTTGGCACTTTGGCTTTGCTTGTTATTGATACAATGTTATGGTCACTACAGCCAATGGGAACTGATATTGCTTTAGAGTACAGATCTGCAGCATTAGTGAAGATATGATCAATACAGGTGGATGTCAAAGGTCCGACACCATTGTCTGATACCGTCTGCTCTCTAATAATCCCTTTGGCTAACCAACAAGAACACTACACCATGAACACACAGCCGCCCTCTCTGTCTGAGTGCATGTGTGTGTGTGTCTGATCTGTGTTGGTTTGACCCTGGGAGAAAGCGTTAAATTCCCCCCTGGTATGTTGTGAGTACATGGATTAGACACACTCAAGGCTTCCTGTGTGGAGTAATAGCGAAGAGAGGGAGGGAGAGAGAGAATAAAAGAGTGAAAGACTGAAAGAGAGAGGATGAGAATGAAAGAATAAGCAGTGTGTTTCAACTATATTGCTCTTTATACAGTTTTGTGTGTGGGTTATAAAAACAAAATATGATTTCAGACACTTGCAATTTCTGCATAAACCTTGAAAATCATGACCGACTGCTGTTGCAATCTTCTTTGTTGAAACTGTCTTCTTCAACACCAATCAATCAAATGGAAAAACAAAGCATTTTCTTGGAAATGGAGTTTGCGCTCCTTGTAATTTATCCATGCCATGGAGAACGTGTGGATGGGCCTGCCTTGTCTGAGAAGGAAAATAGGCCTGTAGCAGAGGTAATCACAGCCACTCATTGTGATAGGGTCTGCAGGTTAAAGAGGGGAACTGGAAGAATAGCTGTGTGTGTGTGTGTGTGTGTGTGTGTGTGTGTGTGTGTGTGTGTGTGTGTGTGTGTGTGTGTGTGTGTGTGTGTGTGTGTGTGTGTGTGTGTGTGTGTGTGGGGGGGGGGGGGGGGGGACAGGGAAAATAGCTGTTTGCCTGATATAGAGAATTGGCGGAAGTAGGGGGTCCTCATACACAGTGGCCCAATCTTCTTTTTACGGACCGACATAAGTGTGTGTGTGTGAGTGTTTTAGTGTCTGTGTTGTGTGTGTGAGTATGTGGAGAGAGAGCGAGCGAAAGAATATGACCATATTAGAGAGACATATTTTCTTCAGATTACACAATCCCACAGAGAAATTAGAAAACAAATCCAATTTTGATCAACTCCCATATGGAGTTACTGTAGTTGAGGGTCCTCATGCACAATGGCCTAATCTTTCTTTCACGGACTGACGTACACTATATAAACAAAAGTATGTGGATACCACTTCAAACTACTGGACTCTGCTTTTTCAGCCACACCAGTTGTCTACAGGTGTATAAAATCGAGCACACAGCCATGCAATCTCCATATACAAACGTTGGCAGCAGAATGCCCTTACTGAAGTGTGTGTGTGTGTGTGTGTGTGTGTGTGTGTGTGTGTGTGTGTGTGTGTGTGTGTGTGTGTGTGTGTGTGTGTGTGTGTGTGTGTGTGTGTGTGTGTGTGTGTGTGTGTGTGTGTGTAGAGAGCGAGAGGAAGAGAGACACAGAGAAAGAGAGGGAGTGAGTGAGAGAGAGGGAGGGAGGGAGAAACAGGGTGAGAGAGAGTGAGACCCACCTAGTAGGAAAGGAATGCCGTTATGGCTGTGAAAATGACCTCTAGCTGTCAGTGGCCTGAGTCCTAATCTGTTTGTGTGTGTCCACGTGTGTTTCTTGAATATACGTACATATACAATAGCTACCAGGACAAGGTCAAAAGGATTATATTAAACTATGAGCTGTGAACCTTTTAACCTACTCCCCACCACCATCTCTCCTTTCATCCCTTGCTCCCATCCTCCCATTCCTCCCTTGACCCAGCTCCACATATGACCTAATGGTTGAAGGAAAGACACAACAGGCACCTGTTACTCAGTAACACATTGGTTATAACAATGTGGGTGACCCTTTATTTAGTGGTCACCTCTCAAATATTTAACATTTGGAGTAGTTTGCTGCTGAAAAGTATGCAAAATTATCAGTAGAAAGGTACAGCAATCTCACTGATGGCTATAAGAAGCATTTGTCTGCAGTTATCTTGGCCTAAGGCTGTGCAACCATGTACTAGCTGCAGGGTGCCAATTATTTTGTCTACGCCCTTTGTCTTTATTTTCTACATTTACATTTACATTTAAGTCATTTAGCAGACGCTCTTATCCAGAGCGACTTACAAATTGGTGCATTCACCTTATGACATCCAGTGGAACAGTCACTTTACAATAGTGCATCTAAAACTTAAGGGGGGGTGGGGTGAGAGGGATTACTTATCCTATCCTAGGTATTCCTTAAAAGGTGGGGTTTCAGGTGTCTCCGGAAGGTGGTGATTGACTCCGCTGTCCTGGCGTTGAGGGAGTTTGTTCCACCATTGGGGGGCCAGGGCAGGGAGGGAACTTCCTCAGTGGTAGGGAGGCGAGCAGGCCAGAGGTGGATGAACGCAGTGCCCTTGTTTGGGTGTAGGGCCTGATCAGAGCCTGGAGGTACTGAGGTGCCGTTCCCCTCACAGCTCCGTAGGCAAGCACGAGCTTCAACTGGAAGCCAGTGGAGAGAACGGAGGAGCGGGGTGACGTGAGAGAACTTGGGAAGGTTGAACACCAGACGGGCTGCGGCGTTCTGGATGAGTTGAAGGGGTTTAATGGCACAGGCAGGGAGCCCAGCCAACAGCGAGTTGCAGTAATCCAGACGGGAGATGACAAGTGCCTGGATTAGGACCTGCGCCGCTTCCTGTGTGAGGCAGGGTCGTACTCTGCGGATGTTGTAGAGCCAAAAGGTTTTTGGCGCTCTGGGAGGAGGACACAATGGAGTTGTCAACCGTGATGGCGAGATCATGGAACGGGCAGTCCTTCCCCGGGAGGAAGAGCAGCTCCGTCTTGCCGAGGTTCAGCTTGAGGTGGTGATCAGTCAACTGATATGTCTGCCAGACATGCAGAGATGCCACCTGGTCATCAGAAGGGGGAAAGGAGAAGATTAATTGTGTGTCGTCTGCATAGCAATTGACAGAGCCAAGTGACTTGGTGTATAGCGAGAATAGGAGAGGGCCAAGAACAGAGCCCTGGGGGACACCAGTGGTGAGAGGGCGTGGTGAGGAAGCAATCCAAGCGTGGGCCGCGCCGGAGATGCCCAACTCGGAGAGGGTGGAGAGGAGGATCTGATGGTTCACAGTATCGAAGGCAGCCGATAGATCTAGAAGGATGAGAGCAGAGGAGAGAGAGTTAGCTTTGATACAGAGGAGAGCAGTCTCAGTTGAATTGAAATACTGGTCTGTAATTGTTGACATCGGAGGGATCGAGTGTAGGTTTTTTCAGAAGGGGTGCAACTCTCGCTCTCTTGAAGACGGAAGGGACGTAGCCTAATCGTCGAGATTTTTGGAGAGAGAGGGGAGAAAGAGGTCAGAGCACAGGGTAGGGCAGTGTGAGCAGAACCAGCGGTGTCGTTTAATACTTGAAACCTGAAAAAAATTGGATTCGGATGCTCTCTTCGGTCGAGGTGAGGTAAGGGAGAGGTCTCCGGAAATGGTCTGGAGAAGAGAGGAGGGGATAGGGTCAAGCGGGCAGGTTGTTCGTGCGAGATTTCATCTGGAGAGAGAGGAGAAAGAGGTCAGAGCACAGGGTAGGGCAGTTGAGCAGAAATGTCGTTTGACTTAGCAAAAGGTCGGATCTCGACCTTCTTTTCAAAATGGTTGAGAAGTCATCTGCAGAGAGGAGGAGGGAGGGGAGGGGAGGAGGATTCAGGAGGGAGGAGAATGGCAAAGAGCTTCCTAGGGTTAGAGGCAGATTTAGCGTGGTAGAAAGTGGCTTTAGCAGCAGAGACAGAGGAGGAAAATGTAGAGAGGAGGGAGTGAAAGGATGCCAGGTTCCATGCCCGGAGCCCTGTTCTGTGAGCTCGCAATGAGTCATCGAGCCACGGAGCGGGAGGGGAGGAAGCCGGCCTGGAGGATAGGGGACATAGAGAGTCAAGGGATGCAGAGGGAGGAGAGGAGGGTTGAGGAGGCAGAATCAGGAGATAGGTGGGAGAAGGTTTGAGCGGAGGGAAGAGATGATAGGATGGAAGAGGAGAGAGTAACGGGGAGAGAGAGCGAAGGTTGGGACCATCCGAGTAGGGGCAGTGTGGGAGGTGTTGGATGAGAGCGAGAGGGAAAAGGATACAAGGTAGTGGTCGGAGACTTTGCAATGAGGTTGTGGAAGAACAGCATCTAGTAAAGATGAGGTCGAGCGTATTGCCTGCCTTGTGAGTAGGGGGAAGGTGAGAGGGTTTCAAAGGTAGACGTGGGGAGGTTAAAGTCGCCCAGAACTGTGAGAAGCCGTCCTCGGGAAAGGAGCTTATCAAGGCATCAAGCTCATTGATGTACTCTCCGAGGGAACCTGGAGGGCGATAAATGATAAGGATGTTAAGCTTGAAAGGGCTAGTAACTGTGACAGCATGGAATTCAAAGGAGGCGATAGACAGATGGGTAAGGGGAGAAAGAGAGAATGACCACTTGGGAGAGATGAGGATCCCGGTGCCACCACCCCGCTGACCAGACGCTCTCGGGGTGTGCGAGAACACGTGGGCGGACGAAGAGAGAGCAGTAGGAGTAGCAGTGTTGTCTGTGGTGATCCATGTTTCCGTCAGTGCCAAGAAGTCGAGGGACTGGAGGGAGGCATAGGCTGAGATGAACTCTGCCTTGTTGACCGCAGATTGGCAGTTCCAGAGGCTACCGGAGACCTGGAACTCCACGTGGGTCGTGCGTGCTGGGACCACCAGAGTAGGGTGGCCGCGGCCACGCGGTGTAGAGCGTTTGTATGGTCTGTGCAAAGAGGAGAGAACAGGGATAAACAGACACATAGTTGACAAGCTACAGAAGAGGCTACGCTAATGCAAAGGAGATTGGAATGACAAGTGGACTACACGTCTCGAATGTTCAGAAAGTTAAGCTACATAGCAAGAATCTTATTGACTAAAATGATACAGAGCTGCTGAAGTAGGCCAGCTGGCAGTGGGTGCGTTGTTGACACTACACTAATCAAGTCGTTCCGTTGAGTGTAATAGTTTATGCAGTGTTGCTATTCGGGGGCTAGCTGGCTAGCTAGCAGTGTTGTTTACGTTACGTTGCGTTAAAAGAACGACAATAGCTGGCTAGCGAACCTAGAAAATCGCTCTAGACTACACAATTATCTTTGATACAAAGACGGCTATGTAGCTTGCTATGTAGCTAGCTACGATCAAACAAATCAAACCGTTGTACTGTAATGAAATGAAGTGAAAATGTGATACTACCTGTGAATGCGACCGGGTTGTTGAGTCTATTCAGAAGACGTTGGCTAGCTGTTGGCTAGCTAGCAGAGTCTCCTACGTTAAGGACGACAAATAGCTGGCTAGCTAACCTCGGTAAATTAAGATAATCACTCTAAGACTACACACTCTAAACCTAAACAACACAATTATCTTGGATACGATGATACGAAGACAGCAAAGACAGCTATGTAGCTAGCTAACACTACACTAATCAAGTCGTTCAGTTGAGTGTAATAGTTCTACATTAAAAATGTACATTTAAGTTTACAGAAATAAAATTGGTTCTGCAATCTTGAAAATCCAATATCAAGTGTGATGTGTGGTGTGGTGACCAAAATTGTATTTTCTAAATTTCAACTTATTTTAGAAGAAATAGGGAATTATTTAAGAAAAAGTACAACAGTGCTAATATATTTGGTCACAAATGTATAACTCTTGGTATACATGATACTTAGACTTATTGTGATAACTTACAGAAGAGTAATTCATATGAGGAACTTAATTGCTGTAGCCTAATCTCCATGGAGCCGATTCTGTATTAGGAAAGGTACCCCTTTAATTTACACTATACAAGGTTCACTCGCCTACCCATGCTAACCTCGCCCACATGTGGGTGCTAACAAACCTGCAAGCAAGCTAGGTAGTGCTACGTTTCAACAGCCATTGTCAGCCAATCCAGTAGAGTTTGGAAACTATAGTGAGCCTCAATTGGTCACTTGCATCGCGATATCATTAAGGATTTGAATAAAGTTCAGCTTTCCCCAACTTTAGTCCCGCCCTTTTTAGCTCCCTCGCCCATGCCCGTGTCGCTCAACGGTCCCCCATCCAGTGGTGGAAAATGCACTCAATTGTCATACTCGAGTAAAAGTAAAGATACTTTGAAAGTCATCCAGCAAAATACTACCTGAGTAAAAGTCCAAAAGTATCTGGTTTTAAATGTACTTACAGTGGGGGAAAAAAGTGTTTGATACACTGCCAATTTTGCACATTTTCCCACTTACAAAGCATGTAGAGGTCTGTACTTTTTATCACAGGTACACCTCAACTGTGAGAGACGGAATCTAAAACAAAAATCCAGAAAATAACATTGTATGCTTTTTAAGTAATTAATATGCATTTTATTGCATGACATAAGTATTTGATCACCTACCAACCAGTAAGAATTCCGGCTCTCACAGACATGTTCGTTTTTCTTAAACCTCTTGGAACACTAGGGGCAGTATTTCATTTTTGGATGAAAAAACGTTCCCGTTTTAAACAAGATATTTTGTCACGAAAAGATGCTCGACTATGCATATAATTGACAGCTTTGGAAAGAAAACACTCTGACGTTTCCAAAACTGCAAAGATATTATCTGTGAGTGCCACAGAACTGATGCTACAGGCGAAACTAAGATGAAACTTCAAACAGGAAGTGAGCTAAATGTTCGAGGCGCTGTTTTCCATTGTCTCCTTATATGGCTGTGAATGCGCCCTGAACAAGCCTACACTTTCTGCCGTTTCCCCAAGGTGTCTGCAGCATTGTGATGTGTTTGTAGGCATATCATTGGAAGATTGGCCATAAGAGACTACATATACCAGGGTTCCTGCCCGGTGTCCTTTGTCGAAATTGGTGCGTAATCTTCAGCTGCAAGCATTCTTCAATGTGATTCAGAGGAGAGAGCAGACTTCCACGTTCGTCTGTTGAATGAAGAGAGTAGGACCGAAATGCAGCGTGTAGGTTACTCATGACTTTAATGAACTGAATCGCGGTACATGAAATAACTGAATACAAAAACAACAGAACGTAACGTGAAACTAATTACAGCCTATCTGGTGAACACTACACAGAGAGGAACAAACACCCACAAAATACAAAGCGAAACTCAGGCTGCCTAAATACGGTTCCCAATCAGAGACAACGATAAGCACCTGACTCCAATTGAGAATCGCCTCAGGCAGCCAAGCCTAACAACACCCCTAATCAGCCGCGATCCCAAATATTACAAACCCCAATAGGAAACACAACATATAAACCCATGTCACACCCTGGCCTACCCAAACATATAACAAAAACACAAAATACAATGACCAAGGCGTGACAGATATGTGAAAAACACCTTGAGGATTGATTCTCAACAACGTTTACCATGTTTCAGTCGATATTATGGAGTTAATTTGGAAAAAAGTTCAGCGTTTTGATGACTGAATTTTCATTTTTTTTTGGTAGCGATTTCTCTTACACAAAGAATTTTTCAGGAAAAACGGAACATTTGCTATCTAACTGAGAGTCTCCTCATTGAAAACATCTGAAGTTCTTCAAAGGTAAATTATTTTATTTGAATGCTTTTCTTGTTTTTGTGAAAATGTTGCCCGCTGAATGCTACGCTAAATGCTACGCTAGCTATCAATAATCTTACACAAATGCTTGTTTTGCTATGGTTGAAAAGCATATTTTGAAAATCTGAGATGACACTGTTGTTCTCAAAAGGCTAAGCTTGAGAGCTAGCATATTTAGTTCATTGCATTTGCGATTTTCATGAATAGTTAACTTCTTGCGGCGACCCATCCCGGATCCGGGATCGTGACTACGGCTCAAGCTCATTACCATAACGCAAAATGCAAAAAAATATTCTTAGAAATATTTAACCTCCACACATTAACAAGTCCAATAGCTCAAATGAAAGATAAACACCTTGTTCATCTACCCAGCCAGTCAGATTTCTAAAATGTTTTACGGCGAAAACATAGCACATATTTATATTAGATCACCACCGAAACAAAAGGCAAGAGGCAGCCATTTTGTCCCAGAAAATATAAAATGTAAAAGTAGGATTAAAAAATAAATAATTCACTAACCTTTTGAAAATCTTCATCAGATGACAGTAATATGACATGTTTTTTTCAATAATATGCCATTTATATCCATAAATCTCTGTTTACAATGACAACATTTCAAAAAATACTACTCAAATGTCCAGAGAAATGATGATAGCTCCGACAGATAACGTCAGATAACAAGCAATAAACATGACTAAATATACATGTTCTACATATAGTTACAAAGATACACTTCTTCTTAATGCAACCGCTGTGTTACATTTATTTTTAACGTTACAGAATTCGTTCACTAGGCTATACTGAGACGGCGCTCAGATATTAGCAATATGTCTCCTCTACGTTTGGAGTCCACAGAAACCCAAAATAACCACATAAATATTCCCTTACCTTTGATGTTCTTCGATCAGAAGACGTAGAAGGAGTCATACTTACCCAATACATCGTTTGGTTTCAAGTTGTGTGTCTCTGTATTAGCATATGCTAACAGCTTCAGCTGAAATGCACCCAAAATGACTTCTGGTCCCGCACTCCTGCGCATCAAAACTTCAAAATTACATATTATATGTCGACTAAACTGGTCAAACTAAGTGCAGAATCGAGCTTTATGATGTTTTTAACATGTAAAACAATGATCAGCGCGAACAAACAAACCGACATCAAACCGCCCCAAATCGGCCGCGCGCAATAGAGTGCATGTATTTTCGAGTGACCCGAACGTTTTTGCCCGCCAAAGGAAGAGGGCGCGCGCGATTCTCACAATGAATGCGCCATTTGAAAGCAGACATCGCGCTGAACACATACAAACTCCCAGATCCCAGATCGCTAGCTGCTTGGGGAGGGTGGAGGCGATGACATCAAATTTGGCCCAACTTTTCTGTTGCCAAGAGAGAGTTTGGGAGAATGGCTGCCCTGAGAGTTCTGCTTTACATACAGACATGATTTAAACGGTTTTCGAAACTTTAGAGTGTTTTCTATTCAATAATTATTATTATATGCATGTATTAGCAATTTTGGGAAAAAATATTTTCAGTTTACTATGGGCACGCACTTCCTCCAAAGGGGGCAGTATTCAGCCCTATCTCCAAGAGGTTAACGTTGCGTTATGGTAATGAGCTTGAGGCTGTATTCACAATCCCGGATCCGGGATGGCTAGAATGTTCTCCGCTCATTACCTGTATTAACTGCACCTGTTTGAACTCGTTACCTGTATAAAAGGCACCTGTCCACACACTTAATCAAACAGACTCCAACCTCTCCACAATGGCCAAGACCAGAGAGCTGTGTAAGGACATCAGGGATTGAATTGTAGTCCTGCACAAGGCTGGGATGGGCTACAGGACAATAGGCAAGCAGCTTGGTGAGAAGGCAACAACTGTTGGCACAATTATTAGAAAATGGGAAGAAGTTGAAGATGACGGGCAATCACCCTTGGTCTGGGGCACAAGATCTCACCTTGTGGGGCATCAATGATCATGAGGAAGGTGAGGAATCAGCCCAGAACTACATGGCAGGACCTGGTCAATGACCTGAAGAGAGCTGGGACCACAGTCTCAAAGAAAACCATTAGTAACACATTACGCCGTCATGGATTAAAATCCTGCAGCGCACGCAAGGTCCCCCTGCTCAAGCCAGCACATGTCCATGCCGGTCTGAAGTTTGTCAATGACCATCTGGATGATCCAGTGGAGGAATGGGAGAAGGTCATGTGGTCTGATGAGACAAAATAGAGCCTTTTGGTCTAAACTCCACTCGCCCTGGTTGCAGGAAGAAGAAGAATGAGTACAACCCCAAGAACACCATCCCAACCGTGAAGCATGGAGGTGGAAATGTCATTCTTTGGGGATGCTTTTCTGCAAAGGGGACAGGACGACTGCATCATATTGAGGGGAGGATGGATGGGGCCATGTATCGCGAGATCTTGGCCAACAACCTCCTTCCCTCAGTAAGACCATTGAAGATGGGTCGTGGCTGGGTCTTCCAGCATGACAACGACCCGAAGCACACAGCCAGTGCAACTAAGGATTGGCTCCGTAAGAAGCATCTCAAGGTCCTGGAGTGTCCTAGCCAGTCTCCAGACCTGTCAGGACCCGGGTCTCCAGAGTGAGAAACAGTCACTTAACCAACTGAGCCACGAATAGTCGGCAGAACCCAGAAGATGAGGCAGACACAGCAGTACTTGAGACAGTGTATTTAATGAAGTAAAAAAGTGAAGTCCTTCAGGAAAACATGTAACTCCACAACCTCAAAAGGAATTCCACAAGAACAAAGGTAATCCTCCAAGACAAAAAGGTAAATCCACAAGGTGGTAGGTATAGCATAAAAAGCCTCAAAAGATACTCAAAAATAAATAAACAAGAACAAAAAAACAGAATTCCACAAGTCCACCGGGATCAACAAGAGTACACAGAATACTAGGGCTGGGTGCTAACATACAAACACAGAGCAAATAACTGAGGAAAACTAAGGGTTTAAATACAATCAGGGGAAACGAGGCACAGGTGCAAATAATAATGGGGATCAAGGGAAAACAAAAGGTCAAAAAGCACAATGGGGGCATCTAGTGACCAAAAACCGGAACAACCCTGGCCAAATCCTGACAAGACCTGAACCCAATAGAAAATCTTTGGAGGGAGCTAAGTCCGTACTGCCCAGCGACAGCACTGAAACCTGAAGGATCTGGAGAAGGTCAGTACGGAGGAGTGGGCCAAAATCCCTGCTGCAGTGTGTGCAAACCTGGTCAAGAACTACAGGAATTTGATGTATCAAATACTTATTTAATGCATTAAAATGCAAATGAATTACTTAAAAATCATAAAATGTGATTTTCTGGATTTTTGTTTTAGATTCCGTCTCTATGATAGAAATGACAGACCTCTACATGCTTTGTAAGTAGGAAAACCTGCAAAGTCGGCAGTGTATCAAATACTTGTTCTCCCCACTGCATGTACAGTGGTGGAAAAAGTTATAAATTGTCATAGTTTAATAAAACTAAAAAGTAAAAGTAAATGCTATACATCAAATTTCTTATTTTATGCAAACTAGACAAAACTATTTTCTTGCATTTTTTTTGTTGCGGACAGCAAAGGTCACACTCCAACACAGACATAATTTATAAACACATTATTTGTTTTTAGTGAGTCCGACAGATTGGAAGCAGTAGGGATGACAACGTGTTATATTGACCCTGTAGGTGCGTGAGTTGGACCATATTGCTGTTCTGCCTGAGCATTCAAAATGTAACAAGTACTATTGCGTCAGGAAAAATGTATTGGCGTAAAAATGACATATATTCTTCAGAAATGTCGTGGAGTAAAAGTTGTCAAAAATATAAATAGTAAAGTACAGATACCCCCCAAAAATGACTAATTTAAAAGTATTTTTACTTAGTTACTTTACACCTCTGTCCCCGCCCACTCCGCTTCTATTGCTTTCCTTGCATTGAAAGTGACTGGGCTCATTTGAGTGGTAAGGCGAAAGCAACCGACTGTAGACTAAAGCTGAGGAGTGAAGTCTGGGGAGGTGCATCTAAGACAGCCGAAATTCAGACACTGATGTGATTTTCCATAAGCACGGCTCAGGACAACATGGCAGTCTTGCTATTGTTTATCAACAAATCAAATCAAATGTATTTATAAAGCCCTTCTTACATCAGCTGATATCCCAAAGTGCTGTACAGAAACCCAGCCTAAAACCCCAAACAGCAAGCAATGTAGATGTAGAAGCACGGTGGCTAGGAAAAACTCCCTAGAAAGGCCAAAACCTAGGAAGAAACCTAGAGAGGAACCAGGCTTTGAGGGGTCGCCAGTCCTCTTCTGGCTGTGCCAGGTGGAGATTATAACAGAACATGGCCAAGATGTTAAAATGTTTATATATGACCAGCAGGGTCAAATAATAATAATCAGAGTGGTTGTCGAGGGTGCAACAGGTGAGCAGCTCAGGAGTAAATGTCAGTTGGCTTTTCATAACCAATCATTCAGAGTATCTCTACCGCTTCCACTGTCTCTAGAGAGTTGAAAACAGCAGGTCTGGGACAAGTAGCACGTCCAGTGAACAGGTCAGGGTTCCATAGCCGCAGGCAGAACAGTTGAAACTGGAACAGCAGCGCGGCCAGGTGGACTGGGGACAGCAAGGAGTCATCAGGCCAGGTAGTCCTGAGGCATGGTCCTAGGGCTCAGGTCCTCCGAAAGAGAGAAAGAAAGAAAATGAAAGAAAGGGAAAGAGAGAGAGAATTAGAGAGAGCATACTAAAATGAACACAGGACACCAGATAAGACAGGAGAAATACTCCAGATATAACAGACTGAACCTAGCCCCCCGACACATAAACTACTGCAGCATAAATACTGGAGGCTGAGACAGGAGGGGTCGGAAGACACTGTGGCCCCATCCGACGATATCCCCGGACAGGGCCAAACAGGCAGGATATAACCCCACCCACATTTCCAAAGCACAGGCCCACACCACTAGAGGGATATCTTCAACCACCAACTTACCATCCTGAGACAAGGCTGAGTTTTGCCCACAAAGATCTCCGACACGGCACAACCCGGGGGGGGGGGGGGGGGCGTAAACCCAGACATGAAGATCACATCAGTGACTCAACCAACTCAAGTGACACACCCCTCCTAGGGACGGCATGGAAGAGCACCAGTAAGCCAGTGACTCAAAACTGTAATAGGGTTAGAGGCAGAGAATCCAAGTGGAGAGAGGAGAACCGGCCAGGCAGAGACAGCAAATGCGGTTGGTTGCGCCAGTGCCTTTCCGTTCACCTTCACACTCTTGGGCCAGACTACTCTCAATCATAGGACCTACTGAAGAGATGAGTCTTCAATAAAGACTTATTAAAGGTTGAGACCGAGTCTGCGTCTCTCACATCGGTAGGCAGACCATTCCATAGAAATGGTGCTCTATAGGAGAAATCCCTGCCTCAACATGTTTGCTTAGAAATTCTAGGGACAGTTAGGAGGCCTGTGTCTTGTGACCGTGTCGTACGTGTAGGTATGTATGGCAGGACCAAATCAGAGAGATAGGTAGGAGCAAGCCCATGTAATGCTTTGTAGGTTAGTCGTAAAACCTTGAAATCAGCCCTTGCCTTTACAGGAAGCCAGTGTAGAGAGGCTAACGCTGGAGTAATATAATCAATTTTTTTGGTTCTTGTTATTTAGTTCTTATTTATTTCTTATTTATTTAGTTCTTATTTAGTTCTGTATCCGGGTAGCCGGAAAGTAGAGCATTGCAGTAGTCTAATCTAGAAGTGCCAAAAGCATGGATACTTTTTTCTGCATCATTTTTTGACAGAAAGTTTCTGATTTTTACAATGTTATAAAGATGGAAAAAAGCTGTCTTTGAAACAGTCTTGATATGTTTCTCAAAAGAGAGATCAGGGTCCAGAGTAACGCCGAGGTCCTTCACAGTTTTACTTGAGACAACTGTACAACCATCAAGATTAATTGTCAGAAGATCTCATTGTCTCATTGTCTCTTGGGACCTAGAACAAGCATCTTTGTTTTGTCCGAGTTTAAAAGTAGAACATTTGCAGCCATCCACTTTCTTTTGTCTGAAACACAGGCTTCCAGCTTGAGCAATTTTGGGGCTTCACCATGTTTCATCGAAATGTACAGCTGTGTGTCATCCACATAGCAGTGAAAGTTACCACTATGTTTCGAATGACTTCACCAAGAGGTAAAATATATAGTGAAAACAATAGTGGTCCTAAAACGGAACCTAAAACGGAACCTTTATAAAATGTTGAATAAACATTATTCCAACCCCCATATCATACACTCACATACTGAAAATATATGTTCATTGCACAATCTATTGATGAGAGAGTGAGCCTCAAATATCACATTCATTTGTACATATCCAGAGTATATGTCACAAGTGTCACTGACATAATAGTGTAGAGTGCCATTATTTTTACGTTAAGTATCAGCAGGTCTTGTTATTTTTTATCACTTGTGCTGTGTGTTTACAATGATTACCTTTTACTTCATTTCTGATATTCTCACGTGTGAAATTCAATTGCATGAACTATTTGTTTACTTACATAGTGTGCTGTGATCTCCCAGACTGGCATGGACTACATTTCACTTGAGACAGCTGTTGCCAATTCCCTATCACCTTCTCCCCCCCAAACTCATTTCTAAACACCACAGAACAAAAGTTAAAAGGAACTATAACTTCGCTTCAAGTGCCATTTGGACTGTGGACCACTCCGATGGATGTCCACCTCGTTTCTGCTGCTCCTCTCTGCTCTCTCTGACACAATGATCTCTATAGCACTACTTATTTGAGTGTGACTCCAATTGTTGGCCAGTACATGCTTTAATGATATGTTTTGTTTTCCCTGCAACAGCAGACATGGAACACTCCCGATGACCCCACGATCGATCGGCAACACCTAATGCTACAACCCAGCCGGCCTGACACATTGCGGCCACTGACAACCGAGCCAGACTACCAAGAGATCAACATACAAAGCTCTCTATAGCACTACCTGAGGAAAGTGCTTATTTCCAGGGTGTGAGTGTGACTCCAATTGTTGGCCAGTACATGCCTAATTGTATGTTTTCTCTCCCCTGCAGACACGGGACACTGCCAACGCAACTGCGAAAGGCTACACCCAACGCTACCAACCGGCCGTTGACAACTTACCCAGCCATCGACTAACAACCCGTGCTCGGGAGGAAGGGCAGAACGAACCCTGCTCAGAAAGAGCCAACGAACAAACATTGGCCATCACTCCGTGAGTGAATCAACTGCTGTGTTAGTTTCCCCCGGTACTCATAGTTAGCATATAGCCCAAAATCCTAGCCTTTTATACGTTTCTAATCGGGCCGTAGTGATACTGCGTATTGTCATTATTGTAAAAGCTACATTTATAATAAAGAACATTTGATTATATTTTGGCATGTCTCTTTGCCATGGGATTATAGAACTATGCTTTTGACATAAACTGAATTGTGGCCAAATTGGTTCGGGTTTCAGTCAAGTCTTTGGTCACATTCTTGGTTGGTCAAACAAAAACACCCTGATGAATGGTTAATAATGGCCTCCCACAATACTTTTAAATTGTAGTAATTAATAATTAAGATAGCTGGTGGGACAACCACATATCACAGACTTAGAAAGTACATATCGTAGCTATCATTAGAGTCAGAGCTAGGAGGGGGGAGGTCAAGTGCAAGTGCTAGTCAAGTTTTTTCTTTTTTGGGGGAGGCGAAGTGAGGAGGAGGATTATTTAAGATACTGTTTAAAGAGGTAGGGTTTCAGAGTTTCAGATGTTTTTGGAAGATGGTGCCAGGACAAAGAAAAGCTTGGACTAGGCTGAGCAGGATCTGCCATACTATAGTAGTGTGAGTACCAAGAGACCTGAGGTGGCAAAACAGATTTCTCGGTTTGGGGTGTAGGGTTTGAGAATAGCCTGATGGCAGGGAGGGGCAGTTCCTCTTGCTGTTCCATATGTAAGCACCATAGTCTAATAGTGGATGTGAGGTTTGACTGGAAGTGTGCTGAGGAGTGGGGTGACATGAGAGAACTTGGGAAGGTTGAAAACCAGACGGGCTGCAGCGTTCTGAATAAGTTGCAGGGGTTTGATGGCACAAGCGGGGAGCCCAGCCAAGAGTGGGTTGCAGTAGTCCAGATGGGAGGGGATAAGTACCTGGATTAGGACCTGCACCACTTCCTGTGTGACGTAGGGTCTTACTCTATGGATTTTGTAGAGCATGAACCGGCAGGAGCGGCTCACTGCTTTGATGTTTTACAGAGACTGACAGGGTGTTGTCCAGGATCATGCCAAGGTTCTTTACACTTTGGAAGGGCGGCACTGTGGAGTTGTCAACTGTGATGGAGAGGTCTTTGAGTGGGCGGCTTTTCCCTGGGAGGATGAGGAGTTCTGTCTTCTCAAGGTTGAGCTTGAGGTGGTGGGCAAACATCCAAGTTGAGATAGTTGCCAATGCGTATCACCACCTGGGTGTCAGAAGGTGGAAAGAAGAAAAGTAGTTGAGTGTCATCTGCATTGCAGTGATAGGAGACACCATGTGAGGATATGATGGATATGATGGCCTTGAATCTTGACTGGTTAGGGTCAAGTGTTTTGGAACGAAAAGAAAGAAGGGATAGAGGTCTGTCGTTTTTGAAGTCAGATGAGTTGAGTGTTGGTTTCTCGAGGAGGGGAGGAACTCGGGCCATTTTGAAGTCAGAGGGGACGCAGCCAGTTGTCAGGGATGAGTTAACTTCTTGGCGCACCCATCCCGTTTGTGGGATCATTTTCATCAACATCCTCTGAATTGCAGAGCGCCAAATTCAAATTAAATTATTAAAAATATTTAATTTTCATGAAATCACAAGTGCAGTATAGAAAATCACAGCTTAGCTTGTTGTTAATCCACCTGGCGTGTCAGATTTAAAAAAAAGTTTACAGCTAAAGCAAACCAAGCGTTTATATAAGGACATCTCTCTCTCAGCAGACAAAACATTACAAACAACTAGCAGCAAATCAGATTGGTCACGAAAGTCAGAAAAGCAATAAAATTAATCGCTTACCCTTGATGATCTTCGGATGTTTGCACTCACGAGACTCCCAGTTACACAATAAATGTTCATTTTGTTCCATAATGATTATGGTTGGCGCGTTTTGTTGAGTAATCCACACGCTCGAGCGGTCACGACGGGGCAGACGAAAATTCCAAATAGTATCCAGAAAGTGTCATGCAGGTGAAAGAGGACCCAAAAGCGACTTGGCGAACACAGAGTCTTTAATCCAGTAAAGTAAATACAAACAAAAAACACAACTTTCACTCGAAATGACGAGGACAAACTGGAGACTCGATCTTGAACAGCAGGTGAACAGCAGGTTGCCTCGGGAAGGCACTTGAACCAGACAGACTCAGACACCTGCTCACCACGCAGCATCTGAGGAAAACACGACACGACAGGGCGATACACAAACACAGCACGGTGAATTCTAGACAAGGAACCGACAGGACAGGAACGGAACACAAAGGAAGAAATAGGGACTCTAATCAGGGGAAAGGATCGGGAACAGGTGTGGGAAGACTAAATGATTGATTAGGGGAATAGGAACAGCTGGGAGCAGGAACGGAACGATAGAGAGAAGAGAGAGCGAGAGAGTGAGAGAGGGAGGGGGAGAGAGAGGGATAGAAAGAGGGAAAGAACCTAATAAGACCAGCAGAGGGAAACGAATAGAATGGGAAGCACAGGGACAAGACAAGATAATAAATGACAAAACATGACAGTACCCCCACTCACCGAGCGCCTCCTGGCGCACTCGAGGAGGAATCCTGGCGGCAACGGAGGAAATCATCAATGAGTGAACGGTCCAGCACGTCCCGAGACGGAACCCAACTCCTCTCCTCAGGACCGTAACCCTCCCAATCCACTAAGTATTGGTGACCCCGTCCCGAGAACGCATGTCCATGATCTTATGTACCTTGTAAATAGGTGCGCTCTCGACAAGGACGGGAGGGGGGAGGGAAGACGAACGGGGGTGCGAAGAAAGGGCTTGACACAGGAGACATGGAAGACAGGATGGACGCGACGAAGATGTCGCGGAAGAAGCAGTCGCACAGCGACAGGATTGACGACCTGGGAGACACGGAACGGACCAATGAACCGCGGAGTCAACTTACGAGAAGCTGTCGTAAGAGGAAGGTTGCGAGTGGAAAGCCACACTCTCTGGCCGCAACAATACCTTGGACTCTTAATCCTGCGTTTATTGGCGGCTCTCACAGTCTGTGCCCTGTAACGGCAAAGTGCAGACCTCACCCTCCTCCAGGTGCGCTCACAACGTTGGACAAACGCTTGAGCGGAGGGAACGCTGGACTCGGCAAGCTGGGATGAGAACAGAGGAGGCTGGTAACCCAGACTACTCTGAAACGGAGATAACCCGGTAGCAGACGAAGGAAGCGAATTGTGAGCGTATTCTGCCCAGGGGAGCTGTTCTGCCCAAGACGCAGGGTTTCTGAAAGAAAGGCTGCGTAGTATGCGACCAATCGTCTGATTGGCCCTCTCTGCTTGACCGTTAGACTGGGGATGAAACCCGGAAGAGAGACTGACGGACGCACCAATCAAACGACAGAACTCCCTCCAAAACTGTGACGTGAATTGCGCGCCTCTGTCTGAAACGGCGTCTAACGGGAGGCCATGAATTCTGAATACATTCTCGATAATGATTTGTGCCGTCTCCTTAGCGGAAGGAAGTTTAGCGAGGGGGAATGAAATGTGCCGCCTTAGAGAACCTATCGACAACCGTAAGAATCACAGTCTTCCCCGCAGACAAAGGCAGACCGGTAATGAAGTCTAGGGCGATGTGAGACCATGGTCGAGAAGGAATGGGGAGCGGTCTGAGACGACCGGCAGGAGGAGAGTTACCCGACTTAGTCTGCGCGCAGTCCGAACAAGCAGCCACGAAACGGGCGCGTGTCACGCTCCTGAGTCGGCCACCAAAAGCGCTGGCGAATAGACGCAAGAGTGCCTCGAACACCGGGATGACCAGCTAACTTGGCAGAGTGAGCCCACTGAAGAACAGCCAGACGAGTGGAAACAGGAACGAAAAGGAGGTTACTAGGACAAGCGCGCGGCGACGCAGTGTGCGTGAGTGCTTGCTTAACCTGTCTTTCAATTCCCCAGACTGTTAACCCGACAACACGCCCATAAGGAAGAATCCCCTCGGGATCAGTAGAAGCCACAGAAGAACTAAACAGACGGGATAAGGCATCAGGCTTGGTGTTCTTGCTACCCGGACGGTAAGAAATCACAAACTCGAAACGAGCGAAAAACAACGCCCAACGAGCTTGACGGGCATTAAGTCGTTTGGCAGAACGGATGTACTCAAGGTTCTTATGGTCTGTCCAAACGACAAAGGAACGGTCGCCCCCTCCAACCACTGTCGCCATTCGCCTAGGGCTAAGCGGATGGCGAGCAGTTCACGGTTACCCACATCATAGTTGCGCTCAGATGGCGACAGGCGATGAGAAAAATAAGCGCAAGGATGAACCTTATCGTCAGACTGGAAGCGCTGGGATAGAATGGCTCCCACGCCTACCTCTGAAGCGTCAACCTCGACAATGAATTGTCTAGTGACGTCAGGAGTAACGAGGATAGGAGCGGACGTAAAACGTTCTTTTAGAAGATCAAAAGCTCCCTGGGCGGAACCGGACCACTTAAAACACGTCTTGACAGAAGTAAGAGCTGTGAGAGGGGCAGCAACTTGACCGAAATTACGAATGAAACGCCGATAGAAATTAGCGAAACCTAAAAAGCGCTGCAACTCGACACGTGACCTTGGAACGGGCCAATCACTGACAGCTTGGACCTTAGCGGAATCCATCTGAATGCCTTCAGCGGAAATAACGGAACCGAGAAAAGTAACGGAGGAGACATGAAAAGAGCACTTCTCAGACTTTACGTAGAGACAATTCTCTAAAAGGCGCTGTAGAACACGTCGAACGTGCTGAACATGAATCTCGAGTGACGGAGAAAAAATCAGGATATCGTCAAGATAGACAAAAACAAAGATGTTCAGCATGTCTCTCAGAACATCATTAACTAATGCCTGAAAAACAGCTGGCGCATTGGCGAGACCAAACGGCAGAACCCGGTACTCAAAATGCCCTAACGGAGTGTTAAACGCCGTTTTCCACTCGTCCCCCTCTCTGATGCGCACGAGATGGTAAGCGTTACGAAGGTCCAACTTAGTAAAGCACCTGGCTCCCTGCAGAATCTCGAAGGCTGATGACATAAGGGGAAGCGGATAACGATTCTTAACCGTTATGTCATTCAGCCCTCGATAATCCACGCAGGGCGCAGAGTACCGTCCTTCTTCTTAACAAAAAAGAACCCCGCCCGGCCGGAGAGGAAGAAGGCACTATGGTACCGGCGTCAAGAGACACAGACAAATAATCCTCGAGAGCCTTACGTTCGGGAGCCGACAGAGAGTATAGTCTACCCCGAGGAGGAGTGGTCCCCGGAAGGAGATCAATACTACAATCATACGACCGGTGAGGAGGAAGGGAGTTGGCTCGGGACCGACTGAAGACCGTGCGCAGATCATGATATTCCTCCGGCACTCCTGTCAAATCGCCAGGTTCCTCCTGAGAAGTAGGGACAGAAGAAACGGGAGGGATGGCAGACATTAAACACTTCACATGACAAGAAACGTTCCAGGATAGGATAGAATTACTAGACCAATTAATAGAAGGATTATGACATACTAGCCAGGGATGACCCAAAACAACAGGTGTAAACGGTGAACGAAAAATCAAAAAAGAAATAGTCTCACTGTGGTTACCAGATACTGTGAGGGTTAAAGGTAGTGTCTCAAATCTGATACTGGGAAGATGACTACCATCTAAGGCGAACATGGGCGTAGGCTTCTCTAACTCTCTGAAAGGAATGTCATGTTTCGAACCCATGCTTCGTCCATGAAACAACCCTCAGCCCCAGAGTCTATCAAGGCACTACATGTAGCACCCGAACCGGTCGAGCGTAGATGGACCGACAAAGTAGTACAGGATTTTGATGGAGAGACTTGAGTAGTTGCGCTCACCTGTAGCCCTCCGCTTACAGATGAGCTCTGGCTTTACTGGACATGAATTAACAAAATGTCCAGCAACTCCGCAATAGAGGCACAGGCGGTTGGTGATCCTCCGTTCCCTCTCATTAGTCGAGATGCGAATCCCTCCCAGCTGCATGGGCTCAGACCCTGAGCCAGAGGAGGGAGATGGTTGCGATGCGGAGCAGGGAAACACCGTTGATGCGAGCTCTCTTCCACGAGCCCGGTGACGAAGATCTACCCGTCGTTCTATGCGGATGGCGAGAGCAATCAAAGAGTCCACATCTGAAGGAACCTCCCGGAGAGAATCTCATCCTTAACCACTGCGTGGAGTCCCTCCAGAAAACGAGCGAGCAGCGCCGGCTCGTTCCACTCACTAGAGGCAGCAAGAGTGCGAAACTCAATAGAATAATCCGTTATGGACCGTTCACCTTGGCATAAGGAAGCCAGGGCCCTAGAAGCCTCCCTACCAAAAACTGAACGGTCAAAAACCCGAATCATCTCCTCTTTAAAGTTCTGGAACTTGTTAGAGCAATCAGCCCTTGCCTCCCAGATAGCTGTGCCCCATTCTCGAGCCCGGACAGTAAGGAGTGAAATGACGTAAGCAACCCGAGCTCTCTCTCTAGAGTATGTGTTGGGTTGGAGAGAGAACACAATCTCACACTGCGTGAGAAAGGAGCGGCACTCAGTGGGCTGCCCGGAGTAGCAAGGTTGGTTATTAACCCTAGGTTCTGGAGGCTCGGCAGGCCAGGAAGTAACAGGTGGCACGAGACGTAGACTCTGGAACTGTCCAGAGAGGTCGGAAACCTGAGCGGCCAGGTTCTCCACGGCATGGCGAGCAGCAGACAATTCCTGCTCGTGTCTGCCGAGCATGGCTCCTTGGATCTCGACGGCAGTGTAACGAGCGTCTGAAGTCGCTGGGTCCATTCCTTGGTCGGTTCCTTCTGTCATGCAGGTGAAAGAGGACCCAAAAGCGACTTGGCGAACACAGAGTCTTTAATCCAGTAAAGTAAATACAAACAAAAAACACAACTTTCACTCGAAATGACGAGGACAAACTGGAGACTCGATCTTGAACAGCAGGTGAACAGCAGGTTGCCTCGGGAAGGCACTTGAACCAGACAGACTCAGACACCTGCTCACCACGCAGCATCTGAGGAAAACACGACACGACAGGGCGATACACAAACACAGCACGGTGAATTCTAGACAAGGAACCGACAGGACAGGAACGGAACACAAAGGAAGAAATAGGGACTCTAATCAGGGGAAAGGATCGGGAACAGGTGTGGGAAGACTAAATGATTGATTAGGGGAATAGGAACAGCTGGGAGCAGGAACGGAATGATAGAGAGAAGAGAGAGCGAGAGAGTGAGAGAGGGAGGGGGAGAGAGAGGGATAGAAAGAGGGAAAGAACCTAATAAGACCAGCAGAGGGAAACGAATAGAATGGGAAGCACAGGGACAAGACAAGATAATAAATGACAAAACATGACAGAAAGTTTGTAGAAACATGTCAAACGTTTTTTTATAATCAATCCTCAGGTTGTTTTTACAATAAATAATTGATAATATTTCAACCGGACCGTAGCTTTTTCAATAGGAGAGAGAGAGAAAATGACCTGTTGCTCATGCAAAATTCTGCTGGCACCCAGCCATCCACTGACGCGATGTGATCGTTCTCGCTCATTTTTCAGAATAAAAGTCTGAAACTATGTCTAAAGACTGTTCACACCATGTGGAATCCATAGGGAAAGGAATCTGGTTGATATCCCTTTAAATGGAGAGAAGGCATGCAATGAAACAGGGAGGTTTCAAAATAAGAGGCACTTCCTAGTTGGATTTTCCTCAGGTTTTCACATGCAATATATTTTCTGTTATACTCCCAGACAATATTTTGACCGTTTTGGAAACTTTAGAGTGTTTTCTATCCTAATCTGACAATTAAATGCATATTCTAGCTTCTGGGCCTGAGAAATAGGCAGTTTAATTTGGGTACGTAATTCATCCAAACATCAAAATACTGCCCCCTACACTCAACAGGTTGATGAGGGAAATGAGAAATGGGAAAGGTCTCCAGAGATGGTCTGGAGAAGGGAGGAGGGGATGGGGTCGAGCAGGCAGGTTGTCGGTCGGCCAGACCTCACTAGTCGCAGGATGTCTCCTGCAGAGAGAGAAGAGAAAGAGGTCAAAGCGTAGGGTAGTTCTGGGGGAAAGAGTACTGGAGTGAATGAGTACTGGATGTCGTCAACCTTTTTTTCAAAGTGGTTAACAAAGTTGCCTGCAGAGAGGGACGAAGGAGGTAGAAGAAGGTGAAAAATAGTATCTTAGGGTTAGAAGCAGAGGTGTGAAATTTTGAGTGCTAGAAAGTGGCTTTAGCAGTAGATACGGAGGAAGAGAAGTTAGATAGGAGGGAGCGAAAGGATGATCGGTCCTACGGAAGTTTAGTTTTCCTCAATGTGAGTCATAGGATGCGGAAAGGGAGGAGTGTAGGGTCGAAGAGGCAGAATCAGAGGAAAGGAGGGAAAATGATTTAGCAGAAGGGGGAGATGATAGGACAGAGAAGGAGAGAGTAGTTGGTGAGAGAGTGAAAACTGCAATGGTGTATGACCATCTGGGTAGGGGCTGAGTGGTTATGGTTGGAGGAAAAGGAGACAGAAAAGGAAACAAAATAGTGATCAGAGACCTAAAAGGGGGTTGCAGTGAGATTAGTAGGCGAGCAGCCTCTAGTAAAGATGAGGTCAAGCGTGTCTTGTGATTTGGAGGGGATTGGGTGAGGGTGAGGTCAAAAGTGGCAAAGAGGGGAAAGAGAGATTTGGAAATAAATTAATCGAAGGCAGAAGTCGGAGATTGATGTCGCCAAGTACGAAGAGCGGTGAGCCATCGTCATGAAATTAGCTTATCAAGGTGTCAAGCTCATTGAGGAAGTCTCCAAGGGCACCTGGTGGGCAACAGATGACAACAATGTTAAGCTTAAATGGACAAGTGACAGTGACAGCATGGAATTCAAATTAGGATATGGATAGGTGAGAGAGGGAGAAAATGAGAAAACCTCTACCATGATGACCAGATGGTCTCAGACTATGAGAGAAAACATAGTCAGATGAAGAAATAGCAGCTGGAGTAGCAGTGTTCTCTGGGGTGATCCATGTCTCCATTGGGGCTATAAAGTCAAGGGACTGACCTCAGATCAGGCAGTTCCAAATGCTGCCAGACAGCCCAGAAAATATCATACCCACAGGGGTGGCTGACCAATTTCATCAGGGAGTTTTTGTTGTTAAATGAGTTTTTCCTGTTAATTTATCTAAAGCAATCCCTTTAAATACCGAGTAACATCAATTTTAACTTCAATTTGAATTTGATCTGCACAACCTTAAAATATAGCCTATGGAGAATGCCTTCAGAATGGAGATCAATGAAAGATAGTCATCAAAACGTATGCGCATTGATCTCAGTTTCAGAATTCATGCGTAGATTTAAAAACATTCTGCTATTTCACAATAGGCTATGTATGTTAAGGGAGGTTTTCGTGAATCCTATCACTTAGAAAATATGTGTTTATGCAGGACATTTAAAAAACAGTGTTTGATTTGTTCTGAAAATTGCCACATTCAGTTTTTCAGTCCATAGTATTGTGCGTCATGCGCTGGCTGGCCTTGCGTCAGGTTCAAACTGCGGCTTAGTCTGCGCTCCGCACGATAATGATTTAATTAGCCTAGATGTCGTTTTTGTATACATGAACGGTTTGATCCTCAGCTATAACAACACCTCTGTGAAGGCGTACAGTGAAAGCAAAGTTAAACGAAACAATGTAATTAAATGGAATGATATGAAAGGAATGTTATACCAACTGAAGGGAACAATTAACTAGTAAATTGGCAGTTAAATGTGCTATCATTAGGCCTACTAATTGTCGATACTGATAGAAATAGGAAACGGAGAAAGTCAGGGTAGGTCTATGTAGGCTAAACATTCGAGAGTGCCAAAAGGTTTAATTTGGCGTGACTCATTGCGAAAAAGGTCATACAATTTAAATTCTGCATAACAGCATAGCATTTCATAAACTTCACTGTCAGAAAGTTGATATGTTGATAAGGTTCAGTTTTGCTGCTATTTGACTGCGTTAGGGTCTCGTGAGCCTCAGTTGGTAGAGCATGGTGCTTGCAACGCTAGGGTAGTGGGTTCGATTCCTACAGAGGACCCGTATGGAAATGTATGAACTTGTATAAGTCGCTCTGGATAAGAGCGTCTGCTAAATGATGTAATAGTTTAAAATGTTGAGAGCTTGGAAATATGAAATGACTAGTGCATTTATGTCAAAATGTAGTTATTGACATAGGGAAGGGAAAGGAGATACCTAGTCAGCTGTACAACTGAATGCATTCAACCACAATGTGTCTTCCCCAATTAACCCAACCCCTGTTGATCAGTCTGTTCAATGTTTTCGACCTATATAGTGCTCTAAATACCCAAATTAATGTTAAGTTCAAAAGAGTACAATATAAAAAATGGAGACACCTTTCAAACCAATGACGATTCCCAACATTAAAGTAAATGATTTCAGAAAGATGTAATATTTTTGCAAATAGAACCTTATAGTACCATGCTTTCGATGTTTGTCTCCAGCGATCATAAGGTTATCCAAACGGATTACTAATTGACCTATAACTCTTATCAATAGCTTTTATAAATCTGTAAATTACAGTGCATGGAGAATGGTGTTAGTTATATCAGGAGAAAATGTATTAGATGAGTATGACTTCTTTGTGCCTGTTGTAGGCTGGTTTGCCTGGTCTCCACTACGGGGCGTCTGGGCGCTGCATTGACCGCAACAAGTTGGATGTCCACCCGCTGCTGAGGGTCATGTCAGAATGAAAAAAAAGGATGCTTAAAAATCTATTAACTTCAAAATCATATATGCGCAGGGCTACAAACGTGACAAACAATATGTATTTTGTTCATTCTAATTATAATCTGAGAAAGTGCACACACACACACACACACACACACACACACACACACACACACACACACACACACACACACACACACACACACACACACACACACACACACACACACACACACACACACACACACACACACACACACACACACACACACACACACACGCTCTGTTGGTCCAGATTGTAACTCGATTCTTGGTCTCTGTCCGTTTGCTCAGTAATTAAATAGCCTGCTCAGTGCGTTTATCAGTGTGATCTGACAGTGTATCTCTCCGTCCCTATCCCGGGCTCCTTCTCTCCGTGCAAGCGGTGCATTCAGCTTCCGCACAGTAATTGAATTAGTTCGGTTGGGAGGGGAGGGATCTTGTTTTGTTAGTGTGACGCCCATTCAAAATTCAAACCAATGGGACTATCCTCTGGTCGGCTGTAACCGAACCCACTCTCTGGCAGTCAGCAACGAACTGCCTTTGCTCTCACCTTCCCTCTCGTCTCGTCCGGTTGAATCGAAACATCAGGTGAAAGAAGCACATGAATCAAGCGTGTTTTATTTTTTCTCTCCAATGGTTATATATGAAGAGTATGCTGTGGAATGCTGCCATTTGGGTTCCGGGCAAACAAGCTGCCCTACTGTCACCCAGCAGCAGCGCATGAGAGAGGCTCGAGGACGGACTCCTCCCCACCTACCCGTGACACTCTCAAGACAGCGCTGAGAAAGGATAACAGCCTTTTTCGGCCAGTCTGCGAACAGAGCAGTGAAACAGCGTTACGTATAAACGACTTCACTGCAGCCGGGGGTTGCCTATGTGGCTTTCTAAAGTTCCACCTCTGAAAACGTTGACATCTGACGGACTCGAGCTAAAGCGCGAGATTGCTTCTTTTCGTTTCTCATTATTGGACTTGGACCTACCCTCTGCGCTGTTGATTCCCAGCGAACAGTCCTGACACGAATCCAGCTCAGCGCATGCCATGACCTTACAGAGACTGCTGTATTAGATGGTCATTCTAATCAACGTTTTATACATCTGACTGCATGTATTGATATCCTTTTTGTACATTTGTGTGAAAAGTGTCTGCTATAGGAGTGATTTTTACTTATCCTGGAGCCGTCAAAGCTGACGTCCCATGAACACATAAAACTGAACCCGGACACTGAACCTGAGCGAGATGCACTACACACAAGTGACACTTGCATTTGATAACTTCACCTGCTACCGTCGTCAATTAATTTTAACCAAGTGACCAGCAAGGCGGCATCTATATCGCAGGTTGCGCTATCAAAGCCCTTCTCACGTAGTGGTGTAGGAGACAGCGGTTTTCTGTTGTATTTAATTGTCCTGCCTTTTTCTGTCATCCATAAACTGCGACAGAGGAAAGCAAAGGCACACAAATGTAAACGAAAGAAGGCATCTCTCCAGCTGAAGTGTACCGAGAACTGACAGATCGTGCAGTCACCCCACATCGAAGAGGAATACGTGCCGAACTTTGCTGTTGTAATGTTGAAAGTGGAGATGGTGCTATTTGTCTTTCTGGTGCTATGGATGTGTGTATTCAGCCAGGAGCCCAGCTCCAAGGTGGTGGCCGACCGGTATGCCGTTTTCTGGAACCGAACCAACCCCAGGTAGGTGCCACTCAGAGCGGCCAGTGGGGCCGAAGGGAGTCGATGCTGTCTCTGTGATCTCACCACTTGCCGGGACAAATGGCACGGTGTCTTTTATTTAAGGTATAGAGTCATGCTTATTGAACAGTTCTCTCTGATGGGGTATAGGCTATTTCCCAGAAATGTGGGTCGGCTATTGGTACAACAGCACACAACCTGTGCGCACAGGTTGAATATAGGCTAACCTATTTTGGATACAGTCTACACTGAATTGTTTTCAGTCAACCGTAATCAGGTCAAGTTGATCAAATCTAGAATATTGTCATAATAAGCCTATATGCGATGTGTCACCCGAAAAACGCACGGTTGGAGAGTAATCTCTTGCGTGTTCCAGTGTCTGCATTCCGTGTTTTGAATCGATTGGGCGCTCGTGCCTGTCTTCTGAATATGCCCCTGTTAAATCATGGAACATTATTTGTGGGTTAATTCGAGTGGATTTGTAGTAAAGCCTACCGTTGGAGTGTGTAGAATAATTCGTGGACCATTGCA
>NC_060177.1:79416174-79526174 GCF_021184085.1 Oncorhynchus gorbuscha | reverse complement strand
CGTAGGTGTGACATATTATTAAATCAAACAGTTGCCCGAAGGATTCATGAAAAAATATGACCTGAGACGAGGATCCTTTGTGATATGAATGCAAATGACTTTTTTTTTGCAAAATAGCATTTACTGCTTTTGGACAAAGCCTGTTAATAAAGTTCATTTTAATTTGACAAATATATTGACCCAATACATTAATGAGGGGTCTCTTCTCCTGAATTTTTTTTTTTCCGTAGTGCCTACTATTTGAAGTCCGTAGTCATACAAGCCATCCTAATATCTTTCCAAATTAAAGAGAGCTTTTTGAGGAAACTGAAGAGTGTTTGAACAAGTAACCTCTGTGTATTTTTGACTTAACTTATTATGCGGTCATAACAACCGCTTCATGTTCTACCTCTGAAGTGTATCCATGGTGGACTGTTATAATGTGAGAGAGAGGAGAACATAGCTCAGTAAAATACGTGTGGGTGGATCAGTTTTTCTTCAGTGAGCGCTGGTCTTGTACAGAGGAGAAGGCCTCTCGGTTTTGACCCTGTTAGAGATGCCGAGCAGCGGGCAGAACACGCAGCTTCACAGGAGTCTGTGGATGTCTTTCACTCGTTGGAGATTAGATTATCTTGTATATCATTGTGGAAAACATGCGTTTCACAGAAAAAAAGTACACTTTTAGATTTTTTATTTGCACATTTGATTTTTGTTCATTTTGTATTGGCTGATTTTTATGTGGAAGTTAATTCTGATACATTACTGTCCCAGTTAAAAAGTCATATACATCCAAGAGAGCAGAAAATATTTCCCCAAATGATTTAACCAAAGTTCTACACTTTGGAGGTTTGGGTTGTTGTTGCACTGGTAGGCTATAGATGGCTGTACTGTACTGTGGCCGTAACTCATTTCAATGTCCAGATTTCTGCTTTGTTTTGAGCTTAATCACTCCAATGTCATGTGCAGTGCTGAAACTCCACTATCGGCCGGCCCATCTCCATTCAGCTGCCCACTAATCCCCAGCTTTCACAGCAACGCTATAGCCTTACTTGGAAACAATACAGTATTAACCAGCTTACGCAACACCCACATGTGTCCGATCGTATACTATACTTTTATAAAATTCTGTCACAACATTGATAGAAATAACTTTTCCCTGTCCGGTTTTGTCTTTATTTCCCCCAGGTCTGAGTATAGTTTCTGTGTTTCAGGGTTCTCTGAGGTATAGGAGAGAGGGGATCATTTTAAAGGTCTTTGGTGTACTCTGGACCAGATCTCCATATCCCAGCTCTAACCATTACCTATAGCTCTAAAGACCACAAAGGAATCTGGACCAGTTCTCAGGGGTAGATGTTAGATGCAGTTTATAGTTAACACATGCTGTCTTTTGTCCTTGTTTCTCTAAAGCTGTGAATTACAATTTTAGGAATATGTCTATTCTATGCGTTATATGTCTATGGGCATTATGCCTTTGTCTGGAGCTTTCGAGGCCCTCGCCCCCAGTCCTTGCCCCTACCCTTGGTCCCCCCCCCCACCACAGGCAGAGTACACGCCCCCAACCTCTGCCCTCCCTAGCAGAGTTCACCCCCACCCTCCTCCCTGCCTAGCAGTGTACCCCCCCCCCATCCAGACACATTTTTTGAGGGGAGGCCTGGAAGCAGCTGGTAGTGGCATGGAGTGATCTACCTTCCCAGACCACATGTGGGCGCTATTGTGCGGCTCGCTAACCCCCCCATACCCAAATCAAATCAAATCAAATCAAATCAAATTTTATTTGTCACATACACATGGTTAGCAGTGTAGCGAAATGCTTGTGCTTCTAGTTCCGACAATGCAGTGATAACCAACAAGTAATCTAACTAACAATTCCAAAAAAAAACTACTGTCTTATACACAGTGTAAGGGGATAAGGAACATGTACATAAGGATATATGAATGAGTGATGGTACAGCAGCATACAGTAGATGGTATCCAGTATATACATATGAGATGAGTGTGTAGACAAAGTAAACAAAGTGGCATAGTTAAAGTGGCTAGTGATACATGTGTTACATAAGGATGCAGTCGATGTTGTAGAGTACAGTATATACATATGCATATGAGATGAATAATGTAGGGTAAGTAACATTATATAAGGTAGCATTGTTTAAAGTGGCTAGTGATATATATATATATATATATATATATATATTTACATCATTTCCATCAATTCCCATTATTAAAATGGCTGGAGTTGGGTCAGTGTCAATGACAGTGTGTTGGCAGCAGCCACTCAATGTTAGTGGTGGCTATTTAACAGTCTGATGGCCTTGAGATAGAAGCTGTTTTTCAGTCTCTCGGTCCCAGCTTTGATGCACCTGTACTGACCTCGCCTTCTGGATGATAGCGGGGTGAACAGGCAGTGGTTCGGGTGGTTGATGTCCTTGATGATCTTTATGGCCTTTCCAAGACACAGTTTTGATTTGTGCAGTCCTCACTACCCTCTGGAGAGCCTTACGGTTGAGGGCGGAGCAGTTGCCTACCAGGCGGTGATACAGCCCGCCAGGAGTGTGCATCTGTAGAAGTTTGTGAGTGCTTTTGGTGACAAGCCAAATTTTTTCAGCCTCCTGAGGTTGAATAGGCGCTGCTCTTCTTCAGACGCTGTCAGTGTGAGTGGACCAATTCAGTTTGTCTGTGATGTGTATGCCGAGGAACTTAAAACTAGCTACCCTCTCCACTACTGTTCCATCGATGTGGATAGGGGGTGTTCCCTCTGCTGTTTCCTGAAGTCCACAATCATCTCCTTAGTTTTGTTGACGTTGAGTGTGAGGTTCCTGACACCACACTCCAAGGGCCCTCACCTCCTCCCTGTAGGCCGTCTCGTCGTTGTTGGTAATCAAGCCTACCACTGTTGTGTCGTCCGCAAACTTGATGATTGAGTTGGAGGCGTGCGTGGCCACGCAGTCGTGGGTGAACAGGGAGTACAGGAGAGGGCTTGTGGGGCCCCGTGTTGAGGATCAGCGGGGAGGAGATGTTGTTGCCTACCCTCACCACCTGGGGGCGGCCCGTCAGGAAGTCCAGTACCCAGTTGCACAGGGGGGTCGAGACCCAGGGTCTCGAGCTTGATGACGAGCTTGGAGGGTACTATGGTGTTGAATGCCGAGCTGTAGTCGATGAACAGCATTCTCACATAGGTATTCCTCTTGTCCAGGTGGGTTAGGGCAGTGTGCAGTGTGGTTGAGATTGCATCGTCTGTGGACCTATTTGGGCGGTAAGCAAATTGGAGTGGGTCTAGGGTGTCAGGTAGGGTGGAGGTGATATGGTCCTTGACTAGTCTCTCAAAGCACTTCATGATGACGGAAGTGAGTGCTACGGGGCGGTAGTCGTTTAGCTCAGTTACCTTAGCTTTCTTGGGAACAGGAACAATGGTGGCCCTCTTGAAGCATGTGGGAACAGCAGACTGGTATAGGGATCAATCTGTGAGGAATTTCTCAGACATGGACACTCCTGCCCTCCAATCCTTTCCTTCCTGTCCATACTGCTCCTCTTCTTCCTGTTGAGTGTAGGGTGATTGCATAGCTCAATGCATTGTTTCAGTTTTGACAGGTTGACTGGAACTTGCAACAACTCAACATTGCCACCCATGGCAGCAGTTCTTTATGCCCTGTGTCAACATAGCGACATTTATGTTCTGTGTCTATTTTGGATATGTTACATTTATGCTGAGGTCAGGTGCATAGACATATATATATTTTTAAATTAACGCCAAGAAAAATTAATTTCTTTGGGATTACATTTTTTTCACTTTTGATCAAGTGTAGTACAATTCTTTATTCATTTATTTGATGTCAACAAGCTCATTTCGTCTTGCTTGATTTGTTTTCTGTGTTCCGCTGTTAAACTCATTTACACTCAAAGTTCAATTGCATTTTGACGCAATAACAACATTTGCATGAAAAGACCAGAAGGGCATGATTGAATGATTGATTTTCTTGTTGTCATCACCCTTTTCTGTGCAATTGGAAAATGTGACGGGCCGAGACCAACCATTTGAGACCCTCGGTTTTGCCAGACCCATTTTCCACAGATAATTCCTTTCATGGTACACTGACTGCGGACATTCACAGACATTTTCCTTATTTAACTTTGGGGCTGACTGGCTTGGCGGTGCGGGGGAGTGAGTGGATGTTGTTCTAGCTGGGTTGGGGAGCAGTGTGGAGAATGTATCCTAGAAGACGTCACATCTCCAGAACAAATACCTAATTGAAAGTGTAGGCCTTCGTAAATGACAAGGGAGAGGGAGACACGTGTTTTAAAGAATGAAATGTCACCACCGTTAGAACAGCCAGCAGCCTTGGTCATGGTTTCCCTTCTCCTCAGTCTGACTGTAATAGTCTGCTGGGTTTATTCCCAAACGTCCATCTCCATGAGTAGAGCCCATGCATTACTGAGTACTGCTTCTATGTGGGAAGAATATTACATTCAAGAAGGAAACGCTAGCACATCTTATTGTACTGTAGTCCCAGGTGCCTAAATAAAAATACAGAATACGTCGTTGCTCCAAAAAGTGTTAAGGGAATATACTGTTTTTATCCTCCTCTACCTTTGTCACAGAGTATATCCACCTCCACACCTGTATGCAGTCAGTCAGAGCCACTGAAAGCCCAGTCTCAGCTTGTGGGTTTTGGAGGCAGGATGTTGGTCTGTGTGTCTGCTTCAGTCTAGCGTAGATAATGCGGGTGTTGGCATATCAGTCGATGGGCCAGACATTGTTTTGAATATGAACACCCCCTCATATTTCCCCTCTCAATTCCATGTCCCTAAACACAAACCTATCAACAACGCGTTCACCTCGCTTAGCCCCCGCTGCTTGAACTGGAGAGAGGCACCACAAAACAGTTAAGCCGCTTCCAAACTCCCTCCGAGTACTGCGTACACACGTGTGCGCGCACGCAGCAGCGATCCAGTCTCTCTCTCTGGCCGAGTTCTGACAGGCTGAAAGGCAGTCATTGTTCTCCTTTCTCTGTCCTCTCTCTCTCGGCTGAAAGTAGGCATGCCCTTAAAACGGAGGGAGAGAAGGGAGATGGAGCAGTTGGAAGGGTTGATGAGGCAGGAGTGGGGGCCACAGCACGTTCACTGAGGAGAGGAAGAGACAAGAGGAGGAGATGGGGGAAGTCAGAGTGTTATAACCGAGGCTGAGGAGAGTGTTTAGGAGGTAGCTCTATATACAACAAGATCTCATAGTTTCCCTTCGAAATGTAACAGGGTTACAGGGTTAATTCTGTGTGGTTACAGGTTAAAACAGAAACAACTCAAATGTTAAGAGTTTAGGCATTCATTTCGAGTGGTTAAGGTTAGGGATATGGTTTGGGAAGGCTTAAAACAAAAGAATAAAAAACAACGTGCTATTACTATCAAGTATCATCAAGTATGCTAGTGGTCTAAGCAACGCGCTTCGGCTCTGAGCATCATGAGATCATGCCCACAATCGTTTATTTTTGTCCAATTTTTTTTGCAGATGAAGGCATATATCTATGTTCTCAACCTTTTGAAATATCTGAAATTGAAGTCTTATTTTAGTGATCAGGCTGCTGTATACCCCTCACACCCTTATATTTTTCCCCCTTATCACTTGTTTCACACCTCAGTTTCCAGCCATTTCTGCCTCTCTTCACTAATTCCATCCTCACCCTCTGCTCATGGCCCGGATTTGGTTGGCGGATAATGCAACATTATCCCAGATAACCACATATGACATCAGAACGGAACATGAGCGTACGCAGAACATACCACACACGCATTCAACAACGGCTTTGCTATTTTTAAGAAGTAGAGTTCATATTTTGTTGTGGAGATTAATTTTCTATGTACATTTTCTACACCCAAAACATCTTCAGAGTGAAGCCCCTATACCCAGTTATTTTAAGGCAACGCAGCCTATCCCAGCCTGTCCCATAGCTGCTGCTGCTACCCAGGTTATGAACATGGAGTCACTGAAAGGATTAAAAAGCCATCAGCTCTTTGTCCTGAGACACAAAACCTCTTCCTCTCAAGTCCCTCTATCTTTCTATTCTTCCTCTACTCCCTCCTTCCCTCCTTTCTTAGAAAGCTCGGGCATTCATATTAATCAGTTTTAAAGGCTAATGAGATAAGACCGACTTAAGGGGAGACCCCAAAGTGCCCTAAGCCCCCTGTATAAACAGAAGTGATGAACGGGGTCTGGGGCTGCAGTTTCTTTAAGGATCACTATACACTTCTGTTTTCAATGCTCTTTGTTTGGTACAAAACTCCAGTCAGAATTGTGAAATGCAATAAAGCATTTTTTTCCTAAATATTTTTTTGGGGAAAATGATGGTGTGCTGTGGTGTGGTATTGGGATGGTGTTTGGGGGAATAGATAATTGATGTTGAGACTTGATCTGGTTGTTTGTGAGGTGTTTGAGAAACATGCCTTTTTCTTTCCTCAGTTTCTCCTTTCTATTTCGCTTTCCCCCTCTTCTCTCTCTCTTTCTCCCCCCTCGCTCCCCCTCTCTCCCTCTCCCCCTGCCTCTCTCTCTCACACTCCCCCTCTCTCCCTCTCCCTCTCTCTCTTGCTCCCCTCTCTCCCTCTCCCTCTCCCTCTCTCTCTTGCTCCCCCTCTCCCTCTCCCTCTCCCTCTCTCTCTCTCTCTCTCTCTCTCTCTTTCTCTCCCTCTCCCTCTCTCTCTCGCTCCCCCTTTCTCTCTTTACCTCTGTCTCCCCCCCTCTCTCTCTCTGTTTCTTTCTTTCCTTCTCTCTAACTCTGTCTCCTTTTTCTGTCTGTCTCTCTCTCTTTCTCTCTCCCTGTGTCTCCATCTTTGTCTCTGTGTCTCTCTGCCTCCCTGTCTCTCTGTCTCTCTCTCTCTCCCAGAGATTACTAGTAGATGTGTCCGTACTAAGTCTTGGGTTTTGGGGGTTCCTGCTGGGGTGACTCAGCATGCACTGTGTTAGGGTTAGGCCCAGTGTTGGGGCTGGCCTTGCTGACTGACGGCTGGCTAATACGCAACTGTATCTCTGTGTGTGCAGATGCGCGTACAAGTGAGTGAGACAGAGCCACGTGAGCAAAAAAAAAATATGGAGGTTCAATGAGGAGAAATACAAATGTTGCGCCAGCCTTTCGAGCAGACATATACAAAGGGGTAATGTTGGCAGCCATTTTTGAGCCAAACTATACAGCCATACATGACAAGAGATTTTAGAATTTTCAACTGTATATAAAATGGCCCGAAATAACAGATGTGTGATTAAAGGAACTGTGTGGAGGGTAGTCTTACTGAGAATATAAAATAATCTCAAATGAATCTGTGATTATGCCAATATTTCACTAGATTTAGGTGGGTCAGTCACAGAGCAGAAATAGTCATGAGACACATGAAATAATGCAATTGGATAACAAAACAAGGTCATTCAGACTTTATTTGATTTAAATGTCTGCAGCTGTACTGCTCTAAACATTTTCTTGTGGCAATGAATAGGCACACATTCTTGTTTCAGACATAACGTTAGGAGTAGTGTTTTTCTCTCTGTGTGGTTGGCTTTTGGTTTTGAAAAGGTCTTGTTGGAATATACAGTGGGCCGGCTCAAGTTCCATAGAACACGGAACACACAGAACACTCCATCCAGTGTTCCAGTGTTCCAGAGTTACCATAGTTCCAGAGTTCCCTCTCACCTGCTGTGCTCTGTACTCCTTAGCGTCTGAACTCCATGTCATTCCTAGAATACGACCGGAGACATTCCAGCCAGGATTAGATGGGGGAGTTTGCAGGAGGTTTTTAATTTTCCCAGGAATTAACAATGTTGGAACAGCGTTGTTTGCCTCACTAGTGCTAGTGTCTTAATTTAGGCTGCTGTGTTCCTGTTGTTATTCATATAATAGGATCCATCTTTTGAAATACAGATCAATGAGAACTTAGTTTAATGGATAGGAATGCATGTAAGGAATTATGTTTTTGCGTTGTTTTTTTTTTGTTGACCGGAATTGTATTTCAATGTCTTATTTTATTATTTTACCTAAATTAAATGTTTTCAAATTTATTTTTGTTCTTATTTATTGAGAGATTTAGGTAAAACAGAAATGACTATTTGTTATTCACACTTTAAAAAAAATATCCTTTTAACTTTTATTATGAAATGTGTTTAATTTGTTGTAGTGTATATATATTTTTAAACACAACAATATATTCATATTACTGGTATACAACTATATGCTATAATATACCGTTTATTAGTCATACCCATCTAGTACCGGGTCGGAACCCCCTTTGTCTCCAGAACAGCCACAATTTTTGAGGGCATGGAAAACGTTCCTCAATTGCTATCGAAGGGCCTAACGTGTGTCAGGAAGACATTCTCCACACCATTACACCACTGCCTCCAGCACACCATTGACACCAGGAAGGATGGGGCCAGGGACTCATGCTGCTCACGCCAATCCTGACTCTTTCGTCAGCATGCACCGTTGACACCAGGAAGGATGGGACACCAGGAAGGATGGGGCCAGGGTCTCATGCTGCTTACGCCAATCCTGACTCTTTCGTCAGCATGCACCGTTGACACCAGGAAGGATGGGGCCAGGGACTCATGCTGCTTACGCCAATCCTGACTCTGCCGTCAGCATGCACCGTTGACACCAGGAAGGATGGGGCCAGGGACTCATGCTGCTTACACCAATCCTGACTCTTTCGTCAGCATGCACCATTGACACCAGGAAGGATGGGGCCAGGGACTCATGCTGCTCACGCCAATCCTGACTCTTTCGTCAGCATGCACCGTTGACACCAGGAAGGATGGGGCCAGGGTCTCATGCTGCTTACGCCAATCCTGACTCTGCCGTCAGCATGCACCGTTGACTCCAGGAAGGATGGGGCCAGGGACTCATGTTGCTTACGCCAATCCTGACTCTGCCGTCAGCATGCACCGTTGACAGCAGGAAGGATGGGGCCAGGGACTCATGTTGCTTACGCCAATCCTGACTCTTTCGTCAGCATGCACCATTGACACCAGGAAGGATGGGACACCAGGAAGGATGGGGCCAGGGACTCATGCTGCTTACGCCAATCCTGACTCTTTCGTCAGCATGCACCATTGACAGCAGGAAGGATGGGGCCAGGGACTCATGCTGCTTACGCCAATCCTGACTCTTTCGTCAGCATGCACCATTGACAGCAGGAAGGATGGGGCCAGGGACTCATGCTGCTTACGCCAATCCTGACTCTTTCGTCAGCATGCACCGTTGACACCAGGAAGGATGGGGCCAGGGACTCATGCTGCTTACGCCAATCCTGACTCTGCCGTCAGCATGCACCGTTGACACCAGGAAGGATGGGGCCAGGGACTCATGCTGCTTACACCAATCCTGACTCTGCCGTCAGCGTGCACCGTTGACACCAGGAAGGATGGGGCCAGGGACTCATGCTGCTTACGCCAATCCTGACTCTTTCGTCAGCATGCACCGTTGACACCAGGAAGGATGGGGCCAGGGACTCATGCTGCTCATGCCAATCCTGACTCTGCCGTCAGCATGCACCGTTGACAGCAGGAAGGATGGGGCCAGGGACTCATGCTGCTTACGCCAATCCTGACTCTTTCGTCAGCATGCACCATTGACACCAGGAAGGATGGGACACCAGGAAGGATGGGGCCAGGGACTCATGCTGCTTAGGCCAATCCTGACTCTTTCGTCAGCATGCACCATTGACACCAGGAAGGATGGGACACCAGGAAGGATGGGGCCAGGGTCTCATGCTGCTTACGCCAATCCTGACTCTGCCATCAGCATGCACCGTTGACAGCAGGAAGGATGGGGCCAGGGACTCATGCTGTTTACGCCAATCCTGACTCTGCCATCAGCATGACACAACAGGAACCAGGATTTGTCGGACCAGGAAATGTTCTTCCACTCCTCAGTTGTCCAGTGTTGGTGATGCCCGCTGGAGCTGCTTATTCTTGTTTTTAGCTGATAGGAGTGCAACCCGGTGTGGTCATCTGCTGCAATAGCCCATCGTGACAAGGACTGATGAGTTATGTGTTCCGATATGCCGTTCTGCACACCACTGTTGTACAGCACCGTTATTTGCCTTTGTGGCCCGCCTGATAGCCTGCACGATTCTTGCCATTCTCCTTCAACCTCTCATAAATAAAAACAGCCCTGTTTTTGTCCACTGTTTTTTGTTTTTTTGCACCAAAGGCAAAAGTCATGAGTCTTGAAGGCAGTCAAATTCCACCATTTAGTCACTGTAATTAGGCTTCTCTAAGCTCTGATGCTGCTGATGGCTTCTATTAAAAAGAGGAGGTTACCATCAGCTTTCTATAGGCTAGGCCTACTATATTTACTTCTCAACTTTCTTAATATTATGCACATTGCTTCTATTGACAACAAGAATTCAGCCTACCTGCCTGGCATGAATATAAACCACAGGAAAAAGTGTCCTTCTTTCACTGTTTAAGTGTATAGATGCCATATCTTTTTCTCTGCTCCTGTTGTTCCTGTTTCCATACAGGCGCATGATGACGGTCCATTCTAAATCAAAACCAATTTCACACATATATTACTTAGTGTATGTAAAGACACGATTAAATCAAGAATAGTCTGACGGGTGACAATATTAGCATATCACTTGTGAATGATATATTATCACTTGCTAATGATGCCCAGCATATGGCAAGAAACAATACCTTTTTTTTGGTGACTTTTTCGAATCATAGTCGCACACCTCATGTAGCCTAGCCCATGGGCCTATATGTTTGAAAAGGTTTGTATCATAACTAAAGTGGCCAAATAACTTCTTAATATTAAGCACATTAATCCGCTTTATAAAGGGTATAGAGCCTAACTGGCATATATAAGCCATGCTCGAGTTTTAAGTTTGGGGAAGATCATTTTCACCATAAAAATGCACCTTTTTAAAATAAAAGCATTACGTGCATAATCACATTGTAAATGTCGTTTCCCGTTAATGGAATGTGCACATTGTTGCGCTTTATAATGTGAAGAAATAGAATAATAGTTTATCAGTGTTTTAAGCTAAGCATTCTAATCTGTTGTATTAGCCACATTGCGTAAAAAGGTTTTTGGAATGCTAGTGCTTGTATTAATTTGGGAACTATCGCATCCCATAAGTCTCCGACTATGTTTGGAATATGTATTTCTCACAGAGAATAGAATAGGTCAACTTTTGTACTATGAAGTATAGTAGATTGACTTAGGCTAGTGCCTTTGCTGTTCGTTAGTTCTAATCATCTCGTTGGCTGAGTGTATATGATATATATAATATACTGTATACTACGTATATGCCATTTAGCAGACAGTTTTATCCAAAGCGATTTACAGTCCTGAGCGCATACATTTTAAGCCTGGGTGGTGAGGGGAATCTAACCTACTATACTGACATAGTAAACATCTTGCCCTATCAACTGAGCTACAGAGATCAAGGCGGCAAGGCAGTCTCAGGTCCTCTGTTTGTCATGTGGTTTTACCTTCACTAACTTTATGATACATATTATGTACAATAATTATATTTTATTCAGTTTTCTGACTGGTCAAGGTGACGTATTGAGTGTTCCTGTTTGAAAATGTTTTTTTTTCGGATGAACTTGACTGTTCGGATGTCTTTGAATGAGTGGTAGTTCCTCCCCTTAGCTTAGTACTAACTGTATAGTGAGACGTGCCATATCCATTTTATATGAATAACTTCTGCTGAAATCTTTTTTGTTTTCAAAAGTCCTAAATTTCCCAGATAACAATAACATGATGACCAAGTAATGGATAGACAATATACTTGGCATCACCAAACAAGAGGCTTCTCACATGCTGTTTTACTGCATCAAATCCAGAGATCAAATGTGTCTGTCTGTGATTTCACCTCTCTTCGACAGGTGTCAGTTGTTCAATCCTTCGACATATCCTCCAACCCAATCTGATAATAAGCGGAGGAGCAGGGGAGTAATCTGATCTTTAATAATGCAGTATTCGATTAAGGCAGCCCCCTGCACCTCTCTGATTCAGAGGGGTTGGGTTAAATGCGGAAGATACATTTCAGTTGTGCAACTGACTAGGTATCCCTTTCCTCTGTCCGTGGTACATATTACCTCTGTCTGTGGTACATGTTACATCTGCATGTGGTACATAATCACATCTGTCAGTGGTACATGTTACCCCTGTCCTTGGTACATATTACCTCTGCCCATGGTACATATTACCTCTGTCCGTGGTTCAGATGACCCCTGTCCGTGGTTCAGATGACCTCTGTCCACGGTACATATTACATCTGTCCGTGGCACATATTACCTCTGTTCAGGGTACATATCACATATGTCCACGGTACATATGACCTCTGTATGTGGTACATATTACATTTGTCAGTGGTACATGTTACATCTGTCGGTGGTACATATTACCTCTGTCCGTGATTCAGATGACCCCTGTCCGTGATTCAGATGACCCCTGTCCGTGATTCAGATGACCCCTGTCCGTGATTCAGATGACCCCTGTCCGTGATTCAGATGACCCCTGTCCGTGATTCAGATGACCCTTGTCCGTGATTCAGATGACCCTTGTCCGTGATTCAGATGACCCCTGTCCGTGATTCAGATGACCCCTGTCTGTGGTACATATGATCTCTGTCTGTGGTACATATGACCTCTGTCTGTGGTACATATGACCTCTGTCTGTGGTACATATGACCTCTGTCCGTGGTTCAGATTACCTCTGTTTGGGGTTCAGATGACCTCTGTCCGTGGTTCAGATGACCTCTGTACGTGGTACAGATTACTTTCCTACATGGTACATATTACCTCCCTCTGTGGTACATTAACGGCAGAGCAGAGTTTCCCTGCCTGTATCAGTGGTATGAGAGACATGGCACGGGTTCAGGCTGAATTAATCATGCTCATAATCGGCCTTTATGTCCCACCGCTCAGCCCAGCCCAGGACACACTGTTATTCTAGTGCATAATTGATAGTGCTCAGAAGTGGAGAAGTTAGAATGGCAGAAGTAATGCGAAGAGAAAGTTTAGTCAGGCGGCAGCATGAGTGGAAAGGAGGATTGGAAGAGAAGTGTTGGAGACAGGGAGGTTGTTAGCCTTTATCAGTCTTAGCTGGGGCTAGCGTGAGGATCGCATATGTAGGCCAGCCTGAGATGGCAGGGAGGAGGGGGAAGAGAAGTAGGAGAAGGGGATCCTGTGTAACTAGTGTTGACACTGAGCTGGGATAGAATGTCGTCTCTCCCCAGAGTTAGATTGAAGTTCTGGACTGGACTCAGCATGCTTCCCTTTTATACACCCCTTCATACATAAACCAGTCTGGAATGGTTTGGGTTTAGATGTAACTGGAGCGTTTGAATGCTAAAGAGTTACAGAGTGTGCAAAGCAGTCATCAAGGCAAAGGTTTGCTACTTTGAAGAATCTCAAAAGTAACACTTTTTTGGTCTCATATGCGTTATTTCATAGTTTTGATGTCTTTACTATTATTTTACAATGTAGAAAATAATAAAAAATAAAGAAAAACCCTTGAACGAGTAGGTGTGTCCAAACTTTTGACTGGTACCCTATATATATGTATAAATTAAAATATTAATATCATACTTAAAAAAATATATTCATATTTCACCTTTATTTAACCAGGTAGGCTAGTTGAGAATAAGTTCTCATTTACGCAAAGCAGTGTGACAAACAACAACACAGAGTTACACATGGAATAAACAAGCGTAAAGTCAATAATACAATAGGGAAAAAAAGAGTCTATATATAGTGTGTGCAATTGACGTCTAGAGGTAAGGCAATAAATAGGCCATAGTAGCGAAGTGATTACAATTTAGCAAATTAACACATGAGTGATAGATGTGCAAGTAGAAATACTGGGGTGCAAAAGAGCAGAAAAGTAAATAAAACAATATAGGGATGGGGTAGGTAGATTGGATGGGCTATTTACAGATGGGCTGTGTACAGCTGCAGCCATCGGTTAGCTGCTCAGATAGCTGAAGTTTAAAGTTAGTGAGGGAAGTATAAGTCTCCAGCGTCAGCGATATTTGCAATTCGTTCCAGTCACTGGCAGCAGAGAACTGGAAGGAAAGGTGGCCAAAGAGGTGTTGGCTTTGGGGATGACCAGTGAAATGTACTTCTGGGCTGAGGGGCTCTGGCGGCCCCTGGCTGACTGGCGGCACTGGCGGCCCCTGGCTGACTGGCGGCACTGGTGGCCCCTGGCTGACTGGCGGCGGCTCCTTGCAGACTGGCGGCACTGGCGGCGCTGGGCAGACTGGCGGCACTGGCGGCGCTGGGCAGACTGGCGGCACAGGCGGCGCTGGGCAGACGGGCGGCACAGGCGGCGCTGGGCAGACGGGCGGCTCAGGCGGCGCTGGGCAGACGGGTGGCTCAGGCGGCGCTGGGCAGACGGGCGGCTCAGGCGGCGCTGGGCAGACGGGCAGCTCAGATGGCGCTGGGCAGACGGGCAGCTCAGATGGCGCTGGGCAGACGGGCAGCTCAGATGGCGCTGGGCAGACTGGTAGCTCAGACGGCGCTGGGCAGACTGGCGACTCTGATGGTGCTAGGCAGACGGGAAGCTCCGGCAACGCTGGAGAGGAAGGCTCTGGCAGCGCTGGACTGAGTAGCTCTGGCGCCTCTGGAATGAGGGGCTCTAGCGCATCTGGACTGAGGGGCGGGAGCTCTGGCAGCGCTGGAGAGGAGGAAGGCTCTAGCAGCACTGGACAGGTGGGAGCACCTGTAGGGATGAGACTGAGAGACAGCCTGGTGCGGGGAGCTGCCACCGGAGGGCTGGTACGTGGTGGTGGTACCGGATAGACCGGACCGTGCAGGCGCACATGGAGCTCTTGAGCACCGAGCCTGCCCAACCTTACCCGGTTGAAAGCTCCAGGTCGCCCTGCCAGTGTGGCGAGGTGGAATAGCCAGGGGCACAGTGCGCAAGGCTGGTGCCATGTAAGCCGGCCCAAGGAGACGCACTGGGGACCAGATGCGTAGAGCTGGCTTCATGGCACTTGGCTCGATGCTCAGTCGAGCCCGGCCGATACACGGAGCTGGTATGTACCGCACCGGGCTATGCACCTGCACTGGGGACACCGTGCGCTCCACCGCATAACACGGTGCCTGCCCGGTCTCGCTCGCCCCCCGGTAAGCACAGGAAGTTGGCGCAGGTCTCCTACCTGGCTTCACCACACTCCCTGTGTGGGGCTGACTCTCGGGCTTCCATCCACGCCGCCATGCTGCCTCTTCATACCAGCGCCTCTCTGCCTTCGTCACCTCCAGCTCTTCTTTAGGGCGGCGATATTCTCCAGGCTGTGCCCAGGGTCCTTTTCCGTCCAATTCGTCCTCCCATGTCCATACCTCCTCGCGCTGCTCCTGCTGCCGCTTCTCCTGCTGCACCTTGGGGCGGCAACACTCCCCTGGTTTTGCCCAGCGTCCTCTCCCGTCTCAGATTTCTTCCCAAGTCCAGAAGTCTTTATCACGCTGCTCCTGCTGCTGCCCGTTACCACGCCGCTTGGTCCTGTTGTGGTGGGTGATTCTGTAACGGTTTTCTTGAGGTGAAGGAGAGGCAGACCAAAATGCAGCGTGGTTAGTTTTGTACATCTTTAATAAAGATGAAAATACAACAATCTACAAAACAAGAAACGTGAAAAACCAAAACAGTCCTATCTGGTGCCACAAACACAAAGACATGAACAAACACACCGTGAAACCCAGGCTACCTAAGTATGATTCTCAATCAGAGACAACTAATGACACCTGCCTCTAATTGAGAACCATACTAGGCCGAAACATAGAAATACCCAAATCATAGAAAAACAAACAGACTGCCCACCCCAACTCACGCCCTGACCATACTAAATAATGATAAAACAAAGGAAATAAAGGTCAGAACGTGACACATAATTTCAAAATCTGAGACGACAGATGGATTAACAAAAGGCTAAGCTATGTTTTGCAATATCTCACTTGTGATTTCATGAATATTAATATTTTTTTGTAATATTATTTGACTCTAGCGCTATGCTATTCAGCGGTTGCTGACAAATGATCTCGCGACAGGGATGGGTAGCGTCAAGAAGTTAACCTCTTGCTTCTACCTGGCACGCAGGCGTCCCATCTAGAGCTCTGGAAATGCAAATGCGCTACGCTAAATGCTAATAGTATTAGTTAAAACTCAAACGTTCATTAAAATACACATGCAGGGTATTGAATTAAAGCTACACTCGTTGTGAATCCAGGCAACAAGTCAGATTTCTAAAATGTTTTACGGCGAAAACATAGCACATATTTATGTCAAACCACCACCGCAGACATAGCTCATCAGCATAGCCAAGTAGGAAAAAATATGCAATCAACAAACGCAGGATTAAAAAAAAATCATTTCACTATCCTTTTGAAATCTTCATCAGATGACAGTAATATAACATGTTACACAGTACATTCATTCTTTTCAATAATCTGCAATATATATCCATAAATCTCTGTTTACAATGACGCATCGTTCAAAAAATGCTACTAAAATGTCAGGAGAAATGAAATAGCTCCGGCAGATAACGTCAGCTAATAAGGAATACACATCATAAACGTTGACTAAATATGCATGTTTAACGTTACAGTTTGCGTTTACTAGGCTATACTAGGAGTCGGCGCTCCAAATGTATCATTATGCCTCCTCTATCTTGGAGTCGACAGAAACCCAAAATTAACACATAAATATTCCCTTACCTTTGCTGTTCTTCCATCAAAAGACCTGGAAGGGATTATACTTACCAAAACAGCGTTTAGTTTTCAAGTCTGCGTCTTTCGGTTCTCAAAATAGCCACTTTTCGGGTCGAAATGTAGGCAAAATTCAAGTGGATGCGCACCAAAACGTCGAAATTATATATTATATGTCGAGTAAACTTGTCAAACTATGTTCATAATTAAGCTTTAACATGTTATAAAGGTGTACAGCAATTGTGAGGACGAAGCGAAACACACACGTCTTTTAATCGATCCTGAAGAAAAGACTTCACCGGAGCAGAGCGCGCATAATCGTACACTTTTTTTTCACGTGACCGAGACCTTTCGGCACGCTCAACGTCTCGTGAGCGCGCGATTCTCACAATGAGAAGCCCCATTGAAAGCAGGCTTCGCGCTGAACACGCACAGACTGTTCCCAGAGCGGTAGTTGTTTGGGAAGGCGTATACGATGACGTCAAAGTTGGGCCAACTTTTTCCATGACAAGAGAGACTTTGGGAGAATGCATGCCCTGAGACTTCTGCTTTACATAGAGACAAAATTTAAACGCTTTTAGAAGCTTTAGAGTGTTTTCTATTCGATAATATTTTTTATATGCATATATTAGCAACTTTTGACAAAAATGTATCCTGTTTTATATGGGTACCCAATTCCTCCAGAAGGGGCAGTAAACGGGTAGGCTTAACAGGTTAAGCAAGTTTCGTAAAGCCTAGCTCTATGGAGTGTACGGCTTTAAGTGGTCCTATGGACAGATACTCCAATCTCCGCTGGGATATCTTTGGTCTCTTTGTTGACTCTCTGATTAAAGCCCTCCTTGCCTGGTCCGTGAGTTTTTGTGGGCGGCTCTCTTTTGCCAGGTTTGTTGTGGTGCCATATTCTTTCCATTTTTTTATGATGGATTTAATGGTGCTTCATGGGATGCTCAGTGGGAAATATTTTTTTTATAACCCAACCCTGATCTGTACTTCTCCACAACTTTGTCCCAGACCTGTTTGGAGAGATCCTTAGTCTTCATGGTGCCGCTTGCTTGGTGGTGCCTCTTGCTTAATGGTGTTGCAGACTCTCTGGTTTTTCAGAACTGATGTATATATACTGAGATCATGTGACAAATCATGTGACACTTAGATTGATTTTTAGAGTTATTATTTTCATTTCACTTCACCAATTTGGACTATTCTGTGTATGTCCATTACATGAAATACAAAATAAAATCAATTTAAATTGCAGGTTGTAATGCAACAAAATAGGATAAACACCAAGGTGATGCATACTTTTGCAAGGCACTGTATTCACATGAAAATCTGTTGCCAATTAGATGAAAACCTTGCTATAGACACCCTAAAGACTCTGTCAAGTGCATTGGTCCAGTGTCTGGAGCTTCCAGCCAAACGAGTTTGTAAGAATTGTACTCAAATTCCACCCTCATACTCATCTGGAGGTTATATCTCTGTAATGTCTATATCTCTGTAATGTGTCTGTATCTATGTAATGTGTCTGTATCTATGTAATGTGTCTGTATCTATGTAATGTGCCTGTATCTATGTAATATGCCTGTATCTATGTAATGTGTCTGTATCTATGTAATGTGCCTGTATCTATGTAATGTGTCTGTATCTATGTAATGTGTCTGTATTTATGTAATGTGCCTGTATCTATGTAATGTGTCTGTATCTATGTAATGTGCCTGTATCTATGTAATGTGCCTGTATCTATGTAATGTGCCTGTATCTATGTAATGTGCCTGTATCTATGTAATGTGCCTGTATCTATGTAATGTGCCTGTATCTATGTAATGTGCCTGTATCTATGTAATGTGCCTGTATCTATGTAATGTGCCTGTATCTATGTAATGTGCCTGTATCTATGTAATTGTATATGTATTCATGTAAAAAATAGGGATCACAATGGATTTAAATGCCGTACTTATTGTGTAATCCCAGGCACTTAAAACAATATTTGTGCATATGTATTTTGTTTGATTGATTTTATTTGTCAGTAATCATAGTATTTTTATTGTGGTGTTGAAAACCCAAACCATGTTATTGAAGTGGCCAAAGTCAGTATGCTTTGCTTATTGGTTGTGTGGTGCATTGACACAGAAACCTGTGGGTGGAAAATGTGTTGCATATATTTTATTATAAATATGGCTTGAAAATCAGATTTCTCCTAGCTGATTGTCTGCAGACAGCTCTAATCGTGGTGTAATGAAACAGGCAGGGAGAGTGAGCTTGTCTGTGGTGGTCTGTGAACCCTCATCCTTCTGGCCCGTAGCCCCGTGTCGTGTCTTTGGCGACATTAAACTGAAGATGAATCTTTATCAAAAATTCTCTGTAATTATTATTACGTGATTAAATAAAGGTCAAATAAACATCTCCAGCACCCACATCACTCTCTGCCACATGGCCTCAAACTGGACCCTTTTGTTTGTCTCTGTTGCCCACACAAGTACTTCCATTAAAACAACAACTGGTGCCGGGGTACCTTCAGATGACACTTGTGGGCGTTCGGGGGCAAATCCACCGTCATGTATGTCAGAGTATCACCTTTCCATGGTGGGGTCCTATTGGTTTTATAGGCCAAACAGTTTGGACGCTACAGACATTTTTAGGGATGTCTCCTGGTTTAACAAGCAGATGTGGAAGGCCGACATCCACTCATGTGGTGGATTGAGACGCCGCCCCTGCAAAACAAACATATCTCTATCTGAAACTGACACGTTGATTTTTTTAAAATTATGCTAATTCAATTTCCGCAGGCGTGAGGACATCGGCTCTCATTTATTTTAAAGACAACAATTACAACAATTCCCATCTAGGAAAAATTAATGACAGTTACAGTACATTCTTCCACTTAATTGACTGTACCTGCCTCCTTCTATCCTAATCTGCCTCTCTTTAGGCCCTTAATCTATTTCACCAGTGTCTATTGTAAGAGTACTGTAAGTGGGCTTCAGATGTTCTATAAGAAACTCTCAGGAATAGTGCCCTTTTATATTTCCCTCTCTCCACAGTCAGTGTGAATCGGTATCCCTGGCCATGGGATTTCCAGGTGGAAACCGTAAACATGGCCCCAGTTGTAACCTATTTTACACCTTGCTGACCCTTAACAAATACCACTGCCTGGCTACCGAACACTGCCTTTGTACTCGATAACAAAGAGCTTTAGCTGGCAATAACCCACAGGCTGTGAGCTTCAGTGGTAACCTGAGATAGTGTTCATATCAGAGGTCGGTGGGGAATGTTTCATCCTCTGCTCGAAACACACTACACACATGGATCATGCTTTGTAAAGTGGCTTTGATGTAGAGATCAGTTGGTAGTGACCTGGAAGACTGGGGATTGTGGAAATGGACACTGAAGAGGTCTGTACTCTCTGTTATTATCTGTGCAAAGTCACTTTAATAACTCTACCTACATGTACATATTACCTCAACCTCTGCCCCCGCAGATTGACTCTGTACCGGTAACCCCTGTATACAGCCTCCACATTGACTCTGTACCGGTAACCCCTGTATACAGCCTCCACATTGACTCTATACCGGTACCCCCTGTATACAGCCTCCACATTGACTCTGTACCGGTAACCCCTGTATACAGCCTCCACATTGACTCTGTACCGGTAACCCCTGTATACAGCCTCCACATTGACTCTATACCGGTACCCCCTGTATACAGCCTCCACATTGACTCTGTACCGGTAACCCCTGTATACAGCCTCCACATTGACTCTATACCGGTAACCCCTGTATACAGCCTCCACATTGACTCTGTACCGGTAACCCCTGTATACAGCCTCCACATTGACTCTGTACCGGTAACCCCTGTATACAGCCTCCACATTGACTCTATACCGGTACCCCCTGTATACAGCCTCCACATTGACTCTATACCGGTAACCCCTGTATACAGCCTCTCTACTGTTATTTTACTGCTGCTCTAGTTATTTGTTACATTTCTCTTACTTGTTTTAGGTATTTTCTTAAAACTGCATTATTGGTTAAGAGCTTATAATTAAGCACTTCACTGCAAGGTCTACCTACACCTGTTGTATTCAGCTTATGTGACAAATACAATTTGATTTGATCTGTAAAAGAGAACATCTGGAGAACAATACATAACACACACTAAGTATCAAAGGCATGCAAGATTACTTGTTAGGTATTTCTGCACTGTCAGAACTAGAAGCACAAGCATTTCGCTACACTCACATTAACATCTGCTAACCATGTGTATGTGACCAATAAAATGTCATTTGATTTGTTTACGTGACGTGTGTAATCATGCGTACAGAACATCCACACTTCTGAACAGAAGAACAAGCTTTCACAAATATCTCATATGGTATTATCTCTGAGAAGGTCTTCTTTGTAGACAAATTGTGGACACATAAAACCCCTGGAAACCAATGCAGGCTATAGATACATTTCAACTAATTTACTCATGTAGATATTTTGAGTGCCAAAATGAAATCACAAAGTTGATAAGTGTGATTGCCTCACAGTTAAGTTGATAAGTGTGATTGCCTCACAGTTAAGTTGATAAGTGTGATTGCCTCACAGTTAAGTTGATAAGTGTGATTGCATCACAGTTAAGTTGATAAGTGTGATTGCCTCACAGTTAAGTTGATAAGTGTGATTGCCTCACAGTTAAGTTGATAAGTGTGATTGCCTCACAGTTAAGTTGATAAGTGTGATTGCCTCACAGTTAAGTTGATAAGTGTGATTGCCTCACAGTTAAGTTGATAAGTGTGATTGCCTCACAGTTAAGTTGATAAGTGTGATTGCCTCACAGTTAAGTTGATAAGTGTGATTGCCTCACAGTTAAGTTGATAAGTGTGATTGCCTCACAGTTAAGTTGATAAGTGTGATTGCCTCACAGTTAAGTTGATAAGTGTGATTGCCTCACAGTTAAGTTGATAAGTGTGATTGCCTCACAGTTAAGTTGATAAGTGTGTGATTGCCTCACAGTTAAGTTGATAAGTGTGATTGCCTCACAGTTAAGTTGATAAGTGTGATTGCCTCACAGTTAAGTTGATAAGTGTGATTGCCTCACAGTTAAGTTGATAAGTGTGATTGCCTCACAGTTAAGTTGATAAGTGTGATTGCCTCACAGTTAAGTTGATAAGTGTGATTGCCTCACAGTTAAGTTGATAAGTGTGATTGCCTCACAGTTAAGTTGATAAGTGTGATTGCCTCACAGTTAAGTTGATAAGTGTGATTGCCTCACAGTTAAGTTGATAAGTGTGATTGCCTCACAGTTAAGTTGATAAGTGTGATTGCCTCACAGTTAAGTTGATAAGTGTGATTGCCTCACAGTTAAGTTGATAAGTGTGATTGCCTCACAGTTAAGTTTGTGCCGATCTTAACGGATTTCAGTTGAAACTTTTTGATATTTATTGCACAGTATGAGTACCCATATACCTTCAGCAGAGAGGAACAATAAATTCTCTTTGATAGCTGTACCATTATAGTTTAAAAGCAAGCACTCTGTCCAAGCTTATATATTTTTTTTCAACAACACTTGTATAATTTATTAGAACGGATCTTTCACTGGAGTTACTACAATGTGCCCATAAAGCCGTCTGATGGAAACATTAGCAGCAATATGTCTTGAAAACTCATAAATCCGATTTACGAGCGCACTTAAGGGCCATGCACCTACCGGAGCCATTCTGGAAAGATGCAGACAGAGATTGCACCAAATGCTCCCAAATTACCCTATTTTAAAACCAATGTAGAAGAAAATCGATAAATGCTCAAATTAGCTTTAAATGATCACCCATTTTGTTGTTTTATGATATATTTTGCAGGTCTAATTAAAGTACTGGCAAATTGACAGAATACCACATTCATGAAAATTGTAATTGAAATGGCCATATGATGATATATTGAAAGGGAAATCTAAAACCATACCAAATGAAACTCTTATGCACAAGAAACTAAAATAAAATGTATATATTTTAGATGATGTTTGTACATCTAATTTATTCCATGTGTTAATCTATTTGATAACATTATTTCATTTGTTATCAAGGATAACACTCAGACACATTTACAGTATGTAAACATTTTATATTCCTCAATGTCTTTTGGACACATATGGAACGGGCAAAAATCACTTCTATATAACAGTGGCTAAGAGTGATGATTTCAAGACAGGACTACAATATTGCAGATGCTTGGCTGTCGCAAATACAAATATAATTAGTTTAACTAACAGAAAAATCAAGATCAAACATCCTTATCATGAACTACTCCACTGACCTGTAGCAAGCACACAACATTTCTCTGCTTGTCACTGACAACAATGGAGTCAACAGCCTGTAGTCCTCTCCAAACAGAAATGAGAAAGTGTGAAAAGGGCCAGCACGCTTGGTCGTGCTCATATACGTGTTTACTTACAGCTTGGCTCAGTATGCTGCATGGGGCTGGAATGCTATGGCCGTAAGCAGGTATAGATTAGTTCCCCTCTCCCTCGCTGTGAAGTTAATTGAGGGAATATTCCACCCACAGCGGTTTGGGTTCACCCTCAATTTACATGCAGAGGCAGCATCCATTTAAAAAAGCGATACACAGTTTCACTTTTAATTTGACTGCAGTATTCCCCTCTACTCCAGATGAGAGTCTCAGATAATAATATGTCCTGACCTTTCGCACTGTAGGCTACTCCTTCCTTTCCCAGTGGGATGGATATGTAATATCATTAACAAGACATAATGGTTCATTATACTATTACTAATTTGATTTTATAGTACATAGTTACATATGTTACATGATTTAATATGAATTCATCCACTAATCGTTTGCTTTGCATATTTACATTACATTAGCAATTACAATGACATATATTTCATTGATTATTTTCATTTTCTCACTCTAAAAGCCTTATTAAGTAACACCCTAACATTTAGCTGAGCTAGTGCGGTTATTACCAAAACAACATTTTGGCCTAGTGTAAATGTCAATGCTCATGTGTATGCCAGACATTTCGTTCCATTCCTGACATGGGTGATATTGGAAGCGCTAATGTCAATTTTAGTGTGCGATCATGTACAGACTGATGCTATGTATTTACAACTGTTTATCAATCAGTCTATTGATTATGGTGATCACATATCTGCTGGTGATCACAGTGATACCATTATTAGGAATAAAACTGTTGACTTCTTTACACTGTCAATGCCTCCTCATATAGAAGCTATGTGTATACAGAACTGTCAATGCACATATACTGTATACACACACCGTTTTATACATTCAGTTGATAGTAGATTTTTTTATTTGTTATATTTGACTAACTATTCCAGCAATACAATGCAGATATTTTCTCACAAAAGTCCTCAGCTGGAGAATGTCGCTGTGAGACAATGACATTGGGAGTTATGAAGTGTGTTGTGTAAATGTTTTATTTCATCTGAGCCCAGGATAGATTTGTTTTTCTGTCTCTTAATTAAGCAATTATACATGAGACGCCATGTGTTATGACATTTTTATCATGGCTGTGATGTGGTCATAGGATGGGCAGGAGAAACTCTTAACAATGGGAATTCCAAACCACCCTTTGTATAATAATAATTATTGCGTATTTTTCCTCTGTTTTACCACGCAGTGATTATTTTGTAGCCGGTTGTTTTATACGAGTGTCCAAACGTGCAGCCGGGGGGAAGATTTAGTGTCTTGCCCGCTGTTCGGCAGTGAGCTCTAATTAGAAGGTCAGGGGGACGTGTTTCAGCGTACCACAGGGTCCAGGAAATCACCCGCTTACTGGAGATTTAAAGGTTATCCAAACTCAACCCACGACCCAAAGAGAGAGAGAAAACATTCCATCACGAGATGTCATTTTTAGGATTAATGTGCCTTCCTGGTATTAGTCTTAGGGATATAATGCATTATCATACAACACAGTTAATTTTACATGACAAATATATACACTACTGTTCAAAAGTTTGGGGTCACTTGGAAATGTTCTTGTTTTTTTAAGAAAATAAAAATGTTGTCCATTAAAATAACATCAAATTGATCAGAAATACAGTGTACACATTGTTAAAGTTGTAAATGACTATTGTAGCTGGAAACAACTGATTTTTTAAAGGAATATTTACATAGGCTTACAGAGGCCCGTTATCAGCAGCCATCACTCCTGTGTTCCAATGGCACGTTGTGTAAGCTAATACAGAAATACGCACCACAGAATGGAGTCAGCAGGAGCAGACAACCCTCCTTTAGCGGTCGAGGAGCGCGTCCAGCAGCATGCGACCATGTTGCAACATCTCGGCACAACCATGGATCGCGTGCTGCAAATGATGTAATGATGGGAGAGAGGAGGAGTTCTGCCAGCGCCTCCATCGGTACCACTACAACAGGCACCACAGTTCACCCTTCCTTCACCCGGTCCCAGTGGGATTCAGCTCACGCTGAATCGCAGAGTATGATGGGACAGCTGCCCGATGCCAGGGGTTCCTATTCCAGCTGGAACTCTACCTGGCGACCGTCCAACCGGCTCCTTCGGAATGTGACAGCTTGTCCGCCCTCGTCTCCTTTCTCTTAGGGAATGCCCTGGAGTGGGCCAACGCCGTATGGGGGAAAGGAGAGGCGGTGTTGGACCATTACGCAGAGCTCACCTGTCACTTTCGGGTATTTTTCGACCACCCGCCTGAGGGTCGAGCGGTGGGTGAACGTCTGTTCCACTTGAGGCAGGGGACGAGGAGCGCACAGGAGTTCGCCTTGGACTTCCGGACCCTGTCCGCCAGCGTGGGATGGAACGACAGTGCCCTGATCAATCAATACCGGTGCAGTCTGCGCGTTGGCCTGCAGGGATACCACTCTGACGTTTGACAAGCTGGTGGACCTGTCCATCCGACTGGATAATCTGCTGGCTACCCGCGGACATCTGGATCGGGGCCTGTCCGTTCCATCCCCCAGCACCACTGCTCCAATGCCCATGGAGCTTGGGTGGTGCTGCACTTAGGGCGACCGGAGGAGGGGCCATTCCCTTTACCATCTGTAGCCGCAAGGGGAAACATTGCTTGTCGGTGCTTGGGAGGTTCCTGTGGGAGTCGAGATGGCCGGCACGGTACTCTCGTGTCACCCCAGGTGAGTCGGCACCATGCTCACTCAGAGCCCCCTGTTGGTCATAGGTTTTTGTTTATAAAAATGGTTTTGTTTTCCCTGCATTCCCAGCATAAGGCACACGTAGATTCAGGTGCAGCTGGGAATATTATTGACAGAGCATTTGCCCATAGTTTAGGGATCCCCATTGTTTCTGTGGATATGCCCTTCACTGTGCACGCCCTAGATAGTTGACCATTAGGGTCAGGGCTAATTAGGGAGGCCACCGCTCCACTGGGCATGGTTACGCAGGAGGGTCACAAAATGTGTTTTTCCTTATTGATTCTCTTGCATTTCCTGTGGTGCTGGGCCTCCCCTGATTGGCCTGTCATGACCCCACTATTTTGTGGCAACAGAGAGCTCTCAAGGGGTGGTCACAAAAGTGCTCAGGGAGGTGCTTAGGGGTTTACGTCGGTGCTACTACGGTGGAAAGTCCAGACCAGGTCTCCAACATGCTCATCCCCTCTGAATATGCCGATTAGGCTCTTGCCTTCTGTAAGAAGAAGGCGACTCAATTACCACCCCATCAACGGGGGGATTGTGCGATAAATCTCCAGGTAGACACTTCACCTGCCTCATCGAGTTTCTTTTTTTGTGAAGAAACGCCCATGCATTGACTATCGAGGTATTAACCAAATCATTCTGAGGTACAGCTACCCGCTGCCTCTCATAGCCAGTGCGTTAGAGTCAATGCACGGGGTGCGCTTCTTCACAAAATTGGATCTCAGGAGCGCTTAAAACCTGGTGCGTATCTGGGAAGGGGACGAGTGGAAGACGGCATTTAGTACCACCTCAGGGCAATATGAGTACCTCGTCATGACGTACAGGTTGATGAATGCTCCATCATTCTTCCAGGCCTTTGTAGACAAGATTTCCCGGGACCTGCACGGGCAGTGGTGTATATCGACGACATTCTGATATACTCCACTACATGCGCTGAGCATGTGTCCCTGGTTCGCAGGGTGCTTGGTCGACTGTTGGAGCATGACCTGTACGTCAAGGCTGAGAAATGTCTGTTCTTTCATCAGTCTGTCTCCTTCCTAGGGTACCGCATTTCCACGTCAGGGGTGGAGATGGAGAGTGACCGCATTTCATAGAAAGAGGAGTGGGAGGCCCTAGTGCACAACTTAGCAAGATGACAAGTACATTATAGTTTCTAGTTTGAGAAACAGATGCCTCAGAAGTCTTCAACTGGCAGCTTCATTAATTATCACCTGCAAAACACCAGTCTCAACGTCAACAGTGAAGAGGCGACTCCGGGGTGCTGGCCTTCTCGGCAGAGTTCCTCTGTCCAGTGTCCGTGTACTTTTGCCCATATTACTGTTTTATTTTTAATGGCCAGTCTGAGATATGGCTTTTTCTTTGCAACTCGTTGAGACTGGTGTTTTGCGGGTACTATTTAACTTCTCTGGGATATATGGGACGGTAGCGTCCCACCTCGCCAAAAACCAGTGAAATTGCAGGGTGCCAAATTCAAAACAACAGATATCCCATAATTAAAATTCCTCAAACATACAAGTATTTTGCACCATTTTAAAGATAAACTACTTGTAAATTCAGCCACAGTGTTCGATTTCAAATAGGCTTTATGGCAAAAGCACACCAAATGATTATGTTAGGTCAGCGCCTAGTCACAGAAAACCATACAGCCATTTTCCAAAGAAGGAGAGGTGTCAGAAATAGTGTTATAACGATTCACTTACCTTTGATGATCTTGATCGGAATGCACTCCCAGGAACCCCAGCTTCACAATAAATGTTTGTTTTGTTCGATAAAGTCCATTTATGTCCAAATACCCAGTAATCCAAATGCATAATGCGCGATCACTTGTTCAGAGGAAATGTCAAAAAAGTTATATTACAGTTTGTAGAAATATGTCAAACGATGTTCTTAATCAATCTACATTTACATTTACATTTACGTCATTTAGCAGACGCTCTTATCCAGAGCGACTTACAAATCTATACGATGTTTGTATCATACGTCTTCAATAATGTACCAACCAGAGAATTCCTTTGTCTTTAGAAATGCAATGGAACGCAGCTACCTCTTACAGATGTGCGCGTGATCAGCTCATGGCTCTCTGCCAGACCTCTGGCTCAAACAGCTCTCATTCTCTCCTCCTTCACAGTAGAAGCCTCAAACAAGGTTCTAAATACTGCTGACATCTAGTGGATGCCTTAGGAAGTGCAATATGATCACATAGACACTGTATATTCGATAGGCAATGACTTGAAAAACTACAAACCTCAGATTTCCCATTTCCTGGTTGGATTGTTTCTCAGGTTTTTGCCTGCCATATGAGTTATATGTGTGTCTGTACTTAGAGCTGTACAGTTAACCATAGCCAGGATTGGAGGGCCATGGGTGTGTGTCTGTACTCAGGGCTGTACAGTTAACCATAGCCAGGATTGGAGGGCCATGGGTGTGTGTCTGTACTCAGGACTGTACAGTTAACCATAGCCAGGATTGGAGGGCCATGGGTGTGTGTCTGTACTCAGAGCTGTACAGTTAACCATAGCCAGGATTGGAGGGCCATGGGTGTGTGTCTGTACTCAGGGCTGTACAGTTAACCATAGCCAGGATTGGAGGGCCATGGGTGTGTGTCTGTACTCAGAGCTGTACAGTTAACCATAGCCAGGATTGGAGGGCCATGGGTGTGTGTCTGTACTCAGAGCTGTACAGTTAACCATAGCCAGGATTGGAGGGCCATGGGTGTGTGTCTGTACTCAGGGCTGTACAGTTAACCATAGCCAGGATTGGAGGGCCATGGGTGTGTGTCTGTACTCAGGACTGTACAGTTAACCATAGCCAGGATTGGAGGGCCATGGGTGTGTGTCTGTTCTCAGGGCTGTACAGTTAACCATAGCCATGAGTTACATCATTCAAACAGTTTTAGAAACTTCCGAGTGTTTTCTATCCAAATCTACTAATTATATGCATATTCTAGCTTTTGGGCCTGAGTAGCAGGCAGTTTACTCTGGGCACCTTTTTATCCAAGCTACTCAATACTGCCCCCCGTCCCAAAGAAGTTAATGAAGCAGCCAGTTGAGGATTTGTGTGGTGTCTGTTTCTCAAACTAGACACTCTAATGTACTTGTCATCTTGCTCAGTTGTGCACCGGGGCCTCCCACTCCTCTTTCTATTCTGGTTAGAGGCAGTTTGCGCTGTTCTGAGAAGGGAGTTAACATGTCACTGTCTATTTCAGATGAATTTGATGTTATTTTAATGGACAAAAATGTGCTTTTCTTTCAAAAACAAGGACATTATTAAGTGACCCCAAACTTATGAATGGTAGTGTACATGGCAACATGTATTAGTTAATTCATTACTTAACACTGACATATTATTGTGTATTTATAGGAACGTAGTTGTGTTATAATTTTTTAAAAATCATAACGTGGAATTTCATAAATGATTTGTGATACAACAGTAAAAGCTTAGTAAAAGGTTAGCTGTTTCTTTGTCAACATCACTCTTGGGTTAGCTTTCCTAGAAATGTAAGAACGCCCTTTTCAGTCATCTGATCTCTCTCCAGCACTTTCTTTCCTAGAGCAGCTGAACTTAGCACAGTGTGGTGGTGTGTGTCTACAGCACCCCAGGAGTTATAACCATAGCCAGGATTGGAGGGCCATGGGTGTGTGTCTGTACTCAGGGCTGTACAGTTAACCATAGCCAGGATTGGAGGGCCATGGGTGTGTGTCTGTACTCAGAGCTGTACAGTTAACCATAGCCAGGATTGGAGGGCCATGGGTGTGTGTCTGTACTCAGAGCTGTACAGTTAACCATAGCCAGGATTGGAGGGCCAAGGGTGTGTGTCTGTACTCAGGGCTGTACAGTTAACCATAGCCAGGATTGGAGGGCCATGGGTGTGTGTCTGTACTCAGGACTGTACAGTTAACCATAGCCAGGATTGGAGGGCCATGGGTGTGTGTCTGTTCTCAGGGCTGTACAGTTAACCATAGCCATGAGTTACATCATTCAAACAGTTTTAGAAACTTCGAGTGTTTTCTATCCAAATCTACTAATTATATGCATATTCTAGCTTTTGGGCCTGAGTAGCAGTCAGTTTACTCTGGGCACCTTTTTATCCAAGCTACTCAATACTGCCCCCCCAGTCCCAAAGAAGTTAATGAAGCAGCCAGTTGAGGATTTGTATGGTGTCTGTTTCTCAAACTAGACACTCTAATGTACTTGTCATCTTGCTCAGTTGTGCACCGGGGCCTCCCACTCCTCTTTCTATTCTGGTTAGAGGCAGTTTGCGCTGTTCTGAGAAGGGAGTTAACATGTCACTGTCTATTTCAGATGAATTTGATGTTATTTTAATGGACAAAAATGTGCTTTTCTTTCAAAAACAAGGACATTATTAAGTGACCCCAAACTTATGAATGGTAGTGTACATGGCAACATGTATTAGTTAATTCATTACTTAACACTGACATATTATTGTGTATTTATAGGAACGTAGTTGTGTTATAATTTTTTAAAATCATAACGTGGAATTTCATAAATGATTTGTGATACAACAGTAAAAGCTTAGTAAAAGGTTAGCTGTTTCTTTGTCAACATCACTCTTGGGTTAGCTTTCCTAGAAATGTAAGAACGCCCTTTTCAGTCATCGGATCTTTCTCCAGCACTTTCTTTCCTAGAGCAGCTGAACTTAGCACAGTGTGGTGGTGTGTGTCTACAGCACCCAGGAGTTATAACCATAGCCAGGATTGGAGGGCCATGGGTGTGTGTCTGTACTCAGGACTGTACAGTTAACCATAGCCAGGATTGGAGGGCCATGGGTGTGTGTTTGTACTCAGGGCTGTACAGTTAACCATAGCCATGATTGGAGGGCCATGGGTGTGTGTCTGTACTCAGGACTGTACAGTTAACCATAGCCAGGATTGGAGGGCCATGGGTGTGTGTCTGTACTCAGAGCTGTACAGTTAATCATAGCCAGGATTGCAGGGCCATGGGTGTGTGTCTGTACTCAGGGCTGTACAGTTACCCATAGCCAGGATTGGAGGGCCATGGGTATGTGTTTGTCTAAGGCCCCCTCCCCTGCTTATTTCATGCCAGATTTTGACTGGACTCTCTCTCACGCTTCCATTGGCCTGTGGCGTACTGCTAGCGTTGATGGATTTTGGGTGCAGGGCGGAGGAGGGTGACGAGTGGAGGTGGTGGTTAGATAAGTGCTTGATGTCTGAAAGTATGGCTGGATATGACTCCGTCACGTGGGCCCTGGAGAGATTTCCCTGGATGTTTCTTGGCACGCGATGCTCAGAGCATATGCACACACACACACACACACACACACACACACACACACACACACACACACACACACACACACACACACACACACACACACACACACACACACACACACACACACACACACACACACACACACACACACACACACACACACACACGCACACCTCTGAACGGGAGTTAAGATGGGAGCCAATAGAAACATTGCGTTGCTCCTTCTGTGACCATGTAGAACCTCTAGGATCTGATCTGGGATCATGTCTCTCATGTCTTAGATGATGTCCTACTCATCATCTAGTGAGCTCAGTCTTTTGTTCGTTCAGTATTTCTCTTTAATCAGTTGAATGTTTGTTTTGGTTTTTAATTCCCCAAAACCAGTTCCTTATATGGCAGTGTGTATGTATGTGTGATCAAGACAAGTCTGCCCTCCCTGCTGTTTTAGTGGCTGTGTGTCTTTCTGTCTCTGTGTCTGTGTGTTTCTCTGTGTCTCTCTGTGTCTGTGTGTGTGCCCAGTCTGGTCCCTTCACCTCTGTATGGTAATAGAGCAAGCGACAGGAGAGGTAGAGGTGAAGGTTCTGCAGACAAAGGAAAAAAATTGCTGATCAGAGCAAGGCTAGGGAAGGATAGGAGAGTGGGATGAAAGGAGAGGTGGAGGGAGAGAGGGGAGAACAGTGTGACACCCCAGGGTATGGTGACCAGAGCTAGACTAGGTCTCATGATTATGGCTGGATTGTAGTCTACTCCTTTCTCTTTTCCTCTCCTCTTTTCCTCTCCTCTCCTTTCCTCTCCTCTCTTTTACTCTCCTCTCCTCTCTTTTTCTCTCCCCTCTTTTCCTATTCTTTACTCTTTTTTTCCTCTCCCCCTCTCCTCGCTTTTCCTCTCCCCTCTTTTCCTCTCCTCTCCTATTTTTTTCTCTCCTATCCTCTTTTATTCCCTTCTCCTCTCTCCTGTCTTTCTTCTCCCCTCTTCCTCTCCTTTCTTTTATTTTAATTTCCTCTCCTCTCCTCTCTTTTCTTCTCCTCTCCTCTCCTCTCCTCTCCTCTCCTCTCTTTTCCTCTGCTCTCCTTTTGTTTCCCTTCATCTCCTCTTTTTTTCCCTCTCCCCTTTCCTCGCTTTTCCTCTCCTCTCGCCTCTTTTCCTCTCCTCTCTTTGGCACTCCCCTCTTTTCCTATCCCCTCTTTTCCCTCTCCTCTCCTCTTTTTTACCTCCCCAGTCCTCTCCCCTCTTTTCCTCTCCCCTCTTTTCCTCTCCTCTACTCATTTTTCCTCTCCCCCTCTTCTCTCGTTTCCTCTCCCCTCTTTTGCTCTCCTCTCTTTTCCTCTCCCCTCTTTTCCTCTCCTCTCCTCTTTTTTCCTCCCCAGTCCTCTCCCCTCTTTTCCTAGTCTCTCTTTGCCACTCCCCTCTTTTCCTCTCTTCTCCTCTCCCCTCTTTTCCTCTCCTCTCCTCTTTTTTCCTCCCCAGTCCTCTCCCCTCTTCTCCTCTCCTCTCTTTGCCACTCCCCTCTTTTCCTCTCTTCTCCTCTCCTCTCTTTGCCACTCCCCTCTTTTCCTCTTCCTCTTCATATTTTCCTCTCATTTCCTCTCCTCTCATCTCCTCTCCCCCTCCTCTCCTTCCCTCCTCTCCTTCCCTCTCTTCTCCTCTTTTTCTCTCCCCTCTTTTCGTCTCCTCTCCTCTTTTTTTCCTTCTCCCCTCTCCTGTCTTTCCTCTCTCCTCTTTTCCTCTCGTCTCCTCTCTTTTCCTCTCCTCTCTTTTCCTCACCTCTCCTTTCCACTCCCCTTTTTTTCTCTCCTCCTCTTTTTTAATCTCCCCTCTTTTCCTGTCCTCTCCTCTCTTTTCCTCTCCTGTCTTTTCATCTCCCCTCTTTTCCTCTCCCCTCTTTTGCTCTCCTCTCTTCTCTTTTTCCTCTCCCCTCTTTTCCTCTCCTCTCCTCATTTTTTCCTTCAACCCTCTCCTGTCTTTCCTCCCCCCTCTTTTCCTCTCCTCTCCTCTTTTCCTCTTCATATTTTCCTCTCCTCTCATCTCCTCTCCCCTCTTCCCCCCTCTCCTTTCTTTCCCTCACTTCTCCTCTTTTTCTCTCCCTTCTTTTCCTCTGCTCTCATTTCCACTCCCCTCTTTTCCTCTCCTTTCCTCTCCTCTTTTTTTCCTTCTCCCCTCTCCTGTCTTTCCTCTCCTCTCTTTTCCTCTCCTCTCTTCTCTTCACTTTTTCTCTCCCCTCTTTTCCTCTCCTCTCCTCTCCTTTCCACTCCCCTCTTTTTCTCTCCTCGCCTCTTTTTTTAATCTCCCCTCTTTTCCTGTCCTCTCCTCTCTTTTCCTCTCCCCTCCGTTCCACTCCCTTTTCTCTCCTCTCCTCTTTTTTTCAACTCCCCTCTTTTCCCGTCCTCTCCTTTCTTTTCGTCTCCTATTTTTTCCTCTCCACTCTTTCTCTCTCCTCTCTTTTCCTCTGCTCTCCTCTCTTTTCCCTTCCTCTCCTCTCTTCTCCTCTCCTATTTTTCATCTCCCCTCCTCTCCTTTCTTTTCCTCTCCCCTCTTTTTCTTTCCTCTCCTCTCTTTTCCTGCCCCCTCTTCTCCTATACTCTCTATTTTCCTTCTCCCCTCTCCTGTCATTTCCTCTCCTCTCTTGTCCTCTCCCCTGTTTTTCCTCTCCTCTATTCCTCTCTTCTCCATTCTTTTCCTCTCCTCTCTTTGCCACTCCCATTTTCCTCCCCTCTCTTTCCCTCTCCTCTCCTCTCTTTTCCTCTGCTCTCCATTTCCCTTAATCTCCTTTCTTTTCCTCTCCTCTTTTCTCTTCTCCCCTCTTTTCCTCTCCTCTTTTTCCCTCTCCAGTCTCCTCTTTTCCTCCCTTTTTCTCTCCTCTCCTCTATTCTTGCCTAGGGGACCTAGAGGACTGGCTCCTATTAAGGCAGAGATAATTTACCCCCCCCCTCCTTTCTTGTTGCAATACCCTTGTGCCATCATCTTCCTCTCAGAGCACCAATCAATACCAAATCTGCATCTGTATGGGGAGAAAAACATATACGGGTGAGGCTACTGGATTGGACCTTAGCCTGCCTCCCCTCCCTCCATCCCGTTCGTCCTTCCTCCCTTCTTCTCTCCATCTCTCATTTTCTATCCTCTATACCTTATTCTCCCTCCTTTTTTCTGTCTCCCTCCCTTCTCCCCTGCCTTCTCTCCCATCCTCCCTTTCCTTCTTCTGTCCCTCCCCCCCTGTTTTCATCCCTGACTCTCTCCCTCTCCCTCCCTTCCTTCCTCAATGTAAAAATATGTAATGTGAGGAAGTTAAGCGATTGAGAATGCATTTACAAATGAGCTCTGCTCCCCTCCCTCAGCCCTGCCCTGCTCGAGGTGTAATGAGAGTCGGAGTGTCTGTTTGTGTGTGTGTGTGTGCGTGTGTGTATGTTTGTGTGTGTGTTTAATGAGTGTCTGATAAGCTGGTTGTGCATGAGTGGCGTCTGTAAGAGGTGGTGGTGAGAGAGGACAAACGTGCCATGGCAGGACGGTGTCCATTATGACCTTTGACCTCTAGGGAAAGTTACAATATATTGGAGATGGAAAGGGGAGATCCTTCTGTGTTGTATCCTTCACCTTGTGATACTCATACTGTCCTTATAAGAGACAGAGAGATTGATACTGTATTAGTAGATAGACAAGCAAACACACACTGTATTTGTTGAGGGCGGGGGGGGGGGTTGTAGGAGCTATCTGGTGAGTCTATGCTGGGCGTGCCGTTTCCTCTCTCTTCTGGATGACAAACAATCATGTTCTCTGGATCAGACTCGCTGTATAGGAGGAATTGAAATAAAAAAAAGGATGAGGAGAGGAGAAGGGGTCAACGGAGGGAGCAACGGAACTAGAGAATGTATAAAATGACCCATATTGAGATGTGATAGAATATTGAACGATTGAGTGGTGATAAGATATGAAGTAGGACATTTATGAATTATATCATATGTCCTGACCCCCACTCTTTAAAGCATGCACACATGCATATGCACGCGCACACTGACACACACACACACACACACACACACACACACACACACACACACACACACACACACACACACACACACACACACACACACACACACACACACACACACACACACACACACACACACACACACACACACACACACTCTTTGTGTCTGTGTTGTTCCATTGTCTGTGACTCGCGTAAGTTCTGAAGTGAGTCAACCTGTTTGTAGGGATGAGTTTATTACCAAACAGAGAGAGAGAGAGTTTTTGAGTTTTTATATCTCAATGTGTCATTCTTTTATAACAAATGTGTAATTCTTAAATAAACCAAAAAATAATCATAAAAAATGTAAATAAAATATTAAAAAGCATTTACATTCAACTTATTTTATATATATATAAAAACAAAGTTTCCCCTCCTCCACGAAACATACCGCTCCTTTGTAAGCCCACTTCTCCTCAAACAGGGAGATCTTTTACAGCTGAGAAGAACTCAAAATCCAATTTTATTCTCGCTTTGAGAAGAACACATCTTACATCCTTACCATATCCCTTGTCTATCTTACTTTTCCTTGTCATCTTAGCTTGTGCTAAAATAAAATGGAACGGTTGACATATTATTTTCTGTTGCTTACTATATTGATACCCCAAAATAAAAACAGTGTTATTGAAAAACCCCCTACAGCTGTAAACAAAGCCGCTAGTATTTCAAAGAGAGGCTTTATCCTCTCACGCTCCATAAAACAGTGAAATATGTTTCTCTTATATTACATCAAGGACATCCATCTCCAACATCTGAGTTGATGGCAGGTAAAAAAGCATTAACTGCAATGATGCCATGCAACACCCTCCATTACATGTCACCAGTCCCCTTTAGTAACGGTGGCTTGTACAGTGGTCTCCATGCTGGCTTTACCTTGTCATCAACACCCTCCATTACATGTCACCAGTCCCCTGTACAGTGGTCTCCATGCTGGCTTTACCTTGTCATCAACACCCTCCATTACATGTCACCAGTCCCCTTTAGTAACGGTGGCTTGTACAGTGGTCTCCATGCTGGCTTTACCTTGTCATCAACACCCTCCATTACATGTCACCAGTCCCCTTTAGTAACGGTGGCTTGTACAGTGGTCTCCATGCTGGCTTTACCTTGTCATCAACACCCTCCATTACATGTCACCAGTCCCCTGTACAGTGCTCTCCATGCTGGCTTTACCTTGTCATCAACACCCTCCATTACATGTCACCAGTCCCCTTTAGTAACGGTGGCTTGTACAGTGGTCTCCATGCTGGCTTTACCTTGTCATCAACACCCTCCATTACATGTCACCAGTCCCCTTTAGTAACGGTGGCTTGTACAGTGTTCTCCATGCTGGCTTTACCTTGTCATCAACACCCTCCATTAAATGTCACCAGTCCCCTGTACAGTGCTCTCCATGCTGGCTTTACCTTGTCATCAACACCCTCCATTACATGTCACCAGTCCCCTTTAGTAACGGTGGCTTGTACAATGTTCTCCATGCTGGCTTTACCTTGTCATCAATGCCCAGTTTTACCCCCCAAGGACGCGTTTCTTGTAGAAAATGTATGTCACTTCCCTTTCCCTTTATTAACTCATACACTATGGCTCTTTCTTTAATGTCTCTAGCCCCATGTACGTATAACTTCTTGACACTACCCATCCCTTTAGTGGGATCAATTTCATCATCAATGCTGAATTGCATATCTATCCTAATCTGTCAATTATATGCATATTCTAGCATCTGGTCCTGAGAAATAGGCCGTTTACTTTGGGAACGTTATTTTTCCAAACATAAAAATAGTGCCCCTAGTTTCAAGAGGTTAAAGAAGAAATCTTAAATCTGCTTATGGGGCGGCAGCGTAGCCTAGTGGTTAGAGCGTTGGATTAGTAACCGGAAGGTTGCGAGTTCAAACCCCTGAGCTGACAAGGTACAAATTTGTCGTTCTGCCCCTGAACAGGCAGTTAACCCACTGTTCCCAGGCCGTCATTGAAAATAAGAATGTGTTATTAACTGACTTGCCTGGTTAAATAAAGGTAAAATAAAAAATAAAAAAATTAAATGGCTAAGTAAAATACAGATTAAGAGACAGAAAACACATTTCTTTACTGAATTCTTTCATTTCCTTTAGAATTTTAATCACTTGTCAGTCTTGTGACCCCCGTATTTTTGACATCAGACACATTGCTGATTCAATAAACAATTCACTTTCAGGAGAAAAAAATCCTTATAACCCTAAATATATTTCTTCCCTTTTTTCAAATTCAGAAATATGCGTACCTTCTCAATCCCATACCTCCCTTCCACCCCATCTCTCACTATTTTGTTGTGACGCATCAGATGCCTCACTATCGCTATCGTCCCCAAAAGAAAACTACACCATCTCTACAACCTGTTTATCCTCAACTGATTTATCAATCTCTACCTTCCTCTTAGAAGTAGAACCCTCGCCACCCCTTAAATTCTTCCTCTTACTCCTCGGAACTTTGAAAACAGCTGCTTCATTTCCCCTTGTTTCACTCTCCTCTTGAACTCCCATTTCATTTACCAGCGACCTCAATTGCAGTCTCACCGACTGTCCCCCCCCATAATTTTTCCTGTTCTACCACAATTGCCCCCTTAGTTAGCCACACTGCTTTCGTTTCCTACTTTCCCCACTACATCTGCACACCTTCTCCCTTCCCCTGAAACCTCAACCTGTTCATCCCTTCACTGTGACTGACCCAAACTTATGGAAAGCTTTGACGATGTACAGGCTCAGTGAACATAACCTTGCTATTAAGAAAGTCCGATGTAGGCAGACATGGCTCTCAAGAGAAGACAGGCTATATGCTCACTGCCCACAAAATGAGGTGGACACTGAGCTGCACTTCCTTACCTCCTGGCAAATGTATGACCATATTAGAGACACATATTTCCCTGAGATTACACAGATTTGCAAAGAATTAGAAAACCTAATTTTGAGAAACTCCACAGTGTGACATCTCAGCAGAAAGATGTGTGACCTGTTGCCACAAGAAAACAACCAGTGAAAAACAAACACTGTTGTAAAAACAACCCAGTTTTATGTTTTTTTTCCCCTTTTGTACTTTAACTATTTGCACATAATATGACATTTGAAATGTCTTTATTCTTTTGGAACTTTTGTGATTGTAATGTCTACTGTTGACTTTTATTGTTTGTCACTTTTGTTTATTATCTACTTCACTTGCTTTGGCAATGTTAATATATGTTTCCCATACCAATAAAGCCCTTAAATTTAAATTGAATAGAGCGAAGAAAGAGAGGCTGTCTTTCAGCAGGGTGTGGTCGTTGCGGTGATCTAGTGGAGTCTGACTGGTCCATTACCCATGATGGTTCAGGGGTGACCGTTTAGATTAGAACCCATCTGGTGGCGCAACACCTTCCCTCAGTGTCCTCCCTTAAGACAGTCCGTCTATCTTTTTCCCATGGTATGAGACAGTCCGTCTATCTTTTTCCCATGGTATGAGACAGTCCGTCTATCTTTTCCCCATGGTATGAGACAGTCCGTCTATCTTTTTCCCATGGTATAAGACAGTCCGTTTATCTTTTTCCCATGGTATGAGACAGTCCGTTTATCTTTTTCCCATGGTATGAGACAGTCTGTCTATCTTTCTCCCATGGTATGAGACAGTCCGTTTATCGTTCTTCCATGGTGTAAGACAGTCCATCTATCGTTCTCCCATGGTATAAGACAGTCCGTCTATCGTTCTCCCATGGTATAAGACAGTCCGTCTATCGTTCTCCCATGGTATAAGACAGTCCGTCTATCTTTCTCCCATGGTATAAGACAGTCTGTCTTTCTCCCATGGTATAAGACAGTCTGTCTTTCTCCCATGGTATAAGACAGTCTATCGTTCTCCCATGGTATAAGACAGTCTGTCTTTCTCCCATGGTATAAGACAGTCCGTTTATCTTTCTCCCATGGTATAAGACAGTCTGTCTTTCTCCCATGGTATAAGACAGTCTATCGTTCTCCCATGGTATAAGACAGTCCGTCTATCGTTCTCCCATGGTATAAGACAGTCTGTCTGTCTTTCTCCCATGGTATAAAAGCTGCTGTATGTCAACTCTATACCTCTTGTGTGAAGAAAACAGTGTACAGCTCATTCAGAAAGTATTCAGACCCATCGACTTTTTCCACATTTTGTTACGTCACAGCCTTATTCTAACATATATTAAATTGTTTTTGTCCCTCATCAATCTACTGTGTTTGCAAATGTAATAAAATAAACATCTGAAATATCACATTGAAATAAGTATTCAGACCCTTTACTGAGTACTTTGTTGAAGCACCTTTGGCAGCGATTACAGCCTTGAGTCTTCTTGGGTTTGACACTAAAAGCTTGGCACACCTATTTTCAGGTCTCTCCAAAGATGTTCAATCGGGTTCAAGCAGGTTTTCATCAATGATCCCTCTGTTCTTTCATCTTTGCCTCGATCCTGACTAGTGTCCCAGTCCCTGCTGCTGAAAAACATCCCCACAGCATGATGCTGCCACCACAATGCTTCACCGTAGGGATGGTGCCAGGTTTCCTCCAAACGTGACACTTCGCATTCAGGCCATGGAGTTCAATCTTGGTTTCATCAGACCAGAGAATCTTGTTTCTCATGGTCTGAGAGTCTTTAGGTGCATTTTGGTAAACTCCAAGCTTCATGTGCATTTTACCATCTGGCCACTCTACCAAAAAGGTATGATTGGTGGAGTGCTGTAGAGATGGTTATCGTTCTGAAGGTTCTCCCATCTCCATAGAGGAATTCTAGATCTCTGTCAGAGTGACCATCGGGTTCTTGGTCACCTCTCTGACCCAGGCCCTTCTACCCCGATTGCTCAGTTTGGCCGAGTGGCCAGCTCTAGGAAGATTCTTGGTGGTTACAAAGTTTTTACATTTAAGAGTGATGGAGGCCACTCTGTTCTTGGGGACCTTGAATGCTGCAGAAATGTTTTGGTACCCTTCCCCAGATCTGTGCCTCAACACAGTCCTGTCTCGGAGCTCTATGGACAATTCCTTCGACTTCATGGCTTGGTTTTTGCTCTGATATGCACTGTCAACTGTGGGACCTTATAAAGACAGTTGTGTGCCTTTCCAAATCATGTCCAAACAATTGCATTTACCAAAGGTGGACTCCAATCAAGTTGTAGAAAAGTCTCAAGGATGATCAATGGAAACAGGATGCATCTGAGTTTAATTTCGATTCTCATAGCAAGGGGTCTGAATACTTATGTAAATAAGATATTTCTGTTTTTATTTTTAATACCTTTGCAAAAAAAAAAAAGTTTTTGCTGCATCATGGGGTATTGTGTGTAGATTGCTGAGGAGCATTATTATTTTTTAATCCATTTTAGAATAAGGCTGTAGCACAACAAAATGTGAAAAAGTCCAAAGTCACTGAATGTGTGTGTGTGTGTGTGTGTGTGTGTGTGTGTGTGTGTGTGTGTGTGTGTGTGTGTGTGTGTGTGTGTGTGTGTTCTCTGTGTCAAGAGTAAAAAAAAGTGTTGCGTGTATGTGTGTTTCTTTTTCTTCAGTCCTCCCAGGGTTCAGAGCTCAGGGCTCGGCGGCTGTGTTCTTAAGGTCAGGGCTGACTCTGTAGGCGAGAGGTCACTCATCAAAACCATTCATTCCAATATCCCTACATCCCTCCATTACTCCATACCTCTTTTATGGACTCACTCTCCTGTGTTGCTCTTCTTATGTGGACTTTATTACATGTTCCTCTAGGTGTTTATTACGTGTTCCGATAGGTGTTTATTACATGTTCCTCTAGGTGTTTATTACATGTTCCTCTAGGTGTTTATTACATGTTTCTCTAGGTGTTTATTACGTGTTCCGATAGGTGTTTATTACATGTTCCTCTAGGTGTTTATTACATGTTCCTCTAGGTGTTTATTACATGTTCCTCTAGGTGTTTATTACGTGTTCCTCTAGGTGTTTATTACGTGTTCCTCTAGGTGTTTATTACGTGTTCCTCTAGGTGTTTATTACGTGTTTCTCTAGGTGTTTATTACGTGTTCCTCTAGGTGTTTATTACATGTTCCTCTAGGTGTTTATTACGTGTTCCTCTAGGTGTTTATTACGTGTTCCTCTAGGTGTTTATTACGTGTTCCTCTAGGTGTTTATTACGTGTTCCTCTAGGTGTTTATTACGTGTTCCTCTAGGTGTTTATTAAGTGTTCCTCTAGGTGTTTATTACGTGTTCCTCTAGGTGTTTATTACGTGTTCCTCTAGGTGTTTATTACGTGTTCCTCTAGGTGTTTATTACGTGTTCCTCTAGGTGTTTATTACGTGTTCCTCTAGGTGTTTATTACGTGTTTCTCTAGGTGTTTATTACGTGTTCCGATAGGTGTTTATTACATGTTCCTCTAGGTGTTTATTACATGTTCCTCTAGGTGTTTATTACATGTTCCTCTTGGTGTTTATTACATGTTCCTCTTGGTGTTTATTACATGTTCCTCTAGGTGTTTATTACATGTTCCTCTAGGTGTTTATTACGTGTTCCTCTAGGTGTTTATTACGTGTTCCTCTAGGTGTTTATTACGTGTTCCTCTAGGTGTTTATTAAGTGTTCCTCTAGGTGTTTATTACGTGTTCCTCTAGGTGTTTATTACGTGTTCCTCTAGGTGTTTATTACATGTTCCTCTAGGTGTTTATTACGTGTTCCTCTAGGTGTTTATTACGTGTTCCTCTAGGTGTTTATTACGTGTTCCTCTAGGTGTTTATTACATGTTCCTCTAGGTGTTTATTACATGTTCCTCTTGGTGTTTATTACATGTTCCTCTTGGTGTTTATTACATGTTCCGATAGGTGTTTATTACGTGTTCCGATAGGTGTTTATTACACGTTCCTCTAGGTGGCCGATTAGGGAGAGTCACCACCATTTGCTTCTTTTAACCTCTGCCCTCTCTTCTATTCGTGTGTTTGGAGACTTTGGTCGTTGGGGCCTGTTGGTGGAAAGGTAGGCCAGGACACCCTGCCCTCGCAGGGCACGCTGCTCCACAGCAGCCCATTGCATGGCCATGGAGGTCACATAGGAAAGAGGAGAAAATAAATGAAAATATCTATTTCTGTTTCAGACGTGCGCATTTGAAAGCCACAAACCCCAGTACAAAAAGGGAAAACTGTAGTCTGCAATCCTGTCTCATCTTTTCCAATCAATGTCAATCAAGAGTTTCTCTGAAACAGCAAAATGAGACCCCAAGAGGACTCCTGCTGTTAACTCTGATGAAATGAGATCGAGCTGCTCTTTTAATGAACACAGTCAGCAAACACACACATATATAGCACGCCAACACACTTATGTACACGCATACTCTCACTCATTCCTTAGAAGGGAAATATGAGTCCGGAACCCGGAAGGTTGCAAGTTCAAATCCCTGAGCTGACAAGGTACAAATCTGTCGTTCTGCCCCTGAACAGGCAGTTAACCCACTGTTCCTAGGCCGTCATTGAAAATAAGAATTTGTTCTTAACTGACTTGCCTAATTAATAATAAAGGTAAAATTAAAAAAAGTACAATTACTGTTGAAGTTTTTACACCCACTCAGAATAGGTCAGACTCAGATTCAGATTGTGAAATAGTCACATGTACAGGGTTGCAGGTGTGAATGCAGGGTACAGTGAAAATCTTATGCTTCGAGCCCCAACATGCAGGACTGGTGAAATAAAATAAAGGAAATAGTGCTATTTCAATTTCTATAGTTTTTATTACAATCTACTGTATTATATATATATATATATGGTGGAGCAGCAGAATGAAGATGTCCATAGAGGGAGTAGCAGGTAAGGTAAGTGAGTGTTGAGTGTGTGGAGGGAGGAAATGTCCATGGGGGGTGGATAACAGGTAGATGACTAGTGGTATCTATTCAGCAGTCCTAATGGTTAGAAACCATTGGCCAGTCTTTCAGTTTTTGCTATGATGCTCCTGTACTGCCCGGGTCTGCGTGACCAAAGCGGGGAAAAAAGGTCTTGGCTTGGGTGGCTCCCTGATGATCTTATTGGCCTTCCTACGACACCTAGTGTTGTAGGTGTCCTTTACAGCAGGCAGTGTGTACCCAATGTTGCATTCAGCTGCACGTATCACTCTCTGAAGAGTCTTGTGGTCTGTGGCGGTGGAGTTGTCGTACCAGGCTGTGATTTAGCCCAACAGTATGCTCTCGATGGTGCTCCTGTAGGACACTGTGAGGGCTCTCTGGGACAGGCCACATTTCTGCAGCACCCTGAGGTTGATGTTGCCTACCTTCTCCACCTGGGGGCGCCCCGTCAGGAAGTCCAGGAGCCAGTTCCATAGGGAGAAGTTCAGACCCAGGGCTGTGAGCTTTGTAATGAGCTTATATGGCACTGTGGTATTGAAGGCCGAGCTGTAGTTGATGAACGGTCTTTGACTAGCCTCTCGAAGCACTTAACCTCTTGATTCTAGCCATCCCGGATCCGGGATCGTGAATGCAGCCTCAAGCTCTTTACCATAACGCAACGTTAACTATTCATGAAAATCGCAATTGAAATGAAATAAATATGCTACTTCTCAAGCTTAGCCTTTTGATAACAACACTGTCATCTCAGATTTTCAAAATATGCTTTTCAACCATAGCAAAACAAGCATTTTCAGATGTTTTCAATGAGGAGACTCTCAGTTAGATAGCAAATGTTCAGTTTTTACAAAAAGGTTATTTGTGTAGGACAAATCGCTCTGTTTTGTTCATCACGTTTGGCTACGAAAAAAACCTGTATCCAGGAGTGTAATTCTCTAGGCAAGGTCATTAGCATAACGCAACGTTAACTATTCATGAAAATCGCTAATGAAATTAAATAAATATATTTGCTCTCAAGCTTAGCCTTTTGTTAACAACACTGTCATCTCAGATTTTCAAAATATGCTTTTGAACCATAGCTAAACAAGCATTTGTAAGAATAATGATAGCCTAGCATAGCATTTAGCCTAGCATTCAGCATGCAACATTTTCACAAAAACAAGAAAAGCATTTAAATAAAATAATTTACCTTTGAAGAACTTCAGATGTTTTCAATGAGGAGACTCTCAGTTAGATAGCAAATGTTCAGTTTTTACAAAAAGATTATTTGTGTAGACAAATCGCTCCGTTTTCTTCATCACATTTGGGTAAGAAAAAAAAGAAAAATTAAGTCATTAAAACGCAATTTTTTTTCCAAATTAACTCCATAATATCGACAGAAACATGGCAAACATTGTTTAGAATCAATCCTCAAGGTGTTTTTCACATATCTATTCGATGATAAGTCATTCGTGGCAGTTTAGTTTCTTCCCTGAAGAGATGGAACGCGCATGGACCTGGAGATTACGAGATAATTTCGACGCAGGACACCGGGCGGACACCTGGTAAATGTAGTCTCTTATGGTCAATCTTCCAATGATATGCCTACAAATACGTCACAATGCTGCAGACACCTTGGGGAAACGACCGAAAGGGCAGGCTCATTCCTGGCGCATTCACAGCCATATAAGGAGACATTGGAACACAGCGCCTTCAGAATCTGGGGCATTTCCTGTATGAAACTTCATCTTGGTTTCGCCTGTAGCATTAGTTCTGGGGCACTCATAGATAATATCTTTGCAGTTTTGGAAACGACAGAGTTTTTTCTTTCCAAAGCTGTCCATTACATGCATAGTCGAGCATCTTTTCGTGACAAAATATCTTGTTTAAAACGGGAACGTTTTTTATCCAAAAATTAAAAGAGCGCCCCCTATCTCGAAGAAGTTAATGATGACGGAAGTGAGGGTTACTGGTTGTTAGTCATTCAGTTCAGTTACTTTCCCTTTCTTGGACACAAGGATGATAGTGGACATCTGAAGCAGGTGGGTGGTGAACGTTGTCAAAAAAACATCATTAAATTGTTGCCAGTGGCACAGTTACAGTCACCAATGTTCTGGTTAACATAAAGACATCTTAACCAGCTCTGCTAGGGTGAGTAAAATTGTCAAAGGAAGCTGTTCTCTTATTTGTGTCTGGAAGCACAGTGCCTTACAAAAGTAAACATCTTCCTTGGTGTTTTTTCTACATTGTTGCATTGCATTACATTTACATTTAAGTCATTTAGCAGACGCTCTGTAATTAAATGGATATTAAAATCCTATGTCTGGGTCAAACCCAACACCTCACCCACATTAAGCATGTTGGTGGCAGCATCATGCTGTGGGGATGTTTTTCATCAGCAGGGAATGGGAAACTAGTCAGAATTGAAGAAATGATGGGTGGTGTGTGTTTTTTTTTACCTAGGCAAGTCAGTTAAGAACAAATTCATATTTTCAATGACATCCTAAGAACAGTGGGTTAACTGCCTTGTTCAGGGGCAGAACAACAGATTTTGACTTTGTCAGCTCTGGGATTTGATCATTCAGCCTTTCGGTTATTAGGCCAATATTCTAACCACTAGGCTACCTGCCACCCCTTCCAGAGTCTTCCAGAGATTTGAGACTGGGGCGGAGGTTCACCTTCCAGCAGGACAATGAACCTGAGCATACTGCTAAAGCAACACTCGAGTGGTTTAAGGGGAAACAGTTAAATGTCTTGGAATGACCTAGTCAAAGCCCAGACCTCAATCCAATTGCGAATCTGTGGTATGACTTAAATATTTGTTTTGTCTTATTTCTTGTTTGGTTCACAGTATAAAATATTTTGCATCTTCAAAGTTGTAGGCATGTTGTGTAATTCAAATTATGCCTCCCCCAAAAATCTATTTTAATTCCAGGTTGAAAGCAACAAAATAGGAAAAGGGGGTTGAATACTTTCGCAAGCCACTGTCGCTAGCAAGCTAGCCAACGATAGCCAGTGGGTGCTTGACTGCTGCTGTTAGGTCAGAATGCTCAAATCAACCCTACTCATTGGCCAGAGCATGCAGTGTGTGCTGTGAACGCTCCAATAGTGAAACGCTCTGAATTTACAAACGGACAATCTGACAACACTCCAAGGTTACGAATACACAGAAAACAGTCTAGCAATCTAGATAAAATGTACGTCTTGAAATCTTTGCTTGTTTAGTTCATATCCTCATATTTGAACACTTAAAGAGATGGTTGGGGCTAAAGCTTAAGAGTGTGTGAACAATGCTTAATGAGTGTAGACAAAGAAGAGCTCTCCAGTATGTGTACCAAAATATTAAATGGCCAATGTTATGAATACAATATATGAATAGAATATTTTTGGAGAATGTTGACTAAAACGTGTCATTAATGACGGAGTTGACAACAGATACACAAAACAGGCCTATTTTTGTCTCTAAAGTTCAAAACAATCATTTGTAAAATATGGAAAATAATTTATTTGAAAATCCCCAATAAAAACATAATCATTCTATCAGATTTGTCATCAGTCTGACAGAATTTGGGTTTTACAGAGTTGACAAAAAGTATATTTTTCTTCTTCAATCAAGTGGTATACACAGTAGCCATTTTGTTTTTCAGTTAATTTATGACTCTATAACCTAATTAAATGTAACATATTTGAAGCAAAATTCATATTCTATTTTAAATCAGGAAGATGGAGTTGAAATTCTACGGTGGTGACCATGATGATTCAAATATCAAAAGTAGAGAACATTGCAGACCACGAGTGGTCTTATTGCACTACATGTGATGAGGACATGAACAGGGGGTCCTAATGGTATAGTTGACCCTGCTCATTCCTGATTCATTTGGGATATTAGACCAATCTGATGCAGTTAACAATCTCCTCACACATCTTTTAGGAATCAAAGTTTTGAGATATAAATATTATTCAAAGTCGCAGAGGGCTATTGCAAGAACTACATACAATCATTTTTAGATCTAAAGTTCCCTGTCTTGAGGACCTGTGTGGTTCTGGAACCGATTCGACTGACATTTTCACTTATAAATTGATATGTGGACATCATATATCGAAAGGCTTGCATTGAGCGGTAGCCCTGATTTTCACAGACACCACTTGAAGCCGGGATGTCTCTCCTACCATTTAATTTGTTCTTCTGACTGTCCATAAACTCCTGGCTGAACCCTATGTCACAGCCACTAGAATGTGCTCTTTGGTAAAAGAGGTAAAGTGGTCATCAAAAGGTATCTGATAATATAATTAATTTAAATGCTTTTATTTCTATGGCATGTTCAAAAAAACCTTTCTGTTTGACATAGACAGACACAATTAATAGGATATGAAAGGCGAGTTCCTAACAAGTTCAGGAAGCCAAGCTAGAGCTCTGTGAGATGTTCACATCAAAGGGTGCAAACATTTAGATCAAGAGAGACCTTTTCTCTCACAATAAATATACACATATGAATTTTTCAGTTATTAGGAAGGTAAAATCTCATAGTTAGTAATTTCATAAATGGACGATACTATACTTTGAACAGATATAAGTGATTTGAAGCCTTAATTCATACAGTTTTGTTGAATAGGAAATACATCATAGAAAATCTTTCATATTTTCATATTTTATCATATTTGTATTGTGTACTTATGCTTGTGTCCTCAAAAGTGATTACACCTCTGCAATTTATACCTCTTTTTACCAGAAAGGTGCGATGTTAACCTTTGTTGGAGTGTTCAGCATTACTGTTACTGTTTAGTTACTTTTGGGGATTACGAGATTACATTTTTGATTACATTTAAAGAGGTTAATATCCATTATTACCATTTTTAAAATGTGTATTAAAACATTTAACACTTTTTTTGACAGTTTTAAATTGTGATCCTTTGCTGGGGACAAGGGCATGTCCAGGCATAGAGCCGACAAGGACATTAATAATATTGAAAGTATTTAGAAAATTCCTGAATCAAATATTTTTCCTTATAAAATGTACATTTAGGGGAATTTTAAGTTTCGATTCCGGACAAGGATTCCCTGAGCTAATTTCCTGCTATTCTACACGTTTTGCCATGAGGTAGAGAGAAAATGTTTCCTATAATTCACGAAATCTATTTAATGGCTTATGATGCTATCTGGGGTGTCAGTGATGCCAGTGAGCAGATTCCTTCACCACAGAGAGCTTTTAATTCAAACAGACCGTCTCTCCTCTTCAAGTCAGATGTGATGAAGTAGTCGCATCCTCTTCTGAAATGATGATGAGATCAATCATATTAAACAGCCATTTGGATTCAGGATGATTTTCTGCAGCACAGAAGGAGCTGGAAGCCTGTTAAAGAAAAGATGTACAGGTGAATTTCCACTAAGTTGCTGGAGGACAGATGTTGGTGGATGTGGCTAAAAGAGTAGTCAGCTTCAAAATGTGCCCTAATTTATCTGCTACTGGTGCTAGGTTTTGAATCAGCACTAATGCTAATGAAGACACACACTGCTTTACTTTACTACATTCAGGGAAGAGAGTATTGTGGGTGTGCATGCGCATGCGCTCCTAGGTGTGGGTGTGGTGTGTGTGTGGTGTGTGTGTGTGTGTGTGTGTGTGTGTGCATATGTATATATTTGTGCAGGACAGTTGTGGTGGTCAAAGAAATGAACAATGCAGAGCCAGGCATGTTGTCACTCAGAAACACTCCCTCTATCATTGGTGAAGAAGAAAGGGCACAGCTTTGTGCTCAGAAACACAATTTGACACTCCCCTGGGATAATATACTGTATGCTGTGTGAGACAGACCTTTAGCATGCTGCATGGTTTTAGAGAGGAATGGGATGATTCAGCTGGAAAAAGAGCCAGCTTTGGCTACAGATTTCAGCACACAATGACAAGTTTTCTTCTTTATTCAATCTCTGCACAATGAATTCACAGAGGGCAGTTATTTCAATGTACAATATTTGTTTATGTATAGATGTTTCTTTCTTTCAAATGTTTAAGCTTTAGCTTGAACTGGCTCTATTTGATCCTGGTGCTGCATGCCTTTTTCCCATTAAAGGTCTAATGTGGACATTTTTATCTCAATATCAAATCATTTCTGGGTGAATAATTAAGTACCTTACTGTGATCGTTTTCAATAAAAATTGTGAAATTCTTGCTAGAACTGTCTGGGAGGGGTCTGAGTGGGGGAGCTGTTAATGGCAGAGAGGTTTGGAACTCTCTTTCTTAATGGTCTATTAACTAATTTAATGCCTGAGATGTCACCAGGCAGGCAAAAACTCCTTCCCACCAAAACAGGCTGAAATTTCAGGCAGTCTTTTCAAACAGCTCTTGCACTAAAATTGAATTATTATAATTGTCACAATTTTACAATAATATTCCAACCTCATGGTGTGAACATAAATATAAAACACATGAATGCCACGTTTTTGACTGCGCTGGGCCTTTAATGTTTCAGCAATCAGAAAATCCTCAATTTGTAGGGAAATTGGACCATTTCATCTCAGCATTCATTGAAATAAGGGAGTCTAGACAAGGGAAGGATGGGAGGACGTACGTCCATTAACAGTGTCTTTGAAGACAGTCTAAGCCCATCACAATCATTTCACTGCAAACAAATGGAGACATGGTCAACTGTACTGCATGTAGAAGTGGTATGTCAAAGTAGAGAGGCGGCTACATACTGTTACAGGCTCTCATTAACACTGTACTCTTAAGACTTAGTTACTAGGGCATAGACCAGGGGTATTCAACCTATGAGGTCCGGAGTATTGTTGATTTTCCGTTCTAGTGATAATTCATTTCACCCACCTGGTGTTCCAGGTCACAATAAGTCCCTGATTAGAGGGGAAGATTTAGAAAAGGCAGTGGAATTGGCCTCTAGGTCCAGAGTTGAATTTGAGGGGCATATACTCTTTTACACTGTAAAATCATGTCTGAATACATCTCTCTCTCTCTCTCTCTCTCTCTCTCTTTTCCTTTAAATTCCACATTTTGCTGTTAAGGTTTCTATAGTTGAGTCAATACTTATTAACCCCAGCTTGAAAGCCAGTCTTTTCACGAGAGAGAAAAGGGCTGGGAGAGAAAAGAGGAGGAGGGATGGAGGGTGAATGAAGACGGGATGGAGAGGTGGAGGAGCGAAAGAGTAAAGGTCTAATCTGAAGCCATCTGGAGAAATGTTTAGGTCAGGGGTTGGCTAGTACAGGTCATGTCCCTCATGTAAACTTTACACATTCTTTAATCTATTAATGGTAAATCATACACTGACGACTGGCTGTGTGGCTGCACGTGTGTACTTACAGTATGTGCATGTGTGTGTCTGTATGTGTTTTCACACTACTGCTTTATCACATTCATGAGGTTTGGCCATGTAAGTGGGGGCCCAAAGGGTCATGCAGGGCCAAAGCTTATTGTAAGACCTTAATAAAGAAAAGAGATTGTGCCATTGTGGTTGAGAATGTGTTTCTGTGCAACTGGATTGGGCGCCTGACCTGCTCTCCCTCGGTGGGGGGGTATAATTCCATGAGAATGTGTGAAATCTGAGGGAGAGGACCTGGATAAGGAGAAGGAAGGGAGAGAAAAGGGAGGAGAGAGTGAAAAAGAGAGAACGGTCCTGAGGTGCAGTGTGTGAGAGGTTTATTGTGGTGTAGAAGAGTTTGACCTCTTGTGTTAACAGGAGTAAAGGAGTATACCCCCCTGCTGTTTAACTAAGAGCTGGGGCTTGTAGGCTGCCTACCTCATAGTTATGTGTTTCTGTGTGTGTTTGTCTGTACATGTGTGTGTGTGTGTGCGTGCGTGCGTGTGTGTGTGTGAGAGAGTCTGTGTGTGTGTCTGTGTTTGTGTGACAGTGTGTGTCTGTGTTTATCTCCGTGTATGTGAGTCTGTGTGTGTGTGTTCGTGTGCGTGTGTTTGTGTGTCACTGTGTGTCTGTGTTTATCTCTGTGTACGTGTGTGTCTGTCTATGTGTGTGTCTGTTTGAGTGTGTGTGTGTGTGTGTGTCTGTCTATGTGTGTCTGTTTGAGTGTGTGTGTGAGTCTGTGTGTGTGTGTGTGTGTGTTCGTGTGTGTGTGTGTGTGTGTGCGCGAGAGACAGAGTGTTTATATGAGTAATAGTCTGTAGGTGGACAGCTTAACCTCACTCTAAGATGAAACAGACAAGTAAAGAAAATGATCTAAGGGGGCTACACAACTATCTGGCCATTTCTATCCATGGTTAGAGATCAACAAAGACTCTCTCCTTCTTTTCTCTACCTCTTCTCTCTCTACCGCTCTCCTTCTTCTCTCTACCGCTCTCCTTCTTCTCTCTACCTCTCTTCTTCTTCTCTCTACCTCTCTTCTTCTCTCTACCTCTCTTCTTCTCTCTACCTCTCTGCTCTCGCTACCTCTGCTCTCGCTACCTCTCTTCTCTCGCTACCTCTCTCCTTCTTCTCTCTACCGCTCTCCTTTTTCTCTCTACTGCTCTCCTTCTCTCTACCTCTCTTTACCTATCTTCTCTCTCTACCTCTCTTCTCTCTCTACCTCTCTCCTTCTCTCTACCTCTCTCCTTCTCTCTACCTCTCTTCTCGCTCTACCTCTCTCTTCTCTCTCTACCTCTCTACCTCTCTTCTCTCTCTACCTCTCTTCTCTCTCTACCGCTCTCCTTCTCTCTACCGCTCTCCTTCTCTCTACCTCTCTTCTCGCTCTACCTCTCTTCTCTCTCTACCTCTCTTCTCTCTCTACCTCTCTCCTTCTCTCTCTACCGCTCTCCTTCTCTCTACCTCTCTTCTCTCTCTACCTCTCTTCTCTCTCTACCTCTCTCCTTCTTCTCTCTACTGCTCTCCTTCTCTCTACCTCTCTCCTTCTCTCTACCTCTCTTCTCTCTCTACCGCTCTCCTTCTTCTCTCTACCGCTCTCCTTCTCTCTACCTCTCTCCTTCTCTCTACCTCTCTTCTCTCTCTACCGCTCTCCTTCTTCTCTCTACCTCTCTCTACCTCTCTACCTCTCTCCTCTCTTCTCTCTCTACCTCTCTACCTCTCTACCTCTCTACCTCTCTTCTCTCTACCTCTCTTCTCTCTCTACCACTCTCCTCCTCTCTACCTCTTTTCTCTCTACCGCTCTCCTTCTTCTCTCTACCGCTCTCCTTCTCTCTACCTCTCTCCTTCTCTCTACCTCTCTCCTTCTCTCTACCTCTCTCCTTCTCTCTACCTCTCTCCTTCTCTCTACCTCTCTCCTTCTCTCTACCTCTCTTCTCTCTCTACCTCTCTCCTTCTCTCTACCTCTCTCCTTCTCTCTACCTCTCTCCTTCTCTCTACCTCTCTCATTCTCTCTACCTCTCTCATTCTCTCTCTCTCTCTCTTCTCTCTACCTCTCTCCTTCTCTCTACCTCTCTCCTTCTCTCTACCTCTCTTCTCTCTCTACCTCTCTCCTTCTCTCTACCTCTCTCCTTCTCTCTACCTCTCTCCTTCTCTCTACCTCTCTCCTTCTCTCTACCTCTCTCCTTCTCTCTACCGCTCTCCTTCTTTCTACCTCTCTTTTCTCTCTACCGCTCTCCTTCTCTCTACCTCTCTCCTTCTCTCTACCTCTCTCCTTCTCTCTACCTCTCTCCTTCTCTCTACCTCTCTCCTTCTCTCTACCTCTCTCCTTCTCTCTACCTCTCTCCTTCTCTCTACCTCTCTCCTTCTCTCTACCTCTCTCCTTCTCTCTACCGCTCTCCTTCTATCTCTACCTCTCTTCTTCTCTCTACCTCTCTCCTTCTCTCTACCTCTCTCCTTCTCTCTACCTCTCTCCTTCTCTCTACCTCTCTCCTTCTATCTCTACCTCTCTCCTTCTCTCTACCTCTCTCCTTCTCTCTACCTCTCTCCTTCTCTCTACCTCTCTCCTTCTCTCTACCTCTCTCCTTCTCTCTACCTCTCTTTTCTCTCTACCTCTCTTTTCTCTCTACCGCTCTCCTTCTTCTCTCTACCTCTCTCCTTCTCTCTACCGCTCTCCTTCTCTCTACCTCTCTCCTTCTCTCTACCGCTCTCCTTCTCTCTACCGCTCTCCTTCTATCTCTACCGCTCTCCTTCTCTCTACCGCTCTCCTTCTCTCTACCGCTCTCCTTCTCTCTACCGCTCTCCTTCTATCTCTACCGCTCTCCTTCTCTCTACCTCTCTTCTCGCTCTACCTCTCTTCTCGCTCTACCTCTCTTCTCGCTCTACCTCTCTTCTCTCTCTACCGCTCTCCTTCTTTTCTCTACCGCTCTCCTTCTTTTCTCTACCGCTCTCCTTCTCTCTACCTCTCTTCTCGCTCTACCGCTCTCCTTCTTTTCTCTACCGCTCTCCTTCTTTTCTCTACCGCTCTCCTTCTTTTCTCTACCTCTCTCCTTCTCTCTACCTCTCTCCTTCTCCTACCTCTCTCCTTCTCTCTACCGCTCTCCTTCTCTCTACCTCTCTCCTTCTCTCTACCTCTCTCTCCTTCTCTCTACCGCTCTCCTTCTATCTCTACCTCTCTTCTTCTCTCTACCTCTCTTCTTCTCTCTACCTCTCTCCTTCTCTCTACCTCTCTCCTTCTCTCTACCGCTCTCTCCTTCTATCTCTACCTCTCTCCTTCTCTCTACCTCTCTCCTTCTCTCTCTTTTCTCTCCTTCTCTCTACCTCTCTCCTTCTCTACCTCTCTCCTTCTCTCTACCTCTCTCCTTCTCTCTACCTCTCTCCTTCTCTCTACTCTCTCCTTCTCTCTACCTCTCTTTCTCTCTACCGCTCTCCTTCTCTCTACCTCTCTCCTTCTCTCTACCGCTCTCCTCCTTCTCTCTATCTCTACCTCTCTCCTTCTCTCTACCGCTCTCTCCTTCTCTCTACCGCTCTCCTTCTATCTCTACCGCTCTCCTTCTCTCTACCGCTCTCCTTCTCTCTACCGCTCTCCTTCTCTCTACCGCTCTCCTTCTATCTCTACCGCTCTCCTTCTCTCTACCTCTCTTCTCGCTCTACCTCTCTTCTCGCTCTACCTCTCTTCTCTCTCTACCTCTCTTCTCTCTCTACCGCTCTCCTTCTTTTCTCTACCGCTCTCCTTCTTTTCTCTACCGCTCTCCTTCTTCTCTCTACCTCTCTTCTCGCTCTACCGCTCTCCTTCTTTTCTCTACCGCTCTCCTTCTTTTCTCTACCGCTCTCCTTCTTCTCTCTACCTCTCTTCTCGCTCTACCTCTCTCCTTCTTTTCTCTACCGCTCTCCTTTTCTCTACCGCTCTCCTTCTTCTCTCTACCTCTCTTCTCGCTCTACCTCTCTCCTTCTTTCTCTACCGCTCTCCTTCTCTCTACCTCTCTCCTTCTCTTCTCTACCGCTCTCCTTCTCTCTACCGCTCTCCTTCTCTCTACCGCTCTCCTTCTCTCTACCGCTCTCCTTCTATCTCTACCTCTCTCCTTCTCTCTACCGCTCTCCTTCTATCTCTACCTCTCTCCTTCTTTTCTCTACCGCTCTCCTTCTTCTCTCTACCTCTCTTCTCGCTCTACCGCTCTCCTTCTCTCTACCGCTCTCCTTCTCTCTACCGCTCTCCTTCTCTCTACCGCTCTCCTTCTCTCTACCGCTCTCCTTCTCTCTACCGCTCTCCTTCTCTCTACCGCTCTCCTTTTCTCTACCGCTCTCCTTTTCTCTACCGCACTCCTTTTCTCTACCGCTCTCCTTCTCTCTACCGCTCTCCTTCTCTCTACCGCTCTCCTTCTCTCTACCGCTCTCCTTCTCTCTACCGCTCTCCTTTTCTCTACCGCTCTCCTTCTCTCTACCACTCTCCTTCTCTCTCTACCGCTCTCCTTCTATCTCTACCTCTCTCCTTCTCTCTACCGCTCTCCTTCTCTCTACCGCTCTCCTTTTCTCTACCGCTCTCCTTCTCTCTACCGCTCTCCTTCTATCTACCGCTCTCCTTCTATCTACCTCTCTCCTTCTCTCTACCTCTCTTCTCTCTACCTCTCTTCTCGCTCTACCTCTCTCCTTCTTTTCTCTACCTCTCTCCTTTTCTCTACCGCTCTCCTTTTCTCTACCGCTCTCCTTCTCTCTACCGCTCTCCTTCTCTCTACCGCTCTCCTTCTATCTCTACCTCTCTCCTTCTCTCTACCGCTCTCCTTCTCTCTACCGCTCTCCTTCTATCTCTACCTCTCTCCTTCTCTCTACCGCTCTCCTTCTATCTCTACCTCTCTCCTTCTTTTCTCTACCGCTCTCCTTCTTCTCTCTACCGCTCTCCTTCTATCTCTACCTCTCTCCTTCTCTCTACCTCTCTCCTTCTCTCTACCTCTCTCCTTCTCTCTACCTCTCTCCTTCTCTCTACCTCTCTCCTTCTCTCTACCTCTCTTTTCTCTCTACCGCTCTCCTTCTTCTCTCTACCTCTCTCCTTCTCTCTACCGCTCTCCTTCTATCTCTACCGCTCTCCTTCTCTCTACCTCTCTTCTCGCTCTACCTCTCTTGTCGCTCTACCTCTCTTCTCTCTCTACCGCTCTCCTTCTTTTCTCTACCGCTCTCCTTATTTTCTCTACCGCTCTCCTTCTTTTCTCTACCGCTCTCCTTCTTCTCTCTACCTCTCTTCTCGCTCTACCGCTCTCCTTCTTTTCTCTACCGCTCTCCTTCTTTTCTCTACTGCTCTCCTTCTTCTCTCTACCTCTCTTCTCGCTCTACCTCTCTCCTTCTTTTCTCTACCGCTCTCCTTTTCTCTACCGCTCTCCTTCTTCTCTCTACCTCTCTTCTCGCTCTACCTCTCTCCTTCTCTTCTCTACCGCTCTCCTTCTCTCTACCTCTCTCCTTCTCTTCTCTACCGCTCTCCTTCTCTCTACCGCTCTCCTTCTCTCTACCGCTCTCCTTCTCTCTACCGCTCTCCTTCTCTCTACCGCTCTCCTTCTATCTCTACCTCTCTCCTTCTCTCTACCGCTCTCCTTCTATCTCTACCTCTCTCCTTCTTTTCTCTACCGCTCTCCTTCTTCTCTCTACCTCTCTTCTCGCTCTACCGCTCTCCTTCTTTTCTCTACCGCTCTCCTTCTCTCTACCGCTCTCCTTCTCTCTACCGCTCTCCTTCTCTCTACCGCTCTCCTTCTCTCTACCGCTCTCCTTCTCTCTACCGCTCTCCTTCTCTCTACCGCTCTCCTTCTCTCTACCGCTCTCCTTCTCTCTACCGCTCTCCTTCTCTCTACCGCTCTCCTTTTCTCTACCGCACTCCTTTTCTCTACCGCTCTCCTTCTCTCTACCGCTCTCCTTCTCTCTACCGCTCTCCTTCTCTCTACCGCTCTCCTTTTCTCTACCGCTCTCCTTTTCTCTACCGCTCTCCTTCTCTCTACCGCTCTCCTTCTCTCTACCGCTCTCCTTCTATCTCTACCTCTCTCCTTCTCTCTCTACCGCTCTCCTTCTCTCTACTGCTCTCCTTCTCTCTACCGCTCTCCTTTTCTCTACCGCTCTCCTTCTCTCTACCGCTCTCCTTCTATCTACCGCTCTCCTTCTATCTACCTCTCTCCTTCTCTCTACCTCTCTTCTCTCTACCTCTCTTCTCGCTCTACCTCTCTCCTTCTTTTCTCTACCGCTCTCCTTTTCTCTACCGCTCTCCTTCTCTCTACCGCTCTCCTTCTCTCTACCGCTCTCCTTCTATCTCTACCGCTCTCCTTCTCTCTACCGCTCTCCTTCTATCTCTACCTCTCTCCTTCTCTCTACCGCTCTCCTTCTCTCTACCGCTCTCCTTCTATCTCTACCTCTCTCCTTCTCTACCGCTCTCCTTCTATCTCTACCTCTCTCCTTCTCTACCGCTCTCCTTCTATCTCTACCTCTCTCCTTCTTTTCTCTACCGCTCTCCTTCTTCTCTCTACCTCTCTCCTTCTCTACCGCTCTCCTTCTATCTCTACCTCTCTCCTTCTTTTCTCTACCGCTCTCCTTTTCTCTACCGCTCTCCTTCTTTTCTCTACCGCTCTCCTTCTTTTCTCTACCGCTCTCCTCCTTTTCTCTACCGCTCTCCTTTTCTCTACCGCTCTCCTTTTCTCTACCGCTCTCCTTCTCTCTCTACCGCTCTCCTTCTCTCTACCTCTCTCCTCTCTTCTCTCTACCTCTCTACCTCTCTCCTTCTCTCTACCGCTCTCCTTCTCTCTACCGCTCCTTCCTCTCTCTCTACCTCTCTCCTTCTCTCTACCGCTCTCCTTCTCTCTACCGCTCTCCTTCTCTCTACCGCTCTCCTTCTCTCTACCGCTCTCCTTTCTCTACCGCTCTCCTTCTATCTACCGCTCTCCTTCTATCTACCTCTCTCCTTCTCTCTACCTCTCTTCTCTCTACCTCTCTTCTCGCTCTACCTCTCTCCTTCTCTCTACCTCTCTCCTTCTCTCTACCTCTCTTCTCTCTACCTCTCTTCTCGCTCTACCTCTCTCCTTCTTTTCTCTACCGCTCTCCTTTTCTCTACCGCTCTCCTTTTCTCTACCGCTCTCCTTCTCTCTACCGCTCTCCTTCTCTCTACCGCTCTCCTTCTCTCTACCGCTCTCCTTCTATCTCTACCTCTCTCCTTCTCTCTACCGCTCTCCTTCTCTCTACCGCTCTCCTTCTATCTCTACCTCTCTCCTTCTCTCTACCGCTCTCCTTCTCTCTACCGCTCTCCTTCTATCTCTACCTCTCTCCTTCTTTTCTCTACCGCTCTCCTTCTTCTCTCTACCGCTCTCCTTCTATCTCTACCTCTCTCCTTCTCTCTACCTCTCTCCTTCTCTCTACCTCTCTCCTTCTCTCTACCTCTCTCCTTCTCTCTACCTCTCTCCTTCTCTCTACCTCTCTCCTTCTCTCTACCTCTCTTTTCTCTCTACCGCTCTCCTTCTTCTCTCTACCTCTCTCCTTCTCTCTACCGCTCTCCTTCTCTCTACCTCTCTCCTTCTCTCTACCGCTCTCCTTCTCTCTACCGCTCTCCTTCTATCTCTACCGCTCTCCTTCTCTCTACCGCTCTCCTTCTCTCTACCGCTCTCCTTCTCTCTACCGCTCTCCTTCTCTCTACCGCTCTCCTTCTCTCTACCGCTCTCCTTCTATCTCTACCGCTCTCCTTCTCTCTACCTCTCTTCTCGCTCTACCTCTCTTCTCGCTCTACCTCTCTTCTCTCTCTACCGCTCTCCTTCTTTTCTCTACCTCTCTCCTTCTTTTCTCTACCGCTCTCCTTCTTTTCTCTACCGCTCTCCTTCTTCTCTCTACCTCTCTTCTCGCTCTACCGCTCTCCTTCTTTTCTCTACCGCTCTCCTTCTTTTCTCTACCGCTCTCCTTCTTCTCTCTACCTCTCTTCTCGCTCTACCTCTCTCCTTCTTTTCTCTACCGCTCTCCTTTTCTCTACCGCTCTCCTTCTTCTCTCTACCTCTCTTCTCTACCGCTCTCCTTCTCTCTACCTCTCTCCTTCTCTTCTCTACCGCTCTCCTTCTCTCTACCGCTCTCCTTCTCTCTACCACTCTCCTTCTCTCTACCTCTCTCCTTCTATCTCTACCGCTCTCTCCTTCTATCTCTCTCTCTCTCCTTCTATCTCTACCCTCTCCTCTCTTCTCTTTCTCTACCGCTCCTTCTCTTCTCTCTCTCTACTCTCTCTTCTCGCTCTCCTTCTCTCTACCGCTCTCCTTTCTCTACCGCTCTCCTTCTCTCTACCGCTCTCCTTCTCTCTACCGCTCTCCTTCTCTCTACCGCTCTCCTTCTCTCTACCGCTCTCCTTCTCTCTACCGCTCTCCTTCTCTCTACCGCTCTCCTTCTCTCTACCGCTCTCCTTTTCTCTACCGCACTCCTTTTCTCTACCGCTCTCCTTCTCTCTACCGCTCTCCTTCTCTCTACCGCTCTCCTTCTCTCTACCGCTCTCCTTCTCTCTACCGCTCTCCTTCTCTCTACCGCTCTCCTTCTCTCCTTTTCTCTACCGCTCTCCTTTTCTCTACCGCTCTCCTTTTCTCTACCGCTCTCCTTCTCTCTACCGCTCTCCTTCTCTCTACCGCTCTCCTTCTCTCTACCGCTCCTCTCTACCGCTCTCTTCTCTCTACCTCTCTCCTCTCCTCTCTCTACCTCTCTCCTTCTCTCTCTACCGCTCTCCCTCTACCGCTCTCTCTCTACCGCTCTCCTTCCTTCTCTACCGCTCTCCTTCTCTCTACCGCTCTCCTTTCTCTACCGCTCTCCTTCTCTCTACCGCTCTCCTTCTCTCTACCGCTCTCCTTCTCTCTACAGCTCTCCTTCTATCTCTACCCTTCTATCTCCTCTCCTTCTCTCTACCGCTCTCCTTCTCTCTCTACCGCTTTTCTCTCCTTCCTTCTCTCTACCGCTCTCCTTCTCTACCGCTCTCTCTCTACCGCTCTCCTTCTCTCTACCGCTCTCCTTTTCTCTACCGCTCTCCTTCTCTCTACCGCTCTCCTTCTATCTACCTCTCTCCTTCTCTCTACCTCTCTTTTCTCTACCGCTCTCCTTTTCTCTACCGCTCTCCTTCTATCTACCGCTCTCCTTCTATCTACCGCTCTCCTTCTCTCTACCGCTCTCCTTCTCTCTACCTCTCTTTTCTCTACCGCTCTCCTTTTCTCTACCGCTCTCCTTCTATCTACCGCTCTCCTTCTATCTACCTCTCTCCTTCTATCTACCTCTCTCCTTCTCTCTACCTCTCTTCGCTCTACCTCTCTTCTCGCTCTACCTCTCTCCTTCTTTTCTCTACCGCTCTCCTTTTCTCTACCGCTCTCCTTCTCTCTACCGCTCTCCTTCTATCTCTACCTCTCTCCTTCTATCTCTACCTCTCTCCTTCTATCTCTACCTCTCTCCTTCTCTCTACCGCTCTCCTTCTCTCTACCGCTCTCCTTCTCTCTACCTCTCTTTTCTCTACCGCTCTCCTTTTCTCTACCGCTCTCCTTCTATCTACCGCTCTCCTTCTATCTACCTCTCTCCTTCTCTCTACCGCTCTCCTTCTATCTCTACCTCTCTCCTTCTATCTCTACCTCTCTCCTTCTCTCTACCGCTCTCCTTCTCTCTACCGCTCTCCTTCTATCTCTACCTCTCTCCTTCTCTCTACCGCTCTCCTTCTATCTCTACCTCTCTCCTTCTTTTCTCTACCGCTCTCCTTCTTCTCTCTACCTCTCTTCTCGCTCTACCGCTCTCCTTCTTTTCTCTACCGCTCTCCTTTTCTCTACCGCTCTCCTTCTCTCTACCGCTCTCCTTCTTCTCTCTACCTCTCTTCTCGCTCTACCGCTCTCCTTTTCTCTACCGCTCTCCTTTTCTCTACCGCTCTCCTTTTCTCTACCGCTCTCCTTTTCTCTACCGCTCTCCTTTTCTCTACCGCTCTCCTTCTCTCTACCGCTCTCCTTCTCTCTACCTCTCTCCTCTCTACCTCTCTCCTTCTCTCTACCTCTCTCCTTCTATCTCTACCTCTCTCCTTCTCTCTACCTCTCTCCTTCTCTCTACCTCTCTCCTTCTCTCTACCTCTCTCCTTCTCTCTACCTCTCTCCTTCTCTCTACCGCTCTCCTTCTCTCTACCGCTCTCCTTCTCTCTACCGCTCTCCTTCTCTCTACCGCTCTCCTTCTCTCTACCGCTCTCCTTCTCTCTACCGCTCTCCTTCTATCTCTACCTCTCTCCTTCTCTCTACCGCTCTCCTTCTCTCTACCTCTCTTCTCTCTCTACCGCTCTCCTTCTTCTCTCTACCTCTCTTCTCTCTCTACCGCTCTCCTTCTTCTCTCTACCTCTCTTCTCTCTCTACCGCTCTCCTTCTTCTCTCTACCTCTCTTCTCTCTCTACCGCTCTCCTTCTTTCTACCTCTCTCCTTCTTTCTACCTCTCTCCTTTCTACCTCTCTCCTTCTCTCTACCTCTCTCCTTCTCTCTACCTCTCTCCTTCTCTCTACCTCTCTTCTCTCTTTACCGCTCTCCTTCTCTCTACCTCTCTTCTCTCTCTTCTCTCTCTACCTCTCTTCTCTCTCTTCTCTCTCTACCTCTCTACCTCTCTTCTCTCTCTACCGCTCTCCTTCTCTCTACCTCTCTTCTGCTCTCCTCTCTCTACCGCTCTCCTTCTCTACCTCTTCTTCTCTCTACCTCTTCTTCTCTCTACCTCTCTTCCTCTCTTCCGCTCTCCTTCTCTCTACCTCTTCTTCTCTCTACCTCTACCTCTCTTCCGCTCTCCTTCTCTCTCTACCGCTCTCCTTCTCTCGACCTCTCTTCTTCTCTCGACCTCTCTTCTTCTCTCGACCTCTCTTCTTCTCTCGACTTCTTCTTCTCTCGACCTCTCTTCTTCTCTCGACTTCTTCTTCTCTCGACCTCTTCTTATTTTCTCTACCTCATTCTTTTCTCTACCTCCTATTATTTTTCTTCTCTCTACTTCTCTTCAATCAAATCAATCACATTTATTTATAAAGCTCTTTTTACATTAGCAGATGTCACAAAGTGCTACACAGAAACCCAGCCTGAAACCCCAAACAGCAAGCAATGCAGATGTGGAAGCACAGTGGCTAGGAAAAACTCCCTAGAAAGGCAGGAATCTTGGAAGAAACCTAGAGGGGAACCAGTCTCTGAGGGGTGGCCAGTCCTCTTCTTGCTGTGCCAGGTGGAGATTATAAGAATACATGGCCAATTACGGCCAGATTGTTCTTCAAGATGTTCAAATGTTCATAGATGACCAGCAGGGTAAAATAATAATCAGTGGTTATCGAGGGTGCAACAGGTCAGAACCTTAGGAGTAAATGTCAGTTGGCTTTTCATAGCCGAGCATTCAGATGTTGAGACAGCATGTGCGGTAGAGAGAGAGACTGTTGAAAACAGCAGGTCCAGGACAAGGTACTACCTCCAGTGAACAGGTTAGTGTTCCCTAGCCACAGGCAGAACAGTTGAAACTGGAGCAGCAGCACGACCAGGTGGACTGAGGCATGATTCTAGGTCTCAGATCCTCCGGGAGGGGAGGGAAAGAGGGAAAGAAGATTAGAGGGAGCATACTTAAATTCACACAGGTCACCAGATAAGACAGAAGAATTACACTAGATATAACAGACTAATCCTAGCCTCCCGGCCCATAGGCTATTGCTGCATAGATACTGGAGGCTGAGACAGGGGTAGGTCGGGGGACACTGTGGCCCCATCTGACGATTCCCCCAGACAGGCCCAACCAGGCAGGATATAACCCCACCCGCTTTGCCTTTGGCAAAGCACAGCCCCCACACAGCTAGAGGGATATCAACAGACCACCAACTTACTACCCTGAGACAAGGCTGAATATAGCCCAGGAAGATCTCCTCCACCACACGAGCCCGAGGGGATGCAAAACTGTCCACATAATTTTCCTCCTCTTGATTTAATCTATTTTGTGAAGTGCACCAGCCCTCCTGCAGCAAAGCACCCCCACAACAAGATGCTGCCACCCCTGTGCTTCACTGTTGGACTGGTGTTCTCAGTCTTGCAAGCCTCCCACTTTTTCCTCCAAACATAAACGAATGTCATTATGGCCAAATAGTTATATTTTTGTTTCATCAGACCAGAGGACATTTTTCTAAAAAGTCCGATCTTTCTCCCCATGTTCAGTTGCAAACCATAGTCTGACTTTTTTTATGGTGGTTTTGGAGCAGTGGGTTCTTCCTTGCTGAACGGCCTTTCAGGTTATGTTGATATAGGACTTGTTTTACTGTGGATATAGATACTTTTGTACCTATTTCCTCCAGCATCTTCACAAGGTCCTTTGCTGTTGTTCTGGGATTGACTTGCAGTTTTCGCCCCAAAGAACGTTCATCTCTTTATGCCAGCAGCATACCACCCTGCATACCACTGCTGGCTTGCTTCTGAAGCTAAGCAGGGTTGGTCCTGGTCAGTCCCTGAATGGGAGATCAGATGCTGCTGGAAGTGGTGTTGGACAGCCAGTAGGATAAACTCTTTCCTCTGGTCTAAAAAAATATCCCAATTCCCCAGGGCAGTGATTGGGGACATTGCCCTGTGTAGGGTGCCATCTTTCAGTTGGGACGTTAAACTGGTGTCCTGACACTCTGAGGTCATTAAAGATCCCATGACATTTATCGTAAGAGTAGGGGTGTTAACCCTGGTGTCCTGGCTAAATTCCCAATCTGACCCTCAAACCATCACGGTCAGCTAATAATCCCCAGTGGTACCTTCAGGCGTTTGGAAATTGCTCCCAAGGATGAACCAGACTTGTTTTCTGAGGTCTTGGCTGAATTTTTTATTTTCCCATGATGTCAGTCAAGCAAAGAGGCACTGAGTTTGAAGGTAGGCCTTGAAATACATCCACAGGTAAACCTCAAACGATGTCAATTAGCCTATCAGAAGCTTCTAAAGTCATGACATGATTTTCTGGAATTTTCCAAGCTGTTCAAAGGCACAGTCAACTTAGTGTATGTAAACTCCTGACCCTATTGCATTGTGATACAGTGAATTATAAGTGAAATAATCTATCTGTAAACAATTGTCGGAAATTTTACTTGTATCATGCAAAAAGGAGATGTCCTAACCGACTTGCCAAAACTAAAGCTTGCTAACCTCTCTAGGGTGAATGGGACGCTAGCGTCCCGCCTGGCCAACATCCAGTGAGATTGCAGAGCACCAAATTCAAATACAGAAATACTCACTATAAAAATTCTGAAAATATACAACTATTTTACTTAGGTTTAAAGATGAACATCTTGTGAATCCAGCCACGGTGTCAGATTTCAAAAATGTTTTACGGTGAAAGCATACCTTACGATTATTTCAGAACATAGCCCAGCAGACAAATCATTTACAAAGAGTAACCAGCCAAGTAGAAGTGTTACACAAGTCAGAGATATGAATAAAATTAATCACTTACCTTTGATGAACTTCATATGGTTGCACTAAGAAGACATTCATTTATTCAATAAATGTTCCTTTTGTTCATAAAGTCTCTCTTTATATCCAAAAACCTCCGTTTTGTTTGCGCGTTTTCTTCAGTAATACACAGGCTCAAACGCAGTCACAACAGGCAGACAAAAAAATCCAAATTGTATCCGTAAAGTTCATAGTAACATGCCAAACAATGTTGAAGCTATTGTTGACACTATTTTTATGTTTGGAATTATAACGTTCCCAAAGTAAACAGCCTATTTCTCAGGACCAGATGCTAGAATATGCATATAATTTACATATTAGGATAGGAAACACTCTAAAGTTTCCAAAACGGTCAAAATATTGTCTGTGAGTATAACATAACTGATATTGCAGGCGAAACCCTGAGACAAATCAAACCAGGAAGTGGCTTCTATTTTGAAAACTCCATGTTCCATAGCCTCCCTTTGCTCCATTTAAAGGGAAATCAACCAGATTCCCTTTCCTATCACTTCCACAAGGTGTCAACAGTCTTCAGACATAGTTTCAGGCTTTTATTCTGAAAAAATGAGCCAGAAATAAAACATTGCGTCAGGTGGTCACGTGAGTTTTGCTCGCGCAACAGAGTTCGGACAGCCATAGCCTTTTCCTCTCCTACTGATAAAGACATTTGCGATTGATATATTATTGATTATATATTTTAAAAACAACCTGAGGATTGATTATAAAAAACGTTGTAAATGTTTCTGTGGATATTACAGATATTATTTGGAATTTTACATCTAACATTAAGTAACCCTATTTTGAGACGTGAGATATCACAATCTCTTTCAATAATGACATGAATGGAGGAGGTCTTTATTCCAGGGAGATTGCTAAGGCGAATACAGCCATGTTTTGTTTTGCTCAACCTAGATCGAGGCACAGACACTGTCTCAATGGGGATAGCTGAGCTGACTACACTGACTGTGCTCGTGGCAGACTCCACTATGCTGGCAGGCTGGCTAACAGCCTGCTGCCTGGCCTGCACCCTATTTTTCATTGTGGAGCTAGATGAGTTAGAGCCCTGTCTATGTTCATACATAAGTTGAGAGCACCCCTCCAGCTAGGATGGAGTCCATCACTCCTCAGCAGTCCAGACTTTTTCCTGTTTGAGGGGGTGTCCCAGATTTTGGGAGGGGCTGAAAACAGTTTTCAACCAGTGATTGAGTTGTAAGACACTGCTATAGAGCTCATCACTCCCCCTAACTGGGAGGGGGCCCGAGACAATTACTCGATGCCGACACATCTTTCTAGCTGATTTGCATGCTGAAGCTGTTGCGCTTGGTGACATCTGACTGTTTCCTCCTAACACCGTTGATGCCGTCGTGGGTAACATTATCCCTATACTCTCTACACTCACCAGTTTTAGCCTCAGCCAGCACCCTCTTCAGATTAGCCTTTACGTCAGTAGCACTGCAGCCTGGTAAACAGTGTATGATCACTGGATGATTCTTTTTAAGTCTAATATTGCGGGTAATGGAGTCGCCAATGACTAGGGTTTTCAATTTGTCCGAGCTAATGGTGGGAGGCTTCGGCGGCTCAGACCCTGTAATGAGTGGAGGAGAGACCTGTGAAGGCTAGGCTTCTGATTCTGACTCGCTGCTTAATGGGGAGAACCGGTTGAAAGTTTCTGTCGGCTGAATGAGCGACACCCGTTGAGAATGACGACAGCATTTCTTTCCAGAAGCCTTGATAAAATTGTCCGGCTGTGGGAACTGTGCTGTAGGATTTATACTACTAACTGTACTTACTGGTGGCACAGACACTGTTTCCTCCTTTCCTAAACTTAAATTGCCCTGCCTAACGATTGCACCTGAAGCTGTGCTTGCAGCACGGCTATCCTCACCATAAGGTGATAGTTCTCCTGTATATTATGAGAATAGCAACTGCAATTAGATGGCATAGTGTTAATGTTACTACTAAGTTTTTTCGGCTGGTGGAGGTCCTATAGAACCATGTCCAGAAAAAGCGTCCGGAGTGAAAAAGTTGAATGAAAAAAGTTGTATTAAAAGTAAAAACTGTTAAGTTTGGAAGTTAGCGAGTTAGCAACAAAAAGCACAACAGCACAAATACAAGTCCGGAAGTTGAGGGCGGAGCAATGAGGGCGGAAAGAAAGAGAGAGGGAATGTACCGCTCTCCTTCTTCTCTCTCCTTCTCTGTAATTTACTAGTTCTTTTACAGCCCTCTAACCCCCCCTCTCTCTTTCGCCCTTTCCTTCGCTCGGTCACTTAATTTCACTCTGTCCCATCTTTAACTTCTATCTCCTCTCTCTGTTCTCCTCCCAGGGGTCCTAAAATCTACCTGTTTCCTCCTCCTTGTCTCAAACAGCCCAGGGAACTTAAGAAAGAGAGCCCAGGGCTGGGGTGGGGTTAACCCTGGCATGGGTGTACACTCTGGAGGACTAAACCCAGGGGTTCAGCACAAAGAGAGAGATGATGGAGTAGGGAGAGATGAGAGAGAGGGAGTTAGGGAGGGAGGGAGAGAGAGAAAAGAAAGAAGAGAGGCGAAGAGGAAGATGAAGGAGAGAGAGAGAGAGATAAGAGAGGGAGGGAGGGAGAGAGAGAGAGAGAGGGAGCAAGGGAGAGGGATAAGAGAAAGATGATATGCGAAGATGAAGAGAGAGAGAAAGAGAGCAAAAGAGAGGGAGAGCGAGAGAGAGAGAGAGAGAGAGAAAGAGACACCTGTCGGTCCACTATGCAAATGTTTTTTCTATGTCAAAGCATTACAGAACAGGAATCATCAGCTAATTGTCAACAGAGAACAGATTTGGAGAGGTGATTTGGCAGTGTCACCTGGATCTTTAAACATAAAGCAAACACTCTGACACACCTGAACCAACCTTCAGAGAGGGGTATGAAGAGAAGGGAAAAAAAGGTTGTAGTTTCGTACGTGTAACAGAAGAGATCTCTAATGAAAGGTGTGTGTGTGTGTGTGTGTGTGTGTGTGTGTGTGTGTGTGTGTGTGTGTGTGTGTGTGTGTGTGTGTGTGTGTGTGTGTGTGTGTGTGTGTGTGTGTGTGTGTGTCATCATCCTCTGGCACAAAGCCGACCGTTGTCTAGCTCCATTTTCCATCAAAAGGGCCTGTACAAGTTGCCTTACATCCTTCTTCAAACTCTTTGTGATGCAAAATCTTCATGCCGAGCACATCTCGGTAAAAGGTGGCCGCTTTGATTCTGTTACCCACTTTGAAAACCAAATGCAAGGCCTCGCCTCAAAGCCAATATAAGTTTTGCTATGTGCTATACTTCTATATCACACTCAGTTTGCTTACATTGATTATAGATCCTTGCAATTGACTGCTATATTGAAAAGAGAAAGGAAAAACTGATAAACAAGACAGAGAACATAACATCCTATCCTGTCATTGTTTTAATTTTCTCTTCACCTTAACACGTTTCTCACTACCTTTTGCTGCCGTAACATCAGTAACAAATTTCCTCAAGTGGAAACGCTTCTTCACACTCAACTGATCTAACCCCATCGTCTTCTGTACCATCACAGCTGACGTCACAAACGTATCAACATCAAAGAAATCTGCCATATGGCAATCAATTTGACAGATGTCCCAAAAGTCTGATCCCGAAACCCATTTACCTCCTCTAGATTGTAAATAGATTCGTCACCAGCTGCTATCATATCAAAAGAGATGTCCATATCCTTCTCCTGATCTTCCTTAACTGAGGCTCCTGACTCCGCTCAGCCACATCCCTCTCAACACTCCCCACTTGAACCCCATCACTCGTACCGGGCATCTCCTCCAGTACCTGGGAGACAAGCCCCACCTGAACCCCCTCCTGTACCCTCTTACTCATAGTGGACATCTCCTCCACTGCCTGGGAGACTAGTTCCACCCTCCTGTACCCCATCACTCGTACTGGGCGTCTCCTCACCAGTCTGGGGAAATCCATCCTTACCTCCTACAAAAATATTTTTCTGCTGCATAACAGATGCTGTCTTCCCCTCTGGTACAAGCTGCATCTCAGTACCCTCAACATGGACAAATTGTTCCTCAGCAACAGGTGCTTGTGGCTGCTCTACCACGGCCCACCTCTCCCTACATCAGTGGGCCCAGGTGTTACAAGGACCACCCGCGCCCCTCCCTCTGCCTTCTCCCTTTCCGGGCAAGCATGTCGCTTATGGCCAACATCCCCACACTCAAAACACAGTAGACTACCCGTACTAGCATAAGCCATATACAGTCTGTTCTCTTACTTGACTCCTAAGTCTGCTTCGGTGAGTCCAAAAACATAAACACCTGTTGCCGAAACGACATAACCTGTTTCAGAGCCGGGTGTTTGAAATGACATGACCTGTTTCAGAGCCGGGTGTTTGAAATGACATGACCTGTTTCAGAGCCGGGTGTTTGAAATGACATAACCTGTTTCAGAGCCGGGTGTTTGAAGTGACATAACCTGTTTCAGAGCCGGGTGTTTGAAATGACATGACCTGTTTCAGAGCCGGGTGTTTGAAATGACATGACCTGTTTCAGAGCCAGGTGTTTGAAATGACATGACCTGTTTCAGAGCCGGGTGTTTGAAATGACATAACCATCCAAATCAACAAGACGCTCTTCTTTAAGAAGTACTCATGCTCAACCACCCAATCAACAAGACGCTCTTCTTTAAGAAGTACTCATGCTCAACCACCCAATCAACAAGACGCTCTTCTTTAAGAAGTACTCATGCTCAACCATCCAATCAACAAGACGCTCTTCTTTAAGAAGTACTCATGCTCAACCACCCAATCAACAAGACGCTCTTCTTTAAGAAGTACTCATGCTCAACCACCCAATCAACAAGACGCTCTTCTTTAAGAAGTACTCATGCTCAACCACCCAATCAACAAGACGCTCTTCTTTAAGAAGTACTCATGCTCAACCATCCAATCAACAAGACGCTCTTCTTTAAGAAGTACTCATGCTCAACCACCCAATCAACAAGACGCTCTTCTTTAAGAAGTACTCATGCTCAACCATCCAATCAACAAGACGCTCTTCTTTAAGAAGTACTCATGCTCAACCATCCAATCAACAAGACGCTCTTCTTTAAGAAATACCACCACCGTTTTATTAATCCGTGACGCATAAGCAACATTCTCATATCCTACCTTCTCTCCTACGTCGACCAGAAACTCCTCCACAGTGACAGTGGCTTCAGTAACAAACCTAAAGCCGTGGCATAGGGACAGGGACAGTGTCCCCATGTGGGTCGCCATCCACAACAAAAAACCAGGGCAATTCCAAAAGGAAATAGAGTATACTTAATTCTACCAAAAATATAACTAATGATAACCTTAATAATGCATAGAAAAAGGCAAACCATCAGTAAGGGAGAGGTGGAGGGAGAGGGCTTTCACAACCCTCCAGTTGAAGCCCCAAAGAAACCGGTGTCACAATTACCCACAAGACACTGCAGCCTTTCAGGGCACTAATTGATTTGGTATGTTTGCCAAAAAAAAAACAAGCATCAAAGTTCCCATGGTGTGACTGTTTGGACGTGGGCCTAAGTCCAGTGTATCCAACAACACTCAGATGGCTGGGGAGCAGTATTATGTATGCTAATTGTTTTCTGTTTAATATGCTACATCAGTCAAGACTAATTATGACAATCACCCCTAGATCTTACAGTGCCCGTCAACACCTTGGGGCTCTCTCTCTCTCTCTCTCTCTCTCTCTCTCTTCTCTCTCATACACTTCTTTCTAGTTCAATCAGACATAACAACATTGTTTGGTGAAAGAGTGATAAACAGAGTGAGAGAGTAAAATAGAGCTAAAATGCATCATATGCGGGCCACAAAGCCATGTTTGTTGTTCTATGAGGATAATTAAATTATATCAAATAGCTAGTCGTCCCTGTTGTGATTATTTCACAGAAATACCAATGTCGGCATTCAGGGAATCTTCATCTGCTTCATGAGACATTATTATTTCTGTTCCAGAATGAGAGGTTTTCAAGTGGTCTATTGCTCAGCCCTGATTGAGGACAGGAGAGAACTTGAGTATCTCTGTTTACAGAAAAGTAAGGGTTAGGGTAAGTAAGGTCAAAACAATAGATAAATAACTTTGTTACCAGTATATCTTCGGTGAGGAGGTAAACTTCACTAATAATTCACTTCTTCTCCACCCTGGTGTACTAAAGTAACTTGAAAGTCAGTGAACACACCCATTCAAACACACAGTAGTTGTGTAACCCCCAGGTTCTTGTCAAGTGGCTGGGACTGGGGCCCTTTGGCTTGTGGGGTTTGTTAGTGGACTCCTAGCCTGTCCATCTGTATTGTGAAAGCGAACAATCCAGTGAATGCTGCAAGTTAATCACATTTGGACACATAATGGCTGCCACTTCACAGAGAGTCCCTTCGCTGAGGTGCAACTGGAGGACCAGAGGGGTCAGTCACACACAAAATGGAAGACTTACCCCGGTACTTCTGTCAACACTCGGATCTAACCCTTAGTTGAATTGAGGAACATGGCTGACATTTTTCTATTGCTCCCCCTTTCTCTTTAACTCTTGTTGAACCCCTAGTTGAAAGAAGGACAATGCTGTCGCTTTTTGTCTCATTCCACCACTAATTTGTCTTGCTGGCATTCTTGCAGCGATGGCAGCGGTAGAGATCGGTGTGTGTGTGTGTGTGTGTGTGACAGAGTGAGGGTTTCTAACTGAGCTATGAGTTCATAGGTCAGCTAGAAGAACCAGCTCGGTTGTCTGCCCGTAGAAGCACACTGAAGAAGGGAATAGGAGGCATATGATGGAGGGAAGAAGAGGGGAGGATGAAGGAGTGAGAAGAGTACAGGATGTAGAGACTAGTGATTAAAAGAGAAAGAGAGAAGTGATCCCGTCTGAAGTGATAGCACACATGGCTCTGTTCAGTATGCATCCCAAGCACCGGGCTGTGTGGGGCAGAAACAGACCATTGTCCCTCTTAACGTCTCTGTAGAGAGGAGAGTGGGGTGATGTGGAGAGGAGAGGGGTGATGCTCCGTGACCCAAGGGAACCCGCATACACCCACCACAAGCAGGGCTTTTGTCCCAGGACCCCTCTCTCTGACACCAATGTTCAAGCCCCCTAGACCCCTATCCCCCCATCCACTGAAACGTGACAAGGTCAGAGTTCAAACGCTGTTAGGGGCCCACAGCTGTCTAAAATGACAGCGGGACATGGGGAGGGGTTGAGGTGGTGAGTGGGGCGTGGAGTATGGTGAGCAGGAGTATGGTGAGCAGGAGTATGGTGAGCAGGAGTATGGTGAGCAGGTGACATCATGTACATGTACACCAAGATCAATATGATAATGATACAGTCAATTATCATAATTTCTATCCGAATGAATTTACAATGAATACATATATTCAGTACACTCAGTGGCCCCTGCAGTAATCATGGTGTTGTCAGTATAATGCTCCAACTATGTCAGCAACCACATTTCACTACTACTTGTTAAAAAGCTGCAGAGATGTAATGTAATCTGAAGGTAGGATTATCAAGTCTTGAGCTCTCGGGGCTTTGGACTGTTAAACTGCTAGCTGGATTATATTATATCTCTTAAACCTGAGTTTACTACCTGGCTGACTGGGGGTTAGGCCTCTGGGACTGTTAGTCCTGCCGTCTTATAGTCAACGAATGAAATTAGAAATAGGAGATGTCGAGAGTTGTTACGCTTGTTGAGCTTTGGTCCCTAAAGAGAGGGACGGAGGGAGGGAGGGAGGGAGGGACAGAGAGAGGTACTGAGAAAGGGAGAGAGGGGGAGAGAGAGAGAGAGAGAGAGAGACTGTAAGATCTAGGGGTGATTTATTTTACCCCCCAAAAAACTTGGATGCCTGTGTGTGTGTGAATTAACTTGAACACGAGAGCGAGTGCAAATATTAGCTTCTGTGTGTGCGTAAGCATCGGCGTCTATATTCATATCACCTCTTGATAGTCAGGTCACAGGGGTAAGATGGAAAGTTTAAAAAAAGAAACATACGTTTTTGCTCCAACATCTAAAGAGGAGAAATATAAAAAGTTTTATATCCACATGCTGAGTTGATAAAATCCATATTAGCGAGGCAGGAAACCAGCAATTAAACCAAACATATGGAAATAGTCAGGCCCGTGGGATATCACAGTATATATGCTTTCCAATGAATATAAACTTTTACTTATTGATTTCTAAATATTTTCTTGCATATCTCCATGCAAAAGTGTCAGCTGATGAAATAAACAAGACAGAAAGAGAGTGTGTGTGTGTGTGTGTGTGTGTGTGTGTGTGTGTGTGTGTGTGTGTGTGTGTGTGTGTGTGTGTGTGTGTGTGTGTGTGTGTGTGTGTGTGTGTGTGTGTGTGTGTGTGTGTGTGTGTGTGTGTGTGTGTGTGTGTGTGTGACAATAATTATGTTGGATAAGAGCCTCTGTGAAGTATCGTATCACCCAGTAGAGGATCATGTTTATCTCTCTCCCTCCATATTCACTTTCTTTCTCTTCTATCCCTCAGTTCATCTCTCTCTCTGTAAATAATCTCTCTATTTATTTCTCTCTTTCTCCACATACAAGGTTGCCGTTTCAGATCTCAGCATTCTAAGTGTATGCAAAGAATGGCGCAGACAGAGACGGTCGCCTCGTTTCGAATACTTAGGAAACTATATAGTATTCTGTTTTTTTTCCGTATAATGTTTTACATTGTTATCCCAGGATATATACATACAGCCATGAAGAACTATTAGATATAAGTGCAATGTCAACTTACCAACATTACGACCAGGAATATGACTTTCCCGAAGCGGATCCTCTGTTCGTACCACCATCCGGACAATGGAGCTAATTCCAGTAGGCGATCCAAAACAACGACGCCACAGAAGGGGCAGATGAAGCGGCCACCTGGCCGGGCTCCGTAGATGTGCACACCGCTCCCGAGTACACTCTAGCCAATAGCCAGTCTAAACAGCCAATGTCCACACTGCCCTATCCCATCTGGACCTACATTTGAAGTCCGACGTTTACAAACACCTTAGCCAAATACATTTGAACTCAGTTTTTCACAATTCCTGACATTTAATCCTAGTAAACATTCCCTGTCTTGGGTCAGTTAAGATCACCACTTTATTTTAAGAATGTGAAATGAGAGAAATAATTGTTGGCCAAGATCTCGCGATACATGGCCCCATCCATCCTCCCCTCAATACGGTGCAGTCGTCCTGTCCCCTTTGCAGAAAAGCATCCCCAAAGAATGATGTTTCCTCCTCCATGCTTCACAGTTGGGATGAGTTCTTGGGGTTGTACTCATCCTTCTTCTTCCTCCAAACACGGCGAGTGGAGTTTAGACCAAAGAGCTCTATTTTTGTCTTATCAGACCACATGACCTTCTCCCATTCCTCCTCTGGATCATTCAGATGGTCATTGGAAAACTTAGACGGGCCTGGACATGCCCTGGCTTGAGCAGGGGGACCTTGCATGCGCTGCAGGATTTTAATCTATGACGGCGTAGTGTGTTACTAATGGTTTTCTTTGAGACTGTGGTCCCAGCTCTCTTCAGGTCATTGACCAGGTCCTGCCGTGTCGTTCTGGGCTGATTCCTCACCTTCCTCATGATCATTGATGCCCCACGAGGTGAGATCTTGTATGGAGCCCCAGACCGAGGGTGATTGACCGTCTTGAACTTCTTCCATTTTCTAATAATTGCGCCAACTGTTGTTGCCTTCTCACCAAGCTGCTTGCCTATTGTCCTGTAGCCCATCCCAGCCTTGTGCAGCTCTACAATTGTCCTTACACAACTCTCTGGTCTTGGCCATTGTGGAGAGGTTGGAGTCTGTTTGGTTGAGTGTGTGGACAGGTGTCTTTTATACAGGTAACGAGTTCAAGCAGGTGCAGTTAATACAGGTAAGGGGTGGAGAACAGGAGGGTTTCTTAAAGAAAAACTAACAGGTGTGTGAGAGACAGAATTCTTTCTGGTTGGTAGGTGATCAAATACTTATGTCATGCAAATTAATTACTTTAAAATCATACAATGTGATTTTTTTTATTTTTGTTTTAGATTCCATCTCTCACAGTTGAAGTGTATCTATGATAAAAATTAGAGACCTCTACATGCTTTGTAAGTAGGAAATACTGATGATTTTGCAGGTTATCAAATACTTGTTCTACCCACTGTAGATACTTTTGTACCTGTTTCCTCCAGCATCTTTACAAGGTCCTTTGCTGTTGTTCTGGGATTGATTTGCACTTTTTGCACCAAAGTAGGTTCATCTCTAGGAGACAGAATGTGTCTCCTTCCCTGAGCGGTATGACGGCTGCGTGATCCCATGGTGTTTATACTTACGTACTATTGTTTGTACAGATGAACGATCAGAAGCTTCTAAAGCCATGACATAAGTTTATGGAATTTTCCAAGCTGTTTAAAGGCACAGTCAACTTTGTGTATGTAAACTTCTGACCCACTGGAATTGTGATACAGTGAATTATAAGTGAAATAATCTGTCGGTCAACAATTGTTGAAACAATTCATTGTGCCATGCACAAAGTAGATGTCCTAACCAACTTGCCAAGAAATTTGTGGAGTGGTTGAAAAACAAGTTTTAATGACTTCAACCTAAATGTATGGTAACTTCTGACTTCAACTGCATGTAAAAATGCTGTTCATTGACTACAGGTCAGCATTCAACACCAAAGTACTCTCCAAGCTCATCATCAAGCTGGAGGCCCTTTGTCTCGACCCCGCCCTGTGCAATTGGGTCCTGGACTTTCTGACGGGCCTGCCCCCAGGTGGTGAAGGTAGGAAACAACATCTCTACTTCGCTGACTCTCAACACTGGGGCCCCACAAAGGTGCGTGCTCAGCTCACCTCTTGTAAGTCCCTGTCCACCCACAACTGCATGGCCCTGCACGCCTCCAATTCAGTCATCAAGTTTGCAGACAACACAACAGTAGTGGGCTTGATTACCAACAATGACGAGAAAGCCTACAGTGAGGGGGTAAGGGCACTTGGAGTGTGGTGTCAGGAAAACAACCTCTCACTCAACCTCAACAAAACAAATGTGATGATTGTGGACTTCAGGAAACAGCAGAGAGAGCACCCCCCTATCCACATCGAAGGGACAGCAGTGGAGAAGGTGGAACGTTTTAAGTTCCTCGGCATACACATCACAGACAAACCGAGAATGGTCCGCTCACACAGACAGAGTGGTGACGAAGGCGCCACAGTGCCTCTTCAACCTCAGGAGGCTGAAGAAATTTGGCTTGTCACCCAAAACCGACAAACTTTTACAGATGCACAATCGAGAGCATCCTGTCTTGCTGTATCACAGCCTAGTATGGCAAATGCATCGCCATCAGCTGCAAGGCTCTCCAGAGGGTGGTGCGGTCTGCACAACTCATCACTGGGGACAAACTACCTTCCCTCCGTGACACCTACAGCATCGAATGTCACAGAAAGACCAAAAAGATCATCAAGGACAACAACCACCCAAAACACCTCCTGTTCACACCGCTACCATCCAGAAAGCGAGGTCAGTACAGGTACATCAAAGCTGGCACCAAGAGACTGGAAAAGCAGATTCTATCTCAAGGCCACCAGACTGCTAAACAGCAATCACTAACTCAGAGAGGCTGCTGCCTACATTGAGACCCAATCACTGGCCACTTTAATAAATTAATCAATAAATAGTCACTTTATACAATAAACTCTAATAAACTCCCACTTAAATAATGTTTACATATCTTACATTACTCATATCACATGTATATACTGTATTTTATACCACCTATTTCACCTTGCCTATGCACTCGGCCATCGCTCATCCATATGCTTACATGTAAATATTCTCATTCACCCCTTTAGATTTGCGTGTATTAGGTAGTTGTTGGGGAATTGTTAGATTATTTGTTAGATTTTACTGCACTGTCAGAACTAGAAGCACAAGCATTTCGCTACACTCGCATTGACATCTGCTAACCATGTGTATGTGACCAATAACATTTTATTTTATTTTATGTGTAGGGTGTTAAAAATATCTAATTTCCAACTTCTCATTTTTTCCATGAAATGAAAATTCTGTGTATGCACACACACACACACACACACACACACACACACACACACACACACACACACACACACACACACACACACACACACACACACACACACACACACACACACACACACACACACACACACACACACACACACACACACACACACACACACACACACACACACACACTTCCATTCCATTGGGTTTTGGATTTAGTTTGAGGTAGGTCAGATATCGAATAATCTGGTATATACTGCATGTCCTACATTTAGCTGTGTATTTATTATAGTTTCCATCCCCACCACATGTACCAGTGTGGAGTGCAAGGCCTTTTTGTGAGAACATGCATTTTCATTAGTCCTCTGACAGACTGTGAAACATAATTTCCATAAGCTCACACTCTCACGTTACAACTGGGAGAAATGTACAGTATACAGACACGTTGGCAAATCAGGGGCTTGGGTGTCGAGATCCCCGCTCCAGAGGATTGTTTGTGGGTGCGTGTATGTTACAGCATGCAGCTGCGTTGAGGTTGTGTTTAGATATGAATTCTCTCCCTGAATGTAGTGTCCTTCTGATTACACCCTGTCCTGTTTGCTTGGCTTGGCTCGAAGAGACATTGTCAAACATGACTACACAACCCATCCCTCTGCCACTGTGTAAATACCAGCCTAAATGGACAAATCCAGTGTCTGCCTCTCTTACCAAGAACACACATTTCCATGGACGATACATTGGAGATAATATAAGACAAGTATTGAAAACTATGAAAAATCTTGGAAACCAGGCCTGGTATTCATAGCTGAATTTGTAAAGGCTTTTGATAAAGTGGGGCGGCAGGGTAGCCTAGTGGTTAGAGCGTTGGACTAGTAACCGGAAGGTTGCGAGTTTATACCCCCTGAGCTGACAAGGTACAAATCTGTCGTTCTGCCCCTGAACAGGCAGTTAACCCACTGTTCCCAGGCCGTCATTGAAAATAAGAATTTGTTCTTAACTGACTTGCCTGGTTAAATAAAGGTAAAATAAAAAATAAAAAAGAACGACTGAATCTCTTATACAATGCGTTAAAGTTATGTATAGTAATGCAAGGTGTAAAATAGTAAATAATGGCTACTTCTCTGTTACGATTTCTTGTATAAAAGCGTCTGCTAAATGGCATATATTATTAGGAGTAGTGGGCGGAGTCAAGCGCAGAGAGCAGAGGGTTAAGAACAGCCGTATTTATTCCGGTGACAGAAAGGTCACGCCAAAACAGCAGGCGCATACAATGACCGGCCCAAAAACAGGACAAAAACAGTCTGGAGAAAGTACAGAAATAACATATCCACAAAACGAACAGAGAAACAAGCCCGCACAAAAGCAGGTGGGAATAACCGGCTTAAATAGCCCTAACCAAACCCCAAACAAGAAACAGGTGTAACCAATAAGTCAAAACCAACAGAAAAGGAAAAGGGATCGGTGACAGCTAGTAGTCCGGTGACGACGACCGCTGAGCGCCGCCGAACAGGAAGAGGAGACACCTTCGGTGGAAGTCGTGGTAGTACCACCCCCCCCCCCCCCCGACAACAGCCTCGAGGGCGACCGTGACCCGGAGGGCGAGGTGCAGGGCGATCCAGATGGAGGCGATGGAAATCCCTCAGCAGTGACGGAACCAAGATGTCCCCCACCGGTACCCAGCACCTCTCTTCCGGACCGTACCCCTCCCAGTCCACGAGGTACTGCAGGCCCTTCACCCGACATCTAGAATTCAGAAAAGCACCACACTGTGTACGCCGGGGACCCCTCGATGTCCAGAGGGGGCGGAGGGACCTCCGGCACCACACCTTCCTGCAGGGGACCAGCTACCACCGGCCTGAAGAGAGACACTTGAAACGAGGGGTTAATACGATAGTAAGAAGGGAGTTGTAACCTATAACACACCTCGTTTATCCTCCTCGGGACTTTAAATGGCCCCACACACTGCGGCCCCAGTTTCCGGCAGGTTTCGGGTCGAGAGCCACACCCTGTCCCCCGGTGCGAACACGGGGGCCTCACTGCGGTGGCGGTCAGCGCTCCTCTTCTGCCGTCCACCTGCTTGCTTAAAACTTCTTGACATTACCTATCCCGTTAGCGGGATAATTGTCATCAACAACCGCTGAATTCCAGAGCGTCACATTCAAATAATATTACAAAAAATATTTATATTCATGAAATCCCAAGTGCAGTATAGCAAAACTCAGCATAGCATTTTGTTAATCCACCTGTCGTGTCAGATTTTGAAATTATGCTTTACAGCGAAAGCAATCCAAGCGTTTGTGTAAGTTTATCGATTGCACGACAAAACATTATGAACACCTAGCATCAGGTAGCTTGGTCACGAAAATCAGAAAAAGCAATCAAATTAATAGTTTACCTTTGATGATCTTCGGATGTTTTCACACACGAGACTCCCAGTTACACAATAAATGTTCCTTTTGTTCCATAAAGATTATTTTTATATCCAAAATACCTCTGTTTGTTTGGCCCGTTATGTTCAGAAACCCACAGGCTCGAGCGGTCACGACAATACAGACAAATTCCAAATAGTATCCGTAATGTCCACAGAAACATGTCAAATGTTTTTTATAATCAATCCTCAGGTTGTTTTTAAAATATATAATCGATAATATATCTACCTGCACTGTTTTTTCCAGTAGGAGAGGGAGAGACGATGGCTGCCCAAGCTCTGTTGGGCAAGCAAAACTCATGCGAACGCCTGCCGCAATGTTTTCTTTCTCGCTCATTTTTCAAAATAAAAGCCTGAAACTATGTCTAAAAACGGTTGACACCTTGAGGAAGCGATAGGAAAAGGAATCTGGTTGATATCCCTTTAAATGGAGCGAAGGCAGGCTATAGAACATGGAGCTTTCAAAATAGAAGCCACTTCCTGGTTTGATTTTCCTCAGGTTTCACCTGCAATATCAGTTTTGTTATACTCACAGACAATATTTTAACAATTTTGGAAACTTTAGAGTGTTTTCTATCTTAATCTGTCAATTATGTGCATATTCTTTCATATGGGCCTGAGAAATAGGCTGTTCACATTGGGAACGTTATTTTTCCAAACATAAAAATAGTGCCCCCTAGCTGAAAGAGGTTAAGTGATTCCTGGATGGTCCTCCAGGTCTCCTTTGGGCGCTGCACCCACTCCTCCACCGCAGGAGCCTCGGTCTGACTCTGATGCCACGGTGCCAGGACCGGCTGGTAGCCCAACACGCATTGAAACGGTGACATGTTCGTGGAGGAGTGGCAGAGTGAGTTCTGAGCCACCTCCGCCCATGGGACGTACCTCGCCCATTTTCCTGGCCAGTCCTGGCAATACGACCGCAGAAACCTACCCACTCTCTCCACCTTCCCATTACTCTCAGGGTGATAACCCGAGGTCAGGCTGACCGACACCCCCAGATGCTCCATAAACACCCTCCAAACTCGGGACGTGAACTGGGGACCCCGATCAGAAATGATGTCCTCAGGCACCCTGTAGTGCTGGAAGACGTGGGTAAACAGGGCCTCCGCAGTCTGTAGGGCCGTAGGGAGACCGGGAAACGGGAGGAGACGGCAGGACTTAGAAAACCGATCCACAACGACCAGGATCGTAGTGTTCCCCTGAGACGGGGGAAGATCGTTAAGGAAGTCCACCGACAGATGAGACCACGGCTGTTGTGGAACGGGGAGGGGCTGTAACTTCCCTGTAGGCAGGTGCCTAGGAGCCTTACTCTGAGCGCACATCGAACAGGAGACATAGAACCTTACCTTCTTAGCTAAGGTGGGCCACCAGTATTTCCCCCTAAGACCACGCACTGTCCTCGCAATACCAGGATGACCCAAAGAGGGCAGCGTATGAGCCCACCGAATCAATTGATCACGAACACCAAGCGGCACGTACTTAAGACCCATTGGTCACTGTGGAGGCGCAGGTTCCAACCGTAAAGCCCGCTCAATGTCCGCGTCCACCTCCCATACCACCGGTGCCACCAACCATGAAGCTGGAAGGATGGGAGTAGGATCGATGGACCAATCCTTGGTGTCATAGAGACAGGACAGCGCGTCTGCCTTTGTGTTGGTCAAACATTTTCTGTAAGTCTTCACAAGTTTTTCACACACTGTTGCTGGTATTTTGGCCCATTCCTCCATGCAGATCTCCTCTAGAGCAGTGATGTTTTGGGGCTGTTGCTGGGCAACACAGACTTTCAACTCCCTCCAAAGATTTTCTATGGGGTTGAGATCTGGAGCCTGGCTAGGCCACTCCAGGACCTTGAAATGCTTCTTATGAAGCCACTCCTTCATTGCCCAGGCGGTGTGTTTGGGATCATTATCATGCTGAAAGACCCAGCCACGTTTCATCTTCAATGCCATTGCTGATGGAAGGCAGTTTTCACTTAAAATCTCACGATACATGGCCCCATTCATTCTTTCCTTTACACGGATCAGTCGTCCCTTTGCAGAAAAACAGCCCCAAAGCATGTTTCCACCCCCATGCTTCACCGTAGGTATGGCGTTCTTTGGATGCAACTCAGCATTCTTTGTCCTCCAAACACGACAAGTTGAGTTTTTACCAAAAAGTTATATTTTGGTTTCATCTGAGCATATGACATTTTCCCAATCTTCTTCTGGATCATCCAAATGCTCTCTAGCAAACTTCAGACAGTCCTGGACATGTTTACTGCTTACTGGCTTAAGCAGGGGAACACATCTGGCACTGCAGGATTTGAGTCCCTGGCGGCGTAGTGTGTTACTTATGGTAGGCTTTGTTACTTTTGTCCCAGCTCTCTGCAGGTCATTCACTAGGTCCCCCCGTGTGGTTCTGGGATTTTTGCTCACCGTTCTTGTGGTCATTTTGACTCCATGGGGTGAGATCTTGCGTGTAGCCCCAGATCGAGGGAGATTATCAGTGGTCTTGTATGTCTTCCATTTCCTAATAATTGCTCCCACAGTTGATTTCTTGAAACCAAGCAGATGCAGTCTTCCCAGCCTGGTGCAGGTCTACAATTTTGTTTCTGGTGTCCTTTGACAGCTCTTTGGTCTTGGCCATAGTGGAGTTTGGGGTGTGACATCACTCCTGTGTTCCAGTGGCATGTTGTGTTAGCTAATCCAGGTTTAGCATTTTAAAATGCTAATTGATCATTAGAAAACCCTTTTGCAATTATTTTAGTACACCTGAAAACAGTTGTCCTGATTAAAGAAGCAACAAAACTGTCCTTCTTTAGACTAGTTGAATATCTGGAACATTACCATTTGTGTGTTCGATTACAGGCTCAAAATGACCAGAAACAAATAACTTTCCTCTGAAACTCGTCAGTCTATTCTTGTTCTGAGAAATTAAGATTATTCGATGTGAGGAATTGCCAAAAAACTGAAGATCTTGTACGCTGTGTACTACTTCCTTCACAGAACAGCACAAACTGGCCCTAACCAGAATAGAAAGAGGAGTGGGAGGCTCCGGTGCACAACTGAGCAAGAGGACAAGTGCATTAGAGTTTCTAGTTTGATAAACAGACGCATCACAAGTCCTCAACTGGCAGCTTCATTAAATAGTACCCCAAAACCCCAGTCTCAACGTCAACAGTGAAGAGGCAACTCCGGGATGCTGTCCTTCTAGGCAGAGTTCCTCTGTCCAGTGTCTGTGTTCTTTAGCCCATCTTAATATTTTATTTTTATTGGCCAGCCTGAGCTATGTATTTTTCTTTGCAACTCTGCCTAGAAGGCCAACATCCCAGAATCGCCTCTTCACTGTTGATGTTGAGACTGGTGTTTTGCGGGGACAATTTAATAAAGCTGCCTTTTAAAATGATAAACTTGGATTAGCTTACACAACGTGCCATTGGAACACAGGAGTGATGGTTGCTGATAATGGGCCTCTGTATGCCTATGTAGATATTCCATAAAAATAATTTACAACATTAACAGTGTCTACACTGTGTTTCTGATAAATGTTATGTTATTTTAATGGACAAAACATTAGCTTTTCTTTCAAAAACAAGGACATTTCTAAGTGACCCCTAATTCTTGAACAGTAGTGTATATGGAGGATACAACCATCCCAGCCCTGCAGATTTTGCTGCGAAGAGACAGAATCATTAGATCATTTGTTTTGGTTCTGTCCATATGTCGTTGTTGGTCGCAGGTTCAGGAATGGCTGAAGAATTGCAACATTTACATGGAGCAATGCAAATAGCCCTGCTGGGTGATTTCAGATGGTATTACTGTATGTGCTGTGAGTCCCACGTGGAAATGCTTTGTCTCTTTGCGTCTATCACCAACATGGCTGTGTGTGTGTGTGTGTGTGTGTGTGTGTGTGTGTGTGTGTGTGTGTGTGTGTGTGTGTGTGTGTGTGTGTGTGTGTGTGTGTGTGTGTGTGTGTGTGTGTGTGTGTGTGTGTGTGTGTGTGTGTGTGTGTGTGTGTGTGTGTGTGTGTGTGTGTGTGTGTGTGTGTGTGTGTGTGTGTGTGTGTGTGTGTGTGTGTGTGTGTGTGTGTGTGCGCGCGCATGTGAAGCAGTTCCAGAATCAAACATCATCGTCTGAGGCCTTGTGGATGATCCTTTAAGTGTGCTGTTCAGCTATGCCTTCATCCATCCATGTGACTTTATATGAAGTCATACTACGGAGAACTGGGAGGAATCAATCCTATTCTATCTCATGTCACCAGGACACGTCAATCTCTCTCCCTTCTTCCTGTCACATTCCCGGTAACCGCCGGTGTTCAAGTCTGGAATAATGGGAGAGGACGTATCTCACACATCCCTAACCCTATTGGCTCCCTGGGCTCCTCTTCCTCTTCTGGGGTGCTTTACTTCAGACCCCCATGAAGGATGGTTGTGTCTGTGTGTGTGTCTGTCTGTCTGTGTTCTGTGTGTGTGTTTGTGTATGTATATCTGTGTGTCTGCCTGCCTGTGTATCTGTCTATCTGCCTGCCTGCCTGCCTGCCTGCCTGCCTGCCTGCCTGCCTGCCTGCCTGCCTGCCTGCCTGCCTGCCTGCCTGCCTGTCTGTCTGTCTGTCTGTCTGTCTGTCTGTCTGTCTGTCTGTCTGTCTGTCTGTCTGTCTGTCTGTCTGTCTGTCTGTCTGTCTGTCTGTCTGTCTGTCTGTCTGTCTGTCTGTCTGTCTGTCCCTCAGTCTGCCTGTCTGTCTGTCTTGTCTCATCCCGACTCTGGAGGAGGACAGTCTGGGGTGACGGTTGAACTTCCTTCATCACCGTAGTGATAATCGCTACGCATGTCCCTGGCGAAGTTTGATTTATGGTCCCATCAGCCGCCACGGCAACCATCAGCAGAGCGACGGAGATGAGCGGAGTGCTAACGAGATGAAAAACGACAGGAGTGAAGGAGGAGTGAAAGAAGGAGAAAGAGAGGGATGTGATCAATAGGCGAGAGTGGTATCCATTTGGATAATAGATCATAAGTGAACAGGGTCAGAACCAGCTTCATTATCCAATCCATCTTGCTCTTCTCTCTCTGTTTGTGTGTGTGTGTGTGTGTGTGTGTGTGTGTGTGTGTGTGTGTGTGTGTGTGTGTGTGTGTGTGTGTGTGTGTGTGTGTGTGTGTGTGTGTGTGTGTGTGTGTGTGTGTGTGTGTGTGTGAACTCGGTCAGAAGCAGCTTCATTATCCAATCCATCTTGCTCTTCTTTCTCTAAAGCCAATGTTAAGTGATTCAGAATAGGAAGGGGAGACTTGGTGAGTAGCCGAGCCAACCTGAGGGATGGAGTTAAGACAGATTTACACAGTGTTTATCGAACTCGAAGGGTAATATAATACACTTGATCAGGGCTTGCATCTAATGCATCACCATACCTGGATGTTAAAAGGGATACTATGGGATTGGAACATCCATTTTTGGACATTAAAATTAATTATATATAGCCATTGATTCATGAATCCCAGATTGCCCCTTTTAGATATGATATGTTTCTCTCTTGATTGACTGCTTGATTCCCCCTAGCACACAGACTACACCGGGCAGAAAGGATAACAGACAATCAGTGGAGGAATGAGAAAACAGCTGGAGGTTTACTTTTCTAGTAAGAGTAAACAAATATATTTTTGATCTCTCAGTTTTCACTCTCCCTCCATCTCCCTCTTACCTGCTCTGTCCCTCTCTCTATTTCTCTTTATGTCTCCCTCTCTCAATAATCATTTTGTGGGAAGAGAACAGGTGTTTTCAACCTTTGGTATCCCCCTCAATAACGCACACACACACACACACACACACACACACACACACACACACACACACACACACACACACACACACACACACACACACACACACACACACACACACACACACACACACACACACACACACACACACACACAGAGCTTTCATTAGAGATCTCTTCTGTTACACGTTCGAAACTACAACCTTTTTTTACCTTCTCTTCATACCCCTCTCTGAAGGTTGGTTCAGGTGTGTCAGAGTGTTTGCTTTATGTTTAAAGATCCAGGTGACGCTGCCAAATCACCTCTCCAAATCTGTTCTCTGTTGACAACTATCTGATTCTCCCATTTCTGTAAGACTTTGAAGTAGAAAAAACATTTGCATAGTGGACCGACAGGTGTCTCTCTCTCTCTCTCTCTCTCTCTCTCTCTCTCTCTCCCTGTCTCTCTCGCTCTCTCTCTCTCTGTCTCTCTGTCTCTCTCTCCTCCTGCTTTTTTCCTCCTCTCTTTCCTCCTCCATGAGGTCATGGAAAGCTGTCAGCACTGTGATTGTATGACAACAGCAGTCTCTCTGCGTGTGTGACTGCTACCGACAGGGTGCTTTGTGGACATGCCTAGTATTCTAAGTTCTACATTCTGTGTTCTGCTACAGAACATAACAAGGTTTTCTTCTCATACTCAACACTCCTGAACCAGAGCTGGCACCCTCCAAGATCCTTTTCTCTTCTCCTTTTCTGTCCTCCTCCTCCTTTTCTCATCAGTAGTGTACACATGAGAGCCTCTTTAATGACATTTGAATGTGTGTGTTGTGCACAGTGTGAGCTGTGCTCACATCCCCTGATTCTCAAGAGGGCGTTGATTAACACACACACACACACACACACACACACACACACACACACACACACACACACACACACACACACACACACACACACACACACACACACACACACACACACACACACACACACACACACACACACACACACACACACAAGCATATTCAAATGTCATTAGAGAGGCTCTCATGTGTACACTACTGATGAGTCTATCGGATCAGCGATCCCATCCAGTCCACATGGAATGCTTCTAATGATTGTCAGGCTCAGATAACACCCCTTCCTTTCCGGACTGCACTGAACACACTAAAGGCTCGCACACATCACACTGAATGTGGATCTAGCGTTCGTTCAGAGTTCTGTGTTTTAGGGACCACCTGCTGTAAACGTCATGCTGATAAAAATGTTCACACGATTCTACATGTAAAGTTGTTGCACACAGGCCTCCCGGGTGGCGCAGTGGTCTAGGTCACTGCATTGCAGTGCTAGCTGTGCCACCAGAGACTCTGGGTTCGAGCCCAGGTTCTGTCGCAGCCGGCTATGACCGGGAGGTCCATGGGGTGACACACAATTGGCCTAGCGTCGTCCGGGTTAGGGAGGGTTTGGCCGGTAGGGACATTCTTGTCTCATCGCGCACTAGCGACTCCTGTGGCGGGCCGGGCGCAGTGCACGCTAACCAGGTCGCCAGGTGCACGGTGTTTCCTCTGACACATTGGTGCGGCTAGCTTCTGGGTTAGATGCACTCTGTGTTAAGAAGCAGTTGGGTTGGTTGGGTTGTGTTTTGGAGGACGCATGGCTTTCGACCTTCATCTCTCCCGAGCCCGTACGGGAGTTGTAGCGGTGAGACAAGATAGTAACTACTAACAATTGGATACAACGAAATTGGTGAGAAAAAGGGGGTAAAATTTTAAATTAAATAAAAGTTGTTGCACACTCAGTTCGCAAATTATGTTCAGAGGTGCTCAGCACTCTGTGCCAGCAAACACTACTGGTGTGTCTCGGCCCTTAAGGTGGTGTGAAAACGTGTAGAACACATAGATGAGTGAGTGTTGACATGAATGTTACGCTGTGGGATCAGTTAACGTACAGGATGCACACAAGATATTGCACACACATTCGTGTGTGTGTGTGTGTGTGTGTGTGTGTGTGTGTGTGTGTGTGTGTGTGTGTGTGTGTGTGTGTGTGTGTGTGTGTGTGTGTGTGTGTGTGTGTGTGTGTGTGTGTGTGTGTGTGTGTGTGTGTGTGTGTGTGTGTGTGTGTGTGTGTGCAATATCTTGTGTGCATCCTGTACGTTAACTGATCCCACAGCGTAACATTCATGTCAACACTCACTCATCTATGTGTGTTTGCTTTCCCAGTGTGCGTGTAGGACTCACACTAAACTTCAGGAACGGTAAAAAGCTGTTTGACTTTCCACCTCTAACCGGTCAAGCATTGCTGACCATGTCCAGAATGTTTCCTTCGACAACCATTTGTGAAGAATTCTCTCGGGTTAGTGTGAGGTGTGTGTGTGCCTGTGCGTCATGCAATCATGTTAGTTGAGATAAGTTATTCAGAGAATGATGTCTTGCTAATGGCTTCCAACATGCCGAGAGGAAAGTCCACACTTAATCTCTTTTTGCTGGGGTGATGGGACACTACAAATAGGGTGTATTATGCCCCCTCGCCCCCAAGGTTTTAATGCCCCCTCGCCCCCCATAGGCCCTCTAAACAGCCTCCAGACACTATGTCATCCAGCAGCCTCTAAACAGATAAACTCTGCCAGCACTGACACCACAGACCAGGCATCAACCCTGGACAATGTGCGTGTGTGTGGGGGAGGGGGGGCTGCATGTTTAATAGGGCTCTTCTGCTTTATCTCTTGTTGTCCCTTGTTTGCTTCTTCTTTGTGAGAGATACCTTAGCCCTGACTACTGCTGGGAGAAAATGACCTCTCAGATATCTGTTATTCATTTACTGCTTCAGCTCTTTTAGTGGGTGCTGTAAAACAATATGTTGATAGAATGGTAGAACGATAGAGTGATAGATAGGGAGAAGGGGGGGGCATAAATAAAACCAGTGAATGGCTGGCTGGGACAGACACTGCGTTACCTAGCAACGGGTCTCAGCGATGTTCCGAGGAGTGACATTTTATCCCCTCCTTTTTTCTCTCCATCTTTCTTCCTCTACTACTTATTTGTTTATTTGATTTCTTTAAAAGGACTTGAGGGACAAAAGAAGAGTAAGGTTAGTATTCTCTTCAGTTGGCAGAGAACTTTAAGAAGTGTTAATAAACTCCAAACTGAAAGTCTCCGGCTTGGAAGAGACTGGGGTGAAGAGATGGATGGTGGAGAGCCGAAGGGTGGAGAGACGGAGGATGAGAACGAAAGTGAAAGAGAGAGAGAGAAATATTGATTTACAGATTTAGGCACAATGGGAAAGATGGAAGGGAGAGGATTAGACAGCTTGAAGCCAAGACTCTATTACCCCCCTCTCTCAGGTGTCCATCAGTCCGTCAGTGTTGCATGTTATTGAGGGCTGTAGGAATGATTCAATTCCTTCATGCCATAGTTAGTCAGAACGCCTGCTCTTCATATTTGGTTGAAATCGTGTCTGCTAGTCTGTGCTCTGAGGACTGTGAGGGGTATACACCCTCCTTGGCAGTCTTCCTATTTTGAAGCATTACAACCTGCAATTTAAATATATTTTTATTTGGATTTCATGTAATGGACATGCACAAAATAGTTCAAATTGGTGAAATTAAAAAAAGTGAAGTGAAATTAAATTAAGTGAAATTTAAAAAACAACAACGTAAAAGTGGTGTGTGCGTATGTATGTATGTATGTATGTATGTATGTATGTATGTATGTATGTATGTATGTATGTATGTATGTATGTATGTATGTATGTATGTATGTATGTATGTATGTATGTATGTATGTATGTATGTATGTATGTATGTATGTATGTATGTATTCACCCCCTTTGCTATGAAGCAACTAAATATGATCTGGTGAAGTCAATTACCTGCAGAAGTCACATAATTAGTTAAATAAAGTCCACCTGTGTGCAATCTAAGTGTCACATGGTCTGTCACATGATCTCAGTATATATACACCTGTTCTGAGTTGCCCTAGAGTCTGCAACACCACTAAGCAAGGGGCACCATGAAGACCAAAGAGCTCTCCAAACAGGTCAGGGACAAAGTTGTGGAGAAGTACAAAAATCCCAGTGGCTAGATGTGGCAAACTTATAGAGACATACCCCAAGAGACTTGCAGATGAAATTGCTGCAAAAGATGGCTCTACAAAGTATTGACTTTTGGGGGGGGGGTGAATAGTTATGCACGCTCAAGTTTTCGTTTTTTTGTCTGTATTTCTTGTTTGTTTCACATGAAACAATATTTAGCATTGTTGAAGTGGTAGGGATGTTGGTTAAATCAAATGATACAAACCCTCAAACAATCTATTTTAATTCCAGGATGTAAGGCAACAAAATAGGAAAAATTCCAAGGTGGGTGAATACTTTCACAAGCCACTATAGGCAGTCATGCAACACATTACTGAACATTATGGATGAATGGTGATTATACCATCACATCCCCATATGTTTCTGTTTACCAGCGAAATAGCTGTCCACAGTGTCAAGCATGGCTGTGTTCACTGATGGCAGTTTATTCCTAGTAGCAGCACGATAATTTGGCCTGGTGTAGCTGGTACAGTACATCATAGACAGATGAGGATGGGACACGCTCAACTCTAGTTTCTTCAGTAAACACTTGTCGAGGGGTGTAGAGTGGTGCTGTAAGCCAAGGAGGCATCACATAGGAGAGACATCTAAAAAGGATCAGCGCTATGACACTATCTCACTTATCTCACGTCACCTTTCACGGGTTTCAGTACTGGTCATGTCTCAGGACTGACGCGGAGCAGCTTAACAACAGTTATGTAGGTCAGACACCTTATTGAGGACCTTTAAGCGAGACACTGAGGAAACACAGAGGAAACATAGAGAAAGAAGAAAGGCAGAAAGGAAGACGGAGAAACTTCAGTCAGTGGTCTTTGTGAGAGCCAATTGAAACAGACACTCAGGTTATAGGTCCGCTCTATTTCCCGTGAGCCTCTAGTACTACCTGTTCCAGGGATTGCAGGGAGATCAAGAGAAGGAATATCTAGAGCAAATATGGGTTCCTTCAAACCTCTCTCGCACAAACCCTTTTTTCATTCACAAATGTCCCTCCTTGCTTCTCCTACCCTTCTTCCCTGTCCAAAAAATAGAAAGTGTCATCGTGACCGGAAAACGGGGCTTTAGGTTGCTGCCACGGCTTCTTAACACACTGTCAGGATCTAACTAGCAGTTTTCTCTGCCTGCTATTTCCCCATCAGGTTTGACAAACCTCAGATTGTGTTTAGTTGAGAGGAGGTGCTTGAATAAATGGTGGTATTTGTGTACGTGTGTGTTTTTTTCCCCGGTGTATGCTTTAGACGTTCTGTGTGATCCAATGAAATCATCTGAGGCATGAGCTGTAGAGAACCAGCTGTTTGTCTGTCGGTCTCGTGTGTGTGTGTGTGTGTGTGTGTGTGTGTGTGTGTGTGTGTGTGTGTGTGTGTGTGTGTGTGTGTGTGTGTGTGTGTGTGTGTGTGTGTGAGAGTGTTTCATCGTCCGGGGGGAATAGAGGGGAATGGATAAGAATGCATGGATAGAATTCACAATGAATGAAGCATTCCTCTGTGTCCGCCATAGAGGAAGCTTACAATTGACCCCTTGGGTTGTGCTCCCTTTACTTTCAAGGCTATCCTTTGTGATGCACACACACACACACACTCACTCTCTCTCACACACACACACACACACACACACACACACACACACACACACACACACACACACACACACACACACACACACACACACACACACACACACACACACACTAGCCCCCAGCTGTACCCCATCTCCCATTCTGTTTGTTCTCTGTGTTTAATGTCTCTTCTCATCTCATTTCATGTTGATATCGCATTGCAAAGGAATGACATTCTGAGCAGGCCCGTCACCCTTGAAGGATGTCTCCTCTTCCTCCCTCTCACCTCCTAATTGTATCTGTGTGATCAGTGCTTTTCCATTCTCTTGGCCTAACAGTCCTGGATTTATCATTCTCATATCCTTGTATGTAGATCAGTGAAAGTCCCATCTGCCACAAAGTACTGGACTGGCCAGTGCTGGTCTGTCTGGTAATGTCTGAGAAGAGGAAGAGAGAAAAAGGCAGAAGCAGAGGGAGGGATGCGGGAGATATATATCTGTAAACAAAGCTTATTTGCTGTGTTTTCATCCATGAGTTAAGGTAATTAAACATATCTGAACCAATAGCTTTCATTAAAACTAATTCTCATAGGAGAGAGAGAGAGGGTGAAGGTTAATGATTCTCACTCATTCTGCTCTGTCACCCCGTGTGTGTGTGTTTGTGTATGTGCAGTAGATGTTCTTTGTGTATATTAACAAAGAGTCTCACACCTTACAGGCCTATTACAGAACATCTGTCATAAGAGAAACCTTTAGTTATTTTGTTTGTTAGCTTTTTCTTGAAATAACTGGAAGACCGTGCCAAGATGTAGGTAACCCCTCTAGTTGTATTGTCAATTTGGTTTTGTATTTAAACGCCACTTTAAATGTGTACATGACACTGCAACAAAATTTCCCCATGGGGACATTTACAGTCAGTAAGGTCTCTCAAGGTGTAGTCAGTTAACAGGCGAGAGAATATCCTCCCTGCCATACACACACACACACACACAAACACAATACACACACACACACTTCTCACAAACCACTAGCATCCTCCATTACAATGTAAACACTGTGGACAATGCTCTATATCCTATATGAAGTCAGCATTGTGTGTGTGTATGCCTGCGTCAGCCCCATGTGTTTATGAAATACTCACCCACGCCTCATTTATGCCAACTCACCCTACCAAAAAATACTATAGCTTGCATGTGTTCAGAACAGGCTCTCGACTCTCCATCTTGACTTGAGGTTAGTTCAAAGATGTGAGCAGTTTCCCCCTCATACAGCCCCATTCAGTCTAGCCCCAGGCGACTGGCAGATCTGTCTGGATCCAGCATGGCTCTCATGCTGGAATAACAAAATCCTGACACCTGAATAGTGCTATGCCTCTCAGGGGAATCTGTCACATTCTCATACAAGCGCACAAATACACACTCTCTCAAACACACACACCTGGTCCAGCTTCCAACTAGCTCTCACAGTCTCACATCAGAATAAGACATTCATCCATGTTTCTCAAACGTAAATGTCATGCAGGTGAAAGAGGACCCAAAAGCGACTTAACAGAAACAGAGTTTATTTAAGTCCAAACAGGGAATAACAGAAATCCTCTAGTCTGTAAGGGGAATAACTGGAGAAGCGGCCACAGACTGCAGGTTTAGGCGCAGGCCGTAGTAGACAGAGACACCTGCTCACACGCAGCATCTGATGAAGGCAAAAAACACGACAGGACAGGGCGAAACACAATCACAGCATGGTGAATACAAAACAAGGAACCGACGGGACAGGAACGGAACACAAAGGAATAAATAGGGACTCTAATCAGGGGAAAGGATCGGGAACAGGTGTGGGAAGACTAAATGATGATTAGGGGAATAGGAACAGCTGGGAGCAGGAACGGAACGATAGAGAGAAGAGAGAGCGAGAGAGTGAGAGAGGGAGGGGGAGAGAGAGGGATAGAAGGAGGGAAAGAACCAAATAAGACCAGCAGAGGGAAACGAATAGAATGGGGAGCACAGGGACAAGACATGATAATAAATGACAAACATGACAGTACCCCCCACTCACCGAGCGCCTCCTGGCGCACTCGAGGAGGAATCCTCCGGCAACGGAGGAAATCATCGATGAGTGAACGGTCCAGCACGTCCCGAGACGGAACCCAACTCCTCTCCTCAGGACCGTAACCCTCCCAATCCACTAAGTATTGGTGACCCCGTCCCCGAGAACGCATGTCCATGATCTTATGGATGGAGGTGCGCTCTGGACAAGGACGGGAGGGGGAGGGAAGACGAACGGGGGTGCGAAGAAAGGGCTTAACACAGGAGACATGGAAGACAGGATGGACGCACGAAGATGTCGCGGAACCTCGCACAGCGACAGGATTGACGACCTGGGAGACACGGAACGGACCAATGAACCGCGGAGTCAACTTACGAGGCTGTCGTAAGAGGAAGGTTGCGAGTGGAAAGCCACACTCTCTGGCCGCAACAATACCTTGGACTCTTAATCCTGTGTTTATTGGCGGCTCTCACCGTCTGTGCCCTGTAACGGCAAAGTGCAGACCTCACCCTCCTCCAGGTGCGCTCACAACGTTGGACAAACGTGAGCGGAGGGAACGCTGGACTCGGCAAGCTGGGATGAGAACAGAGGAGGCTGGTAACCCAGACTACTCTGAAACGGAGATAACCCGGTAGCAGACGAAGGAAGCGAATTGTGAGCGTATTCTGCCCAGGGGAGCTGTTCTGCCCAAGACGCAGGGTTTCTGAAAGAAAGGCTGCGTAGTATGCGACCAATCGTCTGATTGGCCCTCTCTGCTTGACCGTTAGACTGGGGATGAAACCCGGAAGAGAGACTGACGGACGCACCAATCAAACGACAGAACTCCCTCCAAAACTGTGACGTGTGCGGGCCTCTGTCTGAAACGGCGTCTAACGGAAGGCCATGAATTCTGAATACATTCTCAATAATGATTTGTGCCGTCTCCTTAGCGGAAGGAAGTTTAGCGAGGGGAATGAAATGTGCCGCCTTAGAGAACCTATCGACAACCGTAAGAATCACAGTCTTCCCCGCAGACAAAGGCAGACCGGTAATGAAGTCTAAGGCGATGTGAGACCATGGTCGAGAAGGAATGGGGAGCGGTCTGAGACGACCGGCAGGAGGAGAGGTAAAGTCTGCGCGCAGTCCGAACAAGCAGCCACGAAACGGCGCGTGTCACGCTCCTGAGTCGGCCACCAAAAGCGCTGGCGAATAGACGCAAGAGTGCCTCGAACACCGGGATGACCAGCTAACTTGGCAGAGTGAGCCCACTGAAGAACAGCCAGACGAGTGGAAACAGGAACGAAAAGGAGGTTACTAGGACACGCGGCGACGCAGTGTGCGTGAGTGCTTGCTTAACCTGTCTTTCAATTCCCCAGACTGTTAACCCGACAACACGCCCATAAGGAAGAATCCCTCGGGATCAGTAGAAGCCACAGAAGAACTAAACAGACGGGATAAGGCATCAGGCTTGGTGTTCTTGCTACCCGGACGGTAAGAAATCACAAACTCGAAACGAGCGAAAAACAACGCCCAACGAGCTTGTCGGGCATTAAGTCGTTTGGCAGAACGGATGTACTCAAGGTTCTTATGGTCTGTCCAAACGACAAAAGGAACGGTCGCCCCCTCCAACCACTGTCGCCATTCGCCTAGGGCTAAGCGGATGGCGAGCAGTTCACGGTTACCCACATCATAGTTGCGCTCAGATGGCGACAGGCGATGAGAAAAATAAGCGCAAGGATGAACCTTATCGTCAGACTGGAAGCGCTGGGATAGAATGGCTCCCACGCCTACCTCTGAAGCGTCAACCTCGACAATGAATTGTCTAGTGACGCAGGAGTAACGAGGATAGGAGCGGACGTAAAACGTTCTTTAAGAAGATCAAAAGCTCCCTGGGCGGAACGGACCACTTAAAACACGTCTTGACAGAAGTAAGAGCTGTGAGAGGGGCAGCAACTTGACCGAAATTACGAATGAAACGCCGATAGAAATTAGCGAAACCTAAAAGCGCTGCAACTCGACACGTGACCTTGGAACGGGCCAATCACTGACAGCTTGGACCTTAGCGGAATCCATCTGAATGCCTTCAGCGGAAATAACGGAACCGAGAAAAGTAACGGAGGAGACATGAAAAGAGCACTTCTCAGCCTTTACGTAGAGACAATTCTCTAAAAGGCGCTGTAGAACACGCCGAACGTGCTGAACATGAATCTCGAGTGACGGAGTTCAAGATAGACAAAAACAAAGATGTTCAGCATGTCTCTCAGAACATCATTAACTAATGCCTGAAAAACAGCTGGCGCATTGGCGAGACCGAACGGCAGAACCCGGTACTCAAAATGCCCTAACGGAGTGTTAAACGCCGTTTTCCACTCGTCCCCCTCTCTGATGCGCACGAGATGGTAAGCGTTACGAAGGTCCAACTTAGTAAAGCACCTGGCTCCCTGCAGAATCTCGAAGGCTGATGACATAAGGGGAAGCGGATAACGATTCTTAACCGTTATGTCATTCAGCCCTCGATAATCCACGCAGGGGCGCAGAGTACCGTCCTTCTTCTTAACAAAAGAACCCCGCCCCGGCCGGAGAAGAAGAAGGCACTATGGTACCGGCGGCCAAGAGACACAGACAAATAATCCTCGAGAGCCTTACGTTCGGGAGCCGACAGAGAGTATAGTCTACCTCGAGGAGGAGTGGTCCCCGGAAGGAGATCAATACTACAATCATACGACCGGTGAGGAGGAAGGGAGTTGGGGGACCGACTGAAGACCGTGCGCAGATCATGATATTCCTCCGGCACTCCTGTCAAATCGCCAGGTTCCTCCTGAGAAGTAGGGACAGAAGAAACGGGAGGGATGGCAGACATTAAACACTTCACATGACAAGAAACGTTCCAGGATAGGATAGAATTACTAGACCAATTAATAGAAGGATTATGACATACTAGCCAGGGATGACCCAAAACAACAGGTGTAAACGGTGAACGGAAAATCAAAAAAGAAATAGTCTCACTGTGGTTACCAGATACTGTGAGAGTTAAAGGTAGTGTCTCAAATTTGATACTGGGAAGATGACTACCATCTAAGGCAAACATGGGCGTAGGCCTGTCTAACGGTCTGAAAGGAATGTTATGTTTCCGAACCCACTCCATGAAACAACCCTCAGCCCCAGAGTCAATCAAGGCACTGCATGTAGCAAACCGGTCCAGCGTAGATGGACCGACATAGTAGTACAAGATCTAGATGAAGGGACCTGAGTAGTAGCACTCACCAGTAGCCCTCCGCTTACTGATGGGCTCTGGCCTCTTACTGGACATGAATTAACAAAATGTCCAGCAACTCCGCAATAGAGGCACAGGCGGTTGGTGATCCTCCGTTCCTCTCCTTAGTCGAGATGCGAATCCCTCCCAGCTGCATGGGCTCAGTCTCAAAGCCAGAGGAGGGAGATGGTTGCGATGCGGAGCAGGGAAACACCGTTGATGCGAGCTCTCTTCCACGAGCCCGGTGACGAAGATCTACCCGTCGTTCTATGCGGATGGCGAGAGCAATCAAAGAGTCCACATCTGATGGAACCTCCCGGGAGAGAATTCATCCTTAACCACTGCGTGGAGTCCCTCCAGAAAACGAGCGAGCAGCGCCGGCTCGTTCCACTCACTAGAGGCAGCAAGAGTGCGAAACTCAATAGAATAATCCGTTATGGACCGTTCACCTTGGCATAAGGAAGCCAGGGCCCTAGAAGCCTCCCTACCAAAAACTGAACGGTCAAAAACCCGAATCATCTCCTCTTTAAAGTTCTGGAACTTGTTAGAGCAATCAGCCCTTGCCTCCCAGATAGCTGTGCCCCATTCTCGAGCCCGGCCAGTAAGGAGTGAAATGACGTAAGCAACCCGAGCTCTCTCTCTAGAGTATGTGTTGGGTTGGAGAGAGAACACAATCTCACACTGCGTGAGAAAGGAGCGGCACTCAGTGGGCTGCCCGGAGTAGCAAGGTGGGTTATTAACCCTAGGTTCTGGAGGCTCGGCAGGCCAGGAAGTAACAGGTGGCACGAGACGTAGACTCTGGAACTGTCCAGAGAGGTCGGAAACCTGAGCGGCCAGGTTCTCCACGGCATGGCGAGCAGCAGACAATTCCTGCTCGTGTCTGCCGAGCATGGCTCCTTGGATCTCGACGGCAGTGTAACGAGCGTCTAGTCGCTGGGTCCATTCCTTGGTCGGTTCCTTCTGTCATGCAGGTGAAAGAGGAAAGCGACTTAACAGAAACAGAGTTCATTTAAGTCCAAACAGGGAATAACAGAAATCCTCTAGTCTGTAGAGGGGAATAACTGGAGAAGCGGCCACAGACTGCAGGTCGCCGGGTAGGCGCAGGCCGTAGTAGACAGAGACACCTGCTCACACGCAGCATCTGATGAAGGCAAAAAACACGACAGGACAGGGCGAAACACAATCACAGCATGGTGAATACAAAACAAGGAACCGACGGGACAGGAACGGAACACAAAGGAATAAATAGGGACTCTAATCAGGGGAAAGGATCGGGAACAGGTGTGGGAAGACTAAATGATGATTAGGGAATAGGAACAGCTGGGAGCAGGAACGGAACGATAGAGAGAAAGAGAGAGCGAGAGAGTGAGAGAGGGAGGGGGAGAGAGAGGGATAGAAGGAGGGAAAGAACCAAATAAGACCAGCAGAGGGAAACGAATAGAATGGGGAGCACAGGGACAAGACATGATAATAAATGACAAACATGACAGTAAAATGTTTAAGGTTAAGTTTAGGCATTAAGTCTGAATGTTTAAGGTAAAGGTTAAGATTTGGGATAGACTTAAAACAAAAATCTCAAAAACAACTTTCTATTGCTGGATTCGAAATTGCAACCATTGGAATCAGATGCTTATGCCCATCCTCCATCCCGTCCACAACACCTTTCCTCACTGTCATCTCCCGACGTCCTCAGACATGGATGGATGTGGAATACTGACTTGTATCACTGGTGACCTGGCTGACAGCTTACCTGGGCAGGCTGTCATGACTGACTGATGTCCAAGTATATTAGTCTATGCGATTGTGTGTGTCACTATGAAATTGTGTGTGTGTGCGTGAGTGCGTGCGTGCATGCGTGAGTCTGTGAGTCTGTATGTGTGTCTGAGTGTGTGAGGGTGTGATCAAATGCACGTGGCATGTAAAGCCAGAATCAACCCACCCCATGGTAAAACCACCCCAAGGTAAACCCACCCCAAGGTTAACCCACTCCAAGGTAAACCCACCCCAAGGTAAACCCACCCCAAGGTTAACCCACTCCAAGGTCAACCCACTCCAAGGTAAACCCACCCCAAGGTAAACCCACCCCAAGGTTAACCCACTCCAAGGTTAACCCACTCCAAGGTAAACCCACCCCAAGGTAATAGAGAGGAGAAGAACAGAGAGCAGATGATTGGCATGACGGTGTTTTACCCCAAACAGAGAGCCATTACTCTGGAATGTACCCATGTACTCAACTCACTTCTCCTGTCCTCTCATGTCAGATGACATGCATACCAGTGGAGGCTGCAGAGGGGAGGACGGCTCATAATAATGGCTGGAGCAAATGAAATGGCATCATACACTTGGAAACCCATCTGTTTGATGTATTTGATACAATTCCACTTCTTCCACTCCAGCCATTAACACAAGCCTGTTCACCCCAGGTGCCACCAACCTCTTGTGATGCACACGGGTACAGACATGTGTGTTTGTTTGTTTGTTGTATAGATGTCCACTGATTGTATAAAACATTAGGAACACCTTCCTAATATTGAGTTGCACTCCCTTTTTCCCTCAGAACAGCCTCAATTCGTTGGGGCATGGACTCTATGAGGTGTCGAAAGCATTGCACAGGGATGCAGGCCCATCTTGACTCCAATTCTTCCCACAGTTGTATCAAGATGGCTGGATGTCCTTTGTGTGGGGGACCATTCTTGATACAAACTATTGAACGTGAAAAACCCAGCAGCGTTGAAGTTCTTGTTCTTTTGCCTTGCCCATTCACCCTCTGAATGGCATACATACTGTAATGATCTGGGCGTAGTGGGTGCAGAGTCAGGCGCAGGAGGCAGAAAGTTCAGGATAGCGTTTATTACGCAAAGGGAAAAAGCAGTGTTCGCCAAGAATACCGGGCGCACAATAACAAATGCCCAACACAATACGTACTGCCACAGAGTAACACAGTGGGGAAATAGTTTAGCATGCACAAAGAACAGGCGTGCCGACCGGCTTAAATAACCCAACTAATCAACCTCAACAAAGGAGCAGGTGAAACTAAACAGACAATACAAACAGGCAAAGGGCAAAGGGATCGGTGGCAGCTAGTAGGCCGGTGACGACGACCGCCGAGCGTCACCCGAACAGGGAGAGGAGCCACCTTCGGTTGGAGTCGTGACACATACACAATCTATGTCTCTTAAAAATCCTTCTTTAACCTGTCTCCTCCCCTTCATTTACACTGATTGAATGGATTTAACAGGTTACATCAATAAGGGCTCATAGCTTTCACGTGGATTCACCGGGTCAGTCTATGTCATGGAAAGAGCAGATGTCCTTAATGATTTATTGGCTCTGTTGGACTTGACTTATTGTCACGGTTTTCTTCCCTTGAAGGAGAGGAGGACCTAAGGTCAGGGTGTGACAGTACTCCCCCCCCCCCAAAGGTGCGGATTCCCGGCAGCACACCTAAACCTATAGGGGAGCGTTTGGGTGGACGTCTGTCCATGGTGGTAGCTCTGGCGCTGGACGTGGACCCCACCACACCATAGTCTTTGTCCTCTTAAGTCTTCTCCTAGGAACGGCAACCCTCGCTGTCAACCTAGGATTGGCAGCCCTACAAAATAGCCCCAATAGATTGAGGGGTAACTCCAGACTGAGGGGCAGCTCGGGACCGAGGGGCAGCTCGGGACCGAGGGGCAGCTCGGGACTAAAGGGCAGCTCGGGACTAAAGGGCAACTCGGGACTAAAGGGCAACTCGGGACTAATGGGCAGCTCCGGACTAAAGGGCAGCTCCGGACTGGCTGACGACTCTGGAAGATCCTGGCTGGCTAGCGGCTCTGGTGGATCCTGGCTGACTGGCGGCTCTGGCGGATCCTGGCTGACTGGAGGATACTGGCTGACTGGCGGCCCTGGCAGATCCTGGCTGACTGGCGGCTCTGGCAGATCCTGGCTGACTGGCGGCTCTGGCAGATCCTGGCTGACTGGCGGATCCTGGCTGACTGGCGGTCCTGGCGGATCCTGGCTGACTGGCGCATCCTGGCAGACTGGCGGCTCTGGCGGATCCTTGCAGACTGGTGGCTCTGGTGGCTCTAGCAGCTCTGGACAGGTGGGAGACTCTAGCAGCTCTGGACAGGCAGGAGACTCTAGCTGCTCTGGACAGGCGGGAGACTCCAGCAGCTCTGGACAGGCGGGAGACTCCAGCAGCTCTGGACAGGCGGGAGACTCCAGCAGCTCTGGTCAGGTGGGAGACTCTAGCAACTCTGGACAGGTGGGAGACTCTAGCAACTCTGGACAGGCGGGAGACTCTAGCAGCTCCTGACAGGCGGGAGACTCTAGCAGCTCTGGACAGGCGGGAGACTCTAGCGGCGCTGGAGAGGAGGAAGGCTCTAGCAGTGCTGGACAGACGAGGCGCACTGTAGGCCTGGTGCTTGGTGCCGGCACTGGTGGTACTGGGCCGAGGACACGCACCTCAGGGCGATTGCGGGGAGGTGGAATAGCCCACACCGGGCTGTGCTGGCGTACCAGGGACACCAAGCGTAAGGCTGGTGCCATGTATGCCGGCCCAAGGAGACGCAGATGCGTAGAGCCGGCTTCATGACACCTTGCTCGATGTCCACTCTAGCCCGGCCGATACGAGGATTTGGTATGTATCGCACCGGGCTATGCACCCACACTGGGGACACTGTGCGCTCCACAGCATAACACGGTGCCTGCCCGGTCCCTCTCGCTCTCCGGTAAGCACAGGAAGTTGGTGCAGTTCTCCTACCTGGCTTCGCCACACTTCCTGTGTGCCCACCCCAAAAAAATTGGGGGGCTGACTCTCGGGCTTCCATCCCTGCTTCCGTGCTGCCTCTTCAAACCGCCACCTCTCCACATTAGCTGCCTCCAGCTCTGCCTTGGGGCGGCGATATTCCCCCGGCTGCGTCCAGGGTCCATCTCCATCCAGTATCTCCTCCCAAGTCCAATAGTCCTGATTGCGCTGCTCCTCCTGCCGCTGCCTGTCACCACGCTGGTGGGTGATTCTGTCACGGCTGATTTCCTCCTCTTCGCCTGAAGCAGGGATCGGACCAAAATGCAGCGTAGTTCATGTTCAACATGTTTTAATGAAAGACGATAACGTGAACACTACACAAATACAAAATAACAAACGTGGCAAAACCGAAACAGTCCTATCTGGTGCAGAGAACACAAAGACAGGAAACAATCACCCACAAAGTACCCACAGAATATGGCTGCCTAAATATGGTTCCCAATATTGGTTCCAATCAGAGACAACGATAGACAGCTGCCTCTATTTGAGAACCAATCTAGGCAACCATAAACATATACTATACCTAGAAAGGAGCAGCCCCATAAACATACAAAAAACCCTAGACAAGACAAAAACACATACATCACCCATGTCACACCCTGACCTAACCAAAATAACAAGGAAAACAAAGAATACTAAGGTCAGGGTGTGACACTTATGGAGAACAAACATTGCATCTTTTTGTACTGTCCATCAGTAAAAACACATCAATTTGTGTTCTTTTTTTTTGGCTACTGTGTGATGAATAATGTGATTCAGTGTATACGTGTGTGTATGAATATGTGTATGTGTGTCAATGTTTGTATGTGTGTCAATGTGTCTGTGTGTATCAATATGTGTGCATGTGTGAATATTGTAGACTGGGGAAAAAGCAGGGCCCAATTTGCATCTGTGTATTTGTTTGTACAGATCTGCATCTTCATTTGAACCAGTTTCACAGAGTAGGAAAATGTGAAATGTTGTTAATGTTATTACTTTTTTGTAGGGGTTGATACATTTTTCCGTAGGGCAAATCAAGTCTGTAATTACAAACTTAAGAAGCCTTTTTAAAGCTCAAATACACTACAAGTTTGTGTTTCTTGATCTGCAGGAAAATTCCTTCATCAACAGGATGATCAAATGAAGATACGGCATCTGTATGTACAGTACGCTAATGTATCTGGGGGTTCAGCTAACCCTTCTTTCCTGTCTTTCTACCAGCCTTTCAACTGCTTTCACCACATCAACAGCAGACATAGTAATCCTCCAGAGCCAAGCTATACATTCATGCCAGGGAGAGTTAAATAGTCATCCTTCATATTCACAAACAAAGCCCAACTCCACACTGCTTAAAGCCAGGAGTGCATTCATTTAGAGAACATTGTAGGCTGCATCTCTTCAGGGCTTATTCAGGAGTCTTAACAGAAGCTGTAGAAAGGCGGTATGAATTCCAAAATTAAATTAGAGTCCATTTATAATTGTATTTGTAAACACAATACTTATTAAAGAGACAGCCCATATTGGTTAAGGAATGGAAAACGCTTCGAGAGAATATCTTCTACATTTTACACACAACTGCTTGGCCAAGAGAGAAGCGGTTTTACACATTGAATTTCAGCCTCACACACACACATGTGTGTATAGGAGGCACTGCCTACCATGTGAGAAAGGGAGGTGTGTATGTGCGTGTGTTTTTTTGCACATTCTATACACAGAACCAGATGTCTCTTTGTGGGTTTCTAATGAGCGGAAATCTCATTTGGAATGTGGTGGGGATTGGTGTTTTACGCACGCACGCACGCACGCACACACACACACACACACACACACACACACACACACACACACACACACACACACACACACACACACACACACACACACACACACACACACACACACACACACACACACACACACACACACACACACACACACACACACACACACACACACACACACACCCACACACACACACAGTGTCGGGTAGATGTTGCCTGGCTGTTTTCTATTTTTTTTTTATTAAATGGGTAAATCAGATTGTAATTGTCTAGTTGGACTGTCATTCAGGGAATGGATAGGAGATGCAAAACATGTATTACTTATTGGACATAATTATAGTGTACATGCTCCCACTGTGTGTGTGTTTGTGTGTGTGTGTTAACCCCTACGTACCATTAAATGCGGCACGATCACTCAAGATTGACTTCAAAATTAGACGTCTGTCCACGAGGACGTCAGGAAATCCATAAAAAACTGGCCACTTGGGGAAACAGTGAGAGCTATTAAATCAAGTAGGCTTAGCTTTGTGGATGGGGGTGGCAGATGGGCGTAACCCCATGACTCCAGATCCAGAGGTCGTGTGTTCAGTCCCAGTGGTAGACACTATATATATTTGTTTAACCCTATCTCAAATCGTAACCCTTAAATTAAAAACACTTAGACATTTTACTTTTGGAGAAATGGAAAGATGCTGAGCAGGAGGAACAACCCAGGGTGTCAAAAACACTTAGAAATTTGACATTTGGAGAAACTTTTGAAATGTTACTTTTGGAGAGTGCAAAAATGTCTAATTCTGCAGTGAGTATGTGAGAGCGTGTTATGTATATGTCTGCTGTAATTATAGCTCAAACACCAGGAAGGAATGTTCAGAGAGAGAGCAGGAATCAGGTACTGGAGTGTGTTCAATCCTCTCATATCCAATGTGTCTCTAAAGAGTGAAAGATAGAAAGAGAGAGAGAGAGAGAGAGAGAGAGAGATGGAGTGAGAGAGAAAGAGAGAGAGAGGGAGGAAAAGTAGATCAGACTGAAATAAATGGAGGAGGAATCAGAGAATGGCCTCCAATTATCAAACCCCTCCTGCAGTGTACACAGGGAATAGTGTTGGCCTGGTGTGTGTCTGTGTCCATCTTCCAGCAAGTGATATCATGCCTGTTAGACTGCCTGTTGCTATATTTAAATGGGGTATACGGGATGGTAAATACCGGTAAATTATAGATAATTTAACAACTAGGGTTGTATATTTTTGTCCATTGTGTGTGTGTATGTGGGTGGTTGTGTGTGTGGTTGTGTGTGTGTTTGATCCATGGCATGTCTTTTCTAATGGTTGAAGGTCTGTTCTGTAAAGTGGATTAAAGCGGCATAGGGGAGTTGGTAGGGTAAAGTTACCTTGCGTTAGCTCCGAGCTCCCGGAGATAATTGGCCCTCGGGGGACTGTGTGTGTGTGTGTGTGTGTGTGTGTGTGTGTGTGTGTGTGTGTGTGTGTGTGTGTGTGTGTGTGTGTGTGTGTGTGTGTGTGTGTGTGTGTGTGTGTGTGTGTGTGTGTGTGTGTGTGTGTGTGTGTGTTTCCGGAGTTTGGTGGGTGTGACAGAGCCTCTGCCAGTTATTACGAGTGATGAACAAATTAGGAGGCCCAGCAGTTTCTTTTATGGTGGCTGTTCCTTTAGCAGAGGCCTGCCCTACTTTAGCCCTTTTATACATGTAAGGTTGAGATATTCTCTGCTCACAGAATCCAGATATTACAAGCATTTATTAATCCAACATTCTTCATGTTACCCAACATTCTTAATGCCCTGATTGGTGCAATGTGTAAAGAGCTTTGAAAGGCAATTTCAAGCTAACAATTATTAGCGCTATCCATGGATGACCGGATGTGAGAGAACCAGGAAACTGTACTGCTGGGATTGTCTACTCTTCAGAACCAACAAAACATCAACCTGGGCCAGTACTGGTTTCAAAGACCTACCCAGTTTTATGAAGTCAATTCTGCGCCACCAATCCTAAACTTCACACCTGCAAGCTACGGTGAGTTCAAAAACATTTGGGGGCACAAGAGTAGACGTTGAGCTTAACGAGCAGCTCTGTAGAGAGACTCTCTCACAACGATAAGGTCAGGCAGAACAGGGAGATTCTGGCCAAAGTAGGCTACGTGGCACATGATGGAGAGAGAAAGTGATGGACGGAGTGAGACAGACAGTGGCAGCATAGCTTTCTGGAGAGATTAGACTGATTGTGATTGAGAGCTACTGCATCATCACTGGATTGGAGAAACACTTCGAAGGCCCCTACCTAGAAGTCAGACTCTTTGGTCAAAAAGCTCTGGTTGAACCTTCGCCCTCACACAGGGATGTATGAGACACAACACCCTCTGGAACGATGGACACAGACCTTTGAGGAACTTGTCAACTAGACAGAGGACCTCCTAGACCCAATAGGCCCATGGTACCAGAAATAAATGTTCAAATTCTCAATCAAGCCCAGCTGTTTTAGATCAAGGTGAATCATGTTAAATGAATGAGGCTTGATTGAACTGTGCAGCACTCGCAGGGTTATGAAGTTCCAAATGATCTCAGTGATGTTCTGAAGAAAATATGAATGTTGAACCCTTGTTAAATAAAGGTCAAATTCAGGATGCATCCCAAATGGCACCCTATTCCCTATAGTGCACTACTTTTCACCAGAGCCCTATGGGCCCTGGTCAAAAGTAGCACACTGAGTAGGGTGGTAACTTTAGCAGTTGAAATGACAGAACACACTTGCCCCATTCAGCAGTGTAACTGTACATTTTAATTCTGTGTACATATTTCTTATGCCAAGCTATGGAATGCCAATGACTTTTATAGCAGTGTACTGGTGTAAGGAAAAATACAGTAGTGATGTAGAGAAGTACAACAGGCCTTCTCACATGGTCTCTCTTTCTCACACACACACACACACACACACACACACACACACACACACACACACACACACACACACACACACACACACACACACACACACACACACACACACACACACACACACACACACACACACACACACACACACACTAGTAGTGTGCGGGTCAGCTGTTTGTTCACCTGCACCCGCCCGCAATTGCTATTAACCCATCTGCAACTGCCAGACTATATGTGATAAGGTGAAAGTGTGAGGCCAACACCTGATCCTAACCTAATAATGTAGAAACTGTGCTGTAGGCCACAGTCAGATTTTTTTTTGACAGGGGGTGATTATTTTTGTTGCCTGATTTAGATGTTTATAATTTCCGACATTTTGGTTTGCTATTTATTAGTCAACTTGTCTATAATTAGATAAATGCAGCTTCTCTCTGTCATACAGTATGTTTCCCTATTAGCCTGAATAAACACTTGCTCACCAGAATCATGTCATAAATCGATAGAATAAATTGATAACGCTGATAACGATAACACCTCTATCTAACTGCCGATTCGCATACTCTCAAGATGCTGAAATAAATAAATAATATTTATCCACTCCTGTTCCAGAGTCCAAAATTTGCCTACATTTGGTGTATCAATTTAGAGCAAGAAATGCTTCATTCTGCAGGAGTTAATATTAAGGCTATGCGACAGGTTTTAGACCTACAGTCTGTGTCCAGATTTCACTTTCCATTTAACCCATCTGAACAGTAGGCTACAGTTCCCTTGACGTACCATAAGCCTATTTGAAGTCCCCATCTTGTGACTGTCTCATTTGTGTACCGCCTCATAATCATCACATAAAGACACCGCTATCAACCTCTTTTACCATTTCACCAAATAGTTCCCAAATATTACTTTTCTGGCCTCTGTGGATCAATGTTCACGTTTTCTGCCCGTTGGTGTGTAGTCTATTTGACGTGTGTACAGCTTAGCCTTACACACTAATGGCAGACAGCCTAAAATAATGAAAGAAAAACCTCAATGTAGCCTATATATAAATTGCACAAGAATGATACATTTATGGATTTTTTAAATTGTAGTTTTCTCTTTATTCAACCCGCCACCCACCCACCCTTCATCACACAATATTTCATGACCCTAAACCTTCCCGCCCCGTAGATATAACCGTGGGGATGGCAGGTTATGAGTCAACGCGCGCATCACTAACACATACACACACTACCGGTAATGAATATATGAAATACAATAAAATATCTATGTCCATATTGTCCATTAATATATATTGGATAGACCATATGGCTAAAGAGAAAATAGCCTAATTAATGAAAAAATAATCTAATCAACAATGAGTCACTTGCAATTAACTTTGCAGCTCTTCCAATTATTGACTTTTATGCCACCACAAAGACATATGTCATCGTAAAATATTTAAACGGGTGTCAAAATATAAAGGATATTTCATTTCACCAAAGGTATTCACTAAGGTGATGGGTTATATGGGTTATATTTAGGATCATGTTTTACAGCTTTGTCATTCAATTAAAAAAAATATTAAAATCATCTTATTTTGTTAATTTATACATTTGACATGTTATGACAATTCCATAAAATCCTTGAAAGTTTCCAAAATTCTGGTTACACTGTATATTGGTAAACTTCCAAAGTTACCAGTAATATACCCTTCCTTTGAAGCCCTACTCACAGCTACTGTTCTGGCATTTCATCAGCTTCCTGCTGAAAGCACCAAAGAGCACAGAGAAAATCACAAACGCTTTACTGCCAGCAGAACCCCCCACAGCTCTGATGAAATTAGATTAAAAAATGCAACATTTTCTCTCAGACTCATGGAAAAATGTGTAGAATTGCATGAGATTAGTTATAAAACTACACATTCCTTTGTGCCCCGTGGCAAAATGTGTAACAGCAACATTTTCTTTCAGCCTCATGGAAAAATGTGTGGAATTGCATGAGATTAGCTATACAACTGCACATGTTTCTCTTTGGCCCATGGCAAAATATGTAGAATTGCAGGAAATGATGAGCTAATAATGTAATAACTTTAGCATTTATAATGTAATAAATGCTGACAATGTAATAAATTGACAATAATGTACTAAATATGCAGAATGCATAACGTAACAATGTTTTGGCGCATAATGTAATAGTTATTACTTCCTCCCGCTGAAGGCCACTCCAAGACCTTTCCATCACAGCTTGACAACTCCACGGTGTCCCCCTCCCAGAGCGCAAAGATCCTTGGCTTGACCCTGGACAACACCCTGTTGTTCTCTGTAAACATCAAAGCAGTGACTCGCTCTTGCAGGTTCATGCTCTACAATATGCATAGAGTACAACCCTACCTCACACAGGAAGCGCCGCAGGTCCTAATCCAGGCACTTGTCATCTCCCGTCTCGACTACTTCAACTTGCTGTTGGCTGGGCTTTTCCAGAATGCTACAGCCCGCCTGTTGTTCAACCTTCACAAGTTCTCCCATGTCACCCCGCTCCTCCACACACTCCACTAGCTTCCAGTCAAAACCCGCATCCACTACAAGACCATAGTGCTTGCCTACGGAGCAGCAAGAGGAACTGCCCCTCTCTACCTTCAGGCTATGCTCAAACCCTACACTCCAACCTGAGCTCTCCGTTCTGCCACCTCTGGTCTCTTGGCCCTCCCACCCCAGCTCCAGCTCAGCTCAGTCCAAGCTCTTCTCTGTACCCAACATTCTTAATGGTACCCATTCTAAATAGAGCTACATTGGTACGTGCAACAGAAGATTGCTTTGAATGGGAATGTCCCTTCAACTCATTATAATTGTATGCCTCCTTCAGCTTCCATTAAGCCCAGGAGATTTTCTAAACATTTGTTTGGGAGGTGAAACTTACAAAACCTTTTCTCTGGTCTCGGTGTGTGCTGTCTCATTCTGAAAATTCTGGCGGAGTTCTACCTTTTAATTGCAGCCCGTGAGTGAATTGTGTGTGTGTGTCTACCAGTGGGAATCTGGACTCTAAATGAGACTTTGAGAACAAAAGCATTCCTGCTACGCTCTCATACATCCTGTAAATAGGAGAACGAATCAAGGTGAGCAGAGGTGTGTGTGTGTGTGTGTGTGTGTGTGTGTGTGTGTGTGTGTGTGTGTGTGTGTGTGTGTGTGTGTGTGTGTGTGTGTGTGTGTGTGTGTGTGTGTGTGTGTGTGTGTGTGTGTGTGTGTGTGTGTGTGTGTGTGTGTGTGTGTGTGTGTGTGTGTGTGTGTGTGTGTGTGTGTGTGTGTGTCTTGGCATCAGTGGTTGTGGTTGTGCATATTTGTGAGGTGTTCTCAACAGTTGTCATATCTTCTTTCATATGGTCTGTTACAGTACGTGTCAATGATAATAGCTAGAATTCCTGATGCTCTGCAACGTTAAAAGGTTACACCCTACAGCGTCTGAATACCTGATATTGTCTGGATCCCCAACACTGTTTTACACAACACATGTCAGTTCATCTGAGGGAGCCAGACATGGTGTGTTTTGAGAACAATACACAACACACAGGTCTCGTACACTATACTTTGTGTGGACTTGAATGGATGACCTTTCAATAGCAACTTTCACCGGTGTCGTGTGTTCAGTATCCTTTGTGTGTTGGCTTGCTGCTCACAACTAACATGGATGACATCAATGTGCCAGCTGGGAAGAAATGCATCAGAACTGCTTCCCCACTGCCTTCCATTCAAGCATTGATCTCTCTGTGAGGAGCATTAGGTTGGCTGTGTTTTTGATGCATCATTCTATAGGCTGTCTGCTTCTTTCCTCTCCTCCCTTATTGGTGCAACTCTGAGGAGGTCCATATGGAAAGGAAAGAGAGAGAGAGACTTCACTTGTTCATGTGCCCTTTTTCTTCTTCTGTCTGTTTTGTTTCTTCTTCCTCAGTGTTTATCTTTTCACGGCAGATGAAAGGATAGCAAATCTCTCTCTGTTGGTGTCTCTCTCCTTCTCTCGCACTTTCTCTCTCTGGGTGATCTGAAGATTAGCTCAACACATCTGGTCACTGTTTGAAAAGACACTATTATTCCAGTAAAAAAACAAACCAAATATCTTTATTTTAGAATGAGTAAGATATCCCATGTCTGGCAACTTCAGTAGCTTGGGCAGGAAATCTCTGGCTTAGAGATGAGCTGTACCTGTGTGTGTGTGTGTGTGTGTGTGTGTGTGTGTGTGTGTGTGTGTGTGTGTGTGTGTGTGTGTGTGTGTGTGTGTGTGTGTGTGTGTGTGTGTGTGTGTGTGTGTGTGTGTGTGTGTGTGTGTGTGTGTGTGTGTGTGTGTGTGTGTGTGTGTGTGTGTGTCCGTGTGTTAAGCAAAGATACTTTTTATATATGAGAGCTGATAAGGTATGCATGTGTTTATCAGTGTTTTACTAACCCATCAATCACTATACATTAGCTGACATATCTCCTGCCCACAGTGTGTGAGTTATTGGGGGCTACTGACAAACACACACACCACACTAAAGACTATGAGGCAGCAGTGTGTTAATGTGTTCATTTGTGTGTTCTTTTGAGTGTGTGTGTGTCTTCCTTTCAGTGATTGGCGTCTCTATGTGGTGGCTTATCTTTAGGCCGATGATAAGACCCCAGATTATTCTGCATCGGACTGTAGCGTTATCAACCGCTGTTTCCAGACAGAGACTTCACTAGTTAGACATCTCTACCTGAATGTGGTACAACTGCTTGAGTTATCTTACAACACAGACATTCCCTTTGTGTGAGATCTGCAGAGATATACAACAGTCCTCTACCTGTCGAGTCTGTGTGAATTGTCTTGTGGTTGAATGAGCTCGGTAGACTGATGTAAACTGATGTAAACTAGCTCATTGGGAAAATATTTCACTGCTGTCAGGGAAAGTAGCAGACCACACAGGTATACAGTATTTGTCAGGGTGTGTGTCTGTGTGTGTGTTTCTCTCTCTGTGACACACACAGTCATAGCCTGCCTTTGCTTGTGATTAATGGAGTGTGAAGGGATTATGATGATTCAGTTCATAACTGGGGACGGTGACACAGTCATTACACAGGTGTGTGTGTCCTTCAAACGGAACAGTTTACGAGAGAGAGAGAGAGAGAGAGAGAGAGAGAGAGAGAGAGAGAGAGAGAGAGAGAGAGAGAGAGAGAGAGAGAGAGAGAGAGAGAGAGAGAGAGACACACACACACACACAGAGAGACACACACAGAGAGAGAGAGAGACACACAGAGAGAGAGAGACACACAGAGAGAGTGGGAGGAGAGACACACACAGAGAGTGGGAGAGAGACACACACAGAGAGTGGGAGAGAGAGACACACAGAGAGTGGGAGAGAGAGACACACACAGAGAGTGGGAGAGAGAGACACACACAGAGAGTGGGAGAGAGAGACACACACAGAGAGTGGGAGAGAGAGACACACACAGAGAGTGGGAGAGAGAGACACACACAGAGAGTGGGAGAGAGACACACACAGAGAGTGGGAGAGAGACACACACAGAGAGTGGGAGAGAGACACACACAGAGAGTGGGAGAGAGACACACACAGAGAGTGGGAGAGAGACACACACAGAGAGTGGGAGAGAGACACACACAGAGAGTGGGAGAGAGACACACACAGAGAGTGGGAGAGAGACACACACAGAGAGTGGGAGAGAGACACACACAGAGAGTGGGAGAGAGACACACACACACACACAGAGAGTGGGAGAGAGACACACACACACACACAGAGAGTGGGAGAGAGACACACACACACACACAGAGAGTGGGAGAGAGACACACACACACACACACAGAGAGTGGGAGAGAGACACACACACACACACACAGAGAGTGGGAGAGAGACACACACACACACACACAGAG